>NW_020897691.1:34634978-35105804 GCF_003984885.1 Neopelma chrysocephalum
CCAATCGCCACGGCCCCTCCATGGCGCCGGCCCCGCCCCCCGTGAGCCGCGCGCGGGGACAGGCACAGCCCGAGGGGGCGCGGGCGGCCGCGGGAGCGCTGTTGCTCCGTTCCACCCCCACCCCCCCCGCCCCCTCCGCCGTCCCGGGAGGTGATCGCGTTTCTCTCCTCCCCCCCCATTTTTTAGGTTGACTTTGTGTGTGTGTGTGTTGTTGGCCCCTGCGGCGTGCGGAGACTCACCTCCCCGCCATCCAAAATGGCGGCCGACCCAGCTTAACCCCGTCGTGTCCCGGCAGCGCTGCCTCCCCCGCCCCGACGCGCCATCCGCGGCTCGGGATTCCGCAGCCTCGCCCCCAGCCCGCGCGGCCGATCGCCGAATCACCGAGGTCCGCCCTCCCTCCCTATTCTGCCACGGGGGGAAGGGGGGGGTAGCATTGGAAAGATTTCCCCCCCTGCTCCCACGCACGCTCGCGCCCCGCCTGCCGAGCCCACACGAAAGACTAGGGGAGGGGGGGCGTATGTCTGTATCGGGGAGTGAGTAACACCTCCCTCGCTCGTTGCGCCACCCGCCACAACACACGGCCCATCCACCCCGCCCCCCCATTGAGTTCCCGCAATGGTTGCGTCCGTGACGACATCATCATGGCAACAGCAGCTGCCGCCCGGGGCCGGGGCGCCGCCGCCGCCGGGGCGTCCGGGGGGGACGAGCGCGCGCTGCCCCTGAGGCGCGCGCGGCTGCACGGGCTGTAGGAGCGCGCGCGGGGCGCGCCGCCGCGCACGCGCCCGGAGCGGCAGCGGCGGCACTAAGCGGCGGGTGGGGGGGTGGGGGGAGCAGAGGCACGGACAGAGAAGGCGCGTGCGGGGCTGTGCGCGCTCTCGCGGGGCGTGCGCGCGCGCGCGCGCTCCGGCAGGCGGGCAGGCGAGGAGAGGCAGGCGCGGAGGGGTGCGCGCGCGCGCGCGCGTTCGCTGCGGCTGCGGCGGCGGGCGGGGGGGGCCGTGCCGGCTCCGCTGTCGCTCCGCGCTCGCTCGCTCGGTGCTGTGGCGGTGCCTCGGCGGCGGCGAACAAACATGTTCTCAGTGCGGATCGTGACTGCCGACTACTACATGGGCAGCCCGCTGCCCGGCCTGGACCCCTGCCAGTCCAGCTTCCGAGAGGCCCCGGCCAGGCGAGTGCCTGTCGTGAGAGTCTTCGGCGCCACCCCTGCAGGTAAGGGGTGACCCCCCCGCCGCCGCCACCGACGGGTGGGGACGTCCCCCCGCTGCAGCGCCGCGGGTCGTGCCGGCGCTGGCCGCGCCGCCGCCCACCCCGCGGCGGAGGCAGCGGCGGCTCCCGCTCTTTGTGGCTGGGTCGCGCCCCCCCCCCTCCGCGCCCGCCGCCGCTGCGGCGTCTCACCTGCCAGGGGGAACTGGGAGCAGAGGGGACCTGCCCCGGGTTTCGCGCCGCGCCCGCCCGGTGGCGGCGGGGGCTGCGGGTCCGCCGGGGCTTTGTGCGGGGCTGCCCCGGGAGAGCGGAGCAGCTGTGCAAACACCGGGGCGGTCGGTGCCGCCCTCGCCCCCGGGGCCCGCACGCCGCTCTCCTGCCCTGCCCGGGAGGTGTTACCGCGGGAGAGCGAGCGGGCGAGGGGGAACCACTGAGCGCGGCCACAAGTGGGACTTGTGCGGCACTTGGGAAGTGGAGCTCGTGTGGCGGCGCAGATCGAGCACGGCCGGGGGCACCGGTGCGGCACTGCAGGAAGGGGCGTCCTGAGCGCCGGCCACATGTTGCCCCCCGGGACTCCCGAGTGTCACATGCCGCTTCTTCGCTGCCTCTTCTCCGTGGCCTTATGGGTCGTCCCACGTCTCAAATGTGTTTTTGACCAATACAAAAACGTTTTCAGAAAAAAAATCTAACATTTAATACTTAAGAAAATTAATTTGATATGTATTGTAGTTTACCCATAGGTTAAATATTAAGTGGGGAATAAAACCCCAACATGTTGTTTGAGATATTAGGCATATTAAGCACTGTTGCTTGTGATCCCTTTACACTTACTGTTGTGTAATGCTGACCTTGGGAATTCGGGAATTTCTGCATATTTTATTGACTTGTATGTTGAAAATTGTACATTGGTATATACATTAAATGTTAGGCAAGACAAAAAGCACGTAATAAAAAGGCACAGCAGAGGTGTCTCCCTTCACTCAGTTATTATAGTAGAGCAGACTTTTTTGTTGTATTTCTTGATGGCTTGTTTTGTTTTGTTTGTTTTTTAACTCAGAATTACCTCTCTGTTCTCTGTTTAGGCACACAGGAATGTGAGACATTAAAGCTGTTGTGCTCTGATGCAACTACAGCTCCAAATTATTAAATGGATGAATGGGATTAATAGATAGAGTATTGAAATAGTGGGACCTATGTTATTGTAGCTCTAATTCTGCATACAAAGGAGATATTATGTAATAATATTTATGTAATGACACGAGTAACTATTTCATTATTAAAAAATGCAGAGCCTGAGGTTGTTGGCAGGTAGCAGGATTTCTCTGCATGCGTGTGGTTAACTCATTAAGGCTTATTTTGTTTTAAGAAAATGTTTAGGCTATGCCATATCATGAATGCGGCATCATAAAGTAAACAGTGAAGTAGTTTAGTTGTCCAGCTATTAGGAATACAGTAGGAAATCCCTGGCTTCCCTAACCATAAACTTTAATATTAATTTGCATAATAGGAGTGTTTCTAATTTGTTTTGTTAGAGAAGACAATTCATTAGTGTCTGCAAAGGCAGCGTGACTTGTCTATCTTCTGTTTATTTCCTTTTTAAACTTTGTGTAATGGCTTTTTTTTTCTGTTCTGTACCTTTAGTAATGTTTGCATTGCTGCACTGTTGTTTGGGTTTTTTTCAAGAAGGAGACAAATGTAATTCTATCTCTTCAAAGGTGTTGAACCTAGGCAGACATCGTCAGAAGTACTCTGGCAATGATTCTCAGGTTATTTCTTGAGAGTTGAAATACAAAGTGAAATGAAGTATAATCATTTACACCTACATTGTCATTGTCTTCCAGAAAAAGAAGTAGTAAAAACAACTTCTAGTATACTGTCCGAGACAGTAGGGTTTCTGTATTCTTTGGCTTACAGAGGCAGTGCGATGCTTGTCTCCGCTTGGTTTGGTCTGGGTAGGGATAACCCTTTTTCATTGGGTTTAACATGTGTATATTAACTGCAGGAAAGGTGCTCAGTTGCCTTGCTGCCTCCATGGCAGCAACCCATTATGCCTGTATAGGCTGCTTCACCTCCGGCATGATTAACCCTGCACGAATCTTAGTGTGTTTATAGCTGTGTGCCCAAGCTGTGTAGTTAATTGGGAGTCAGGTTCAGAACAGACTCCAAATTTCACCTGCTGAGTGAAGGGGGTTTGATTGGTATGTGGCAGTGGCTTGTGCAGATGTTCGGAAAGTCAAACGTCTGGCAACCCTTTATCCTTGTGTCTACTGTCAGCTATGGACAGTGGTCCTGAAGGCACCCACCTGTGCTTCCTGCCCCATCTTCTGGAGGTACTGCGCTTCGTGAGGTATATGAATGACAAGGGTTGCCGGTGTTCTGACCTTTGAGGGCTTTTATGTAATCCAGAACCCAACAATTAATTTCTAAAAGTTTACTGGTATAAAATTCAAGGGGTTTGTGATTGGGGGAGATAAAAAACAGACTTTCAGTTAAAAATAATGGAAGGATCAACTCTTAGACTGTGTTGGCAATAATATTTAACAACTTCTTTATGTCTTTTGAGGAAGAAATCTCATTATATTTGGCAAGACTGCGAATCATCTCTTGATGTCCTACATCTTTGCGTAATAAGAGCTTGAAAGGCAAGGAATCAAAATTTTGTTTAAACCCAAAGATCGGCTTACTATATTATATTAATCTGTGAAATAAAAACAGTAAAATTCTGATTACAATAGCAAAAGGTGAAGTGAAACATTACTGGAATTTATATTTGAGTGTATCTTAGCTGGTTGAGCTGTTTCATTCCATTTTAGCTGTTTGGTGCTTTAAGCAGACTGGCATGTCTGTTGACATAGTGACTTGGACAAAAGTGTAATTTCAGAAATGCTGCAACACTGCCATGATGGTAATACAATGAAAGCAGTGTTGAATTCATGTTTTATTATGTAGAATCGTCAATATTATTTGATACAGTAGTAGTTGTATCTCCAAAGGAGCCTCATAATATTGCAGCTTATATTTAAAAACAATAGGTTTTAATTCACTGGGTAATGCTATGAAACAAAGTTTCATTATCTTCTCAGGCAGTATTGTCTACTAGCTAGCAATTTTTGTAAGTGCTTTTTGTAAAAATAGAAAAAACCCTTTGAAACATAGCAAGGCCTGTTGTTTAGAGTGAAATCGTAACGCAAATTTATTTTTCTGTTAACATATTGTTGTTTGTTGAATTGGCAATTCTTGAATTGTCATTCGTGTTCCTAATCTTAGTCTTGTTGAGATTCTTGCAACCACATAAGTACCTTAATTTATAGCTTCAAAACAGATATATTTAAGGTAAGACATACCTGTAATCATAAAAGTCTTGTATGTTAATAGTTTTGTTTGGGTGAGGTTATTCCATAGGTCTTCATCATAGAATATGCTGAGTTGGAATGGACCCTTCAGGATCATTGAGTTCAATTCCTGGCCCTGCACTGGACACCCCAAGAGTCACACCATGTGCCTGAGAATATTGTCCAAATGCTTCTTGAACTCTGTCAGGGTTGGTGCCATGACCTCTTCCCTGCAGAGCCTCTTCCAGTGCTCAGCCACCCTCTGGGTGAAAAACCTGTTCCTGATATCTAACATAAAACCTCCCCCAACTCAGCTTCACACCGTTTCCTCAAGTCCTGTTACTGGTCGTGAGAGTGAAGAGATTGGTACCTGCTCCTCCCTTGCGAGGATGTTGTCGACTGCGATGAGGTCTCCCCTCAGTTTCCTCTTCTCCAGGTTGAACAGGCCAAATGACTTCAGCCACTCCCTGTGGCCCTCCTTTGGACACTCTCCATCAGCTTAATGTCTTTCTTATATTGCGGTGACCAAAATTGCACACAGTCCTCGAGGCCACACCAGTGCAGAGCAGAGTGGGACAATCCCCCCCCTTGACCAGCTGGCGATGCTTTGCCTGATGCTCCCCAGGACACAGTTGGCCCTCCTGGCTGCCAGGGCACTGCTGACTCATATTCAACTGGCCATTGTCCAGGACCCCCAGGTCCCTTTCCGCGGCGCTGTGCTCCAGCGACCAGGGTTGCCCCATCCCAGGTGCAGAATCTGGCGCTTTCCTTTGTTAAACTTCATATAGTTGGTGATTACCCAATCCTCTAATTCGTTGAGATCTCTGTGCAGGGCCTCTCTGCCCTCTAGGGAGTTGGTAACTCCTCCCAATTTAGTGTAGTTACAAACTTACTTAGTGTTCCCTCAAGTCCTGCGTCCAAGTCATTAATAAACGTGTTGAAGAGAACTGGGCTAAGGATGGAGTCCTGGGGAACCCCATTAGTGACCGGATGCCACGGCTGTATTATTTTTATTCCTCTGAAAAAAGTATATGGAATTTAATTCCCCGTTTGTTAATCAAGCTTTATAAGTCACCCTAAGCCTCCTTCTAATTTTATATTAAATTTAGATGACCTCAGAAGGAGAGCACTATCCCATGTTGCTTCCATTTAGCTTGTACTATGAAGATTTGTTTACTATGAGATGTCCTGTGGTGTATGGAGGTATCAAAGCATTGATTTCTTTCTTGCTAGCTTGTGGCCATTTCAAGCGCTTGGAGTCTGTCCTCAAGATTTCGCTGACCACTTCAGAATATATATATGTGAATGCTCAGTTGGGTGTTTCTGTCAGGTGCTTATTCAACTGCAAGAAGACAGAACCAAGCTGTAAATCCATCCATAAAAAAATCAGGGTGAGACTAGATGTCATTTTAGGAGAGACATTAACAAGAAGCTGAGGTTGCTAAATTATTCCTTTGCTTAACAAGACTGAGTGCTCATAAACCACATATGAGATACCTATTGATGTGTGATCATGAGTATTGTCAAACAGTTGAAATATTAAAAAAAAGGTAATTTTTATCTGAATTTGATTTAAGGCTGACATGTGATAAATTTTATAGAAATAGGTGGACATGTTAAAATTGCTTTTGAAGAGTGTTAGGCTGAGAAATGTGTGTTCAGTTAACAGGAGGGCCTTTGGAGAACGTAGATTAGCAATTTACTTACGAAAAAGCAATGTGTAGGTTGAGGAGTAATAGAGCTCTGCTGTCCTCAACTTTATGTATTTGTCTTGTTTGGAAAGGTTTTGTATTTTACATTATGAAATCACTGATCCAAGAAAGAATCTTATTTCAGGGCAGCACAAAAACTCAGCCAAAGAAGAGGATGTTTTTAAGTTGCTCTTGCATGCTTTTGATTAGTTTTTCTGAGGCTAAATGTAATTTGGAGTAGGGGCTCACAGTCAGTAAAATCTGAATGTATTTCATGTAGACATTTAAGTTTGGTGACTTCACCTTGGTTTTCTGAGAGCGGGGGAAAAAAAAGCAGAGGCAAATGCTCCAGCTCAGATCTGGCTCCCTTCCAGCAGCAGTAGCTCTGGTATGACTCAGTGAAGGGGCCTGCTTATGTTCTTTCTTCTGTTCTTCCCTCTCCCTTTTCCCCCTTCACTGACCTGGCTAGGCTCTATATCTAGTCCAATCCCAGTGTCTGTCTTTCTGTCTTCTGTTGTTGCTCATTTGAGAAGGACTAGCTCATTGCAGGATCTCGCTGAGCTCATGATTAACTTTTTTCTCTCCCCATTTTTGCTACCATTTCAGACACCGTGCCCCACAATGGTCATTCCTGCAGCCTCCTTAGTTTGTTATCCCAATGTTCACAGTCAAACATCATTCCAGTTGCTGCTACTTCCCATATTCCATTCCCCAGAAGTGTGTACTACTTGCTAATACTCTTTCAGTTTCTTCTGTGGCTCCACTGTGAGAGGATGCAAAATAGAATATAGCCATTGTGGTGAGGCTTATGCCTCTGCTTTCCCTTTTCACACCCTTTCCCAAAATATATCGGCATACAACTCTTGCTAAGGGGGTTATTCTGTGGGCTGCAGCATGGCCTAGAAGATTTTTTTGTGTTGTACAGTGTAGCTTCACTTCCATCATACCATTTCTGCATCTTGCACAGACAGGCTTCTTATACTTCTGAAGAATCGAAAAATTGTCTCATGTCCATTTTTTTCACTTCAGAGGTTTGTAGCTTCTGTGAGATGTGAACAGGGCTCCAGTAGGTTTGAGTAATTTGAAATAATGTGTTTATTCTGAGATTGGTTTTAATGTTTGAGTTCTGTCAACGATGTGATTTGAGATACTTAGCTTGTTCTTACCTGGTTCTTAAAAGGATGTGTTTTCTAGGTTTTTGGTTTTGGTTGTTCTGTTGGTTTTTTAGTGGTGTTTTGTTTGTTTCTTTCTTTTTCATGGGATTGTTGTGTTTGATTGGTTTTTTTCTAAGAATCTTCTGGTTTGGGTTTTGTTTTTTTTTTTTAGAGGCATTTGTTCTATACTTTGTATAGATTGCCTGCTGACTTGTTTGAGCAATGAGAGGCTGCCTGCATAAACTGAGATTCTGCTCCACTGGCATGAAACTTGTTAAGTAGCCAATTTCATACTCCTATATATACAACTTGCTAAAATTCCGTTTCTTAAATAAACCTTAAAATACTGTGACAAAATCGTTATTCTAGGTAGAATCCAGATATTGGGTTCATAACCAATATTCTGCTTGCTACTGTAGAGTACCTTTTGGTCACGTCATGAATATATTTGTGCTTTTGTAATTCAGTAAAAAAAATACATGCATAACTGACCCTATGTGCTTAAAACTCAATCAGCTGCTGACTTCAAAGTGTTTCACAAAGTAGCTGCATCTGAATTGAATCTGGAATTGACTTTTATGATCAGTGGCCCTGGAAGTAGACTAGGAGCTTATCTATCTCCACCACAACTTCCAGTTCTGTTACATACTTCTTAAGGGTGCTTTTTGGCTGCTTGTTGAAATATCTTCTTTTTCAGCGTGTAAAATGAACACTCCTCAAAATAGCACACTGGTCTGAAAATAGTTGTCTCTCTTATTTTTACCAGAGTAGCACATGCATATCACAACTGAGGTTGGCAGGACTAGGCGATGTGTAAACACTCATTGAGAAACAGCTCCTGCTTAGTAATTTTTGCAGTCTGAGTAGACAAGATAAATATCTGAAAGAAGGAAACAGGTGTAGTAATACCATGCTATCCATTTCTTCTCAGTTTCTCGTTTCAGAGTTCCAGTACTGATCACTTAATAATACCCTGTTCTGCTAACTGTTGTCATTGTCCTGGTTTTGTCCTTTACCCTTGGTTGTCTTGATTGACCTCTGTGTGCAGTGGACTCTGAGAAGGATGATGATGACAATGAACATATAACCATTTGGAAAGAGGCAGTATGAACACTGATACTAAAAGATTTATAGTTTATGTTCTGTCTCACAGATGAAGCAGCTAAAATATTTTATAATGATTGGACAGGGTCACTGGAGATTCAGCCTCATGTTACAGGAGATCTGCTGATCAAAATTGCAGGATAACTGGCAGTCAAAATTTTCTTTTTTGTTTTTAATTAAGCACTCTGTATCTCCAGCTGTTGCAAAGCCAGCATCTCAATCTCACCTGTAATCACTGGATGTTGAGGTAACAACTGCTGAACTTCCTTCTTTACTTCTTCCTCTCTGTCTGCCATGTCATATGCACTGTCTTGTGTGTTACAATTATGTATGTTTTTTAAGTTCCTATGTATGTCTCCTCTATATCACATTTATTCTGTCAGGAAATTTGGTTCACCATATTGAATTGTTATCTCACATTTCAAGAATATGTTCTTGACAGACAGCAAGGTATATGTGTGTAAAGAAAAGAATGAATTTACTTAGGGTCCCACATCACAAAAGTGGCAGAACTGATAGTACAATGAAGAAGCTACTGTCTACAAGCAGTGTTATTTCTGTGCTACTACCTTGCCCAGTAATAAATTAATGTAAACAGTAAAATAATGTTCTTTTGTATGTTGACCAAAGCTATAGTTGTGGTAGCAATTATAACATTAAGGCCTAGGTTTGGTTAACAAGGTCCAGGGACTGGTTGCAAAGACTTGCCATGAAATACTTATAATTAGGCTGTAATTGCACTGTTATTCACAATATCTATATGTATTCTGGTAAAACGAATAATTTTTAAGAATGCAGTGGAATAATCAAATATAGGAACTTGCAAACAGGCAGTATTTTTCTGTCAAGATGCAGTTAAGACTGAGAACAGAGCCCAAAATATACAAGAACCTAAACAAATACCAGAAAAGTTTGTACTAGATATAGGGACTGTCTGAAATGTCACTGCTTGCATAGGCTTCATTCATGCATGTCTGTTGAGGTTCTTTTCTTTCAAGAGCTGCTCTTTATTACAGAGAAGTTATTAGGTATATAGAACTTTGTGGGGTTTTTGGCAGGGCATTTAAATAAATCTTCGCACTTGCTGGCTGGGCTGAGCCATATGGCTTTTTAGGGAACCATTTGATGTCTGTATGTTCCAGTCTTTCTGTGATCAGAATGGCCATTTCAGATAACTTCTCTGACTCATATATGTGCAGTCTGTCATGTTGACTGCACGTTTGAGTTCGTGTTATGTTACCTTGGTGTATATGTGCATGCCTTCTCAGGCTGTGGAGCCATCATCCTTGGAGACATTCAAAAAAGTCTGGATGTGGTCCTGCGTAACCAGCTGTAGGTGGCCCTGCTTGGGCAGGCATTTTGGTCCAGGTGACCTCCAGAGGTCCCTTCCATCCTCAACTCTTCTCTGATTACTGAGATTACTCTTGTAATCTTGGCAAGGTTATGGAGCACATCATCCTAAATGCAATCACACAACAGCTACAGGATGGACAAAGGATCAGACCCAGCCAGCACGGGTTTAGGAAGAGGAGGTCCTGTCTGACCATCCTGATCTCCTTTTATGATCAGGTGACCCACCTAGTGGATGAGGGGAAGGCTGTGGATGTGTCTACCTGGACTTCAGCAAAGCCTTTGACACCATCTCCCATAGCATTCTCCTGAAAAAGCTGGTAGCCCACAGCTTGGACAGGGACACTCTGTGCCGGTTTAGGAACTGGCTGGAGGGCTAGGCCCAGAGAGTGGTGGTGAACGGTGCTGCGTCCAGTTGGTCACTAGTGGTGTCCCCCAGGGATCAGTGTTGGGCCCAGTTCTGTTTAATATCTTTATTGATGATCTGGAGGAGAGGATCAAGTGTACCATTAGCAAATTTGCAGATGACACCAAGTTGGGGGGGCTGGTTGATCTACTGGAAGGCAGGAGGGCTCTGCAGAGGGAGCCGGACAAGCTGGAGAGATGGTCTGATTCCAACGGGATGAGGTTCAACAAGGCCAAGTGCCAGGTCCTGCACTTTGGCCACAACAACCCCCTGCAGCCCTACAGGCTGGGGACAGAGTGTCTGGAGAGCAGCCAGGCAAAAAGGGACCTGGAGTTTGAATTGACAGGAAGCTGAACATGAGGCAGCAGTGTACCCAGGTGGCCAAGAAGGCCAATGGCATCCTGGCCTGGATCAGGAACAGTGTGGCCAACAGGTCCAGGGAAGTGTACTCAGAGCTGGTGAGGCCACACCTGGAGTACTGTGTCCAGTTGTGGGCCCCTCAGTTCAGGAAGGATATTGAGGTGCTGGAGCAGGTCCAGAAAAGAACAGTGAGGCTGGGGAAGGGGTTTGAGCACAAGTCCTATGAGGAGAGGCTGAGGGAGCTGGGGTTGTTTAGCCTGGAGAAGAGGCGGCTCAGGGGAGACCTCATCACTCTCTACAGCTCCCTGAAAGGAGGTTGTAGCCAGGTGGGGGTTGGTCTCTTCTCCCAGGCAACCAACAGTAGGACAAGAGGGCACGGGGGAGGTTTAGGTTGGATATTAGGAAAAAATTTTTTACAGCGAGAGTAATCAGACATTGGAATGGGCTGCCCAGGGAGGTGGTGGATTCATCTTCCCTGGAGGTTTTTAAGATGAGACTGGATGTGGCACTTAGTGCCATGATCTGGTAACCACAGTGGTGTTGTATGAAGGGTTGAACTTGATGATCTTGGAGGTCTTTTCCAACCCAGTTGATTCTATGATCAGTGAGTATCCAGGTGCTCTGTACAGCCTGTTTGTTTGTCCGGGTAAACACAGTTCCATCCAAATGGTGCGGAAAGGTTGCCAAGTAGCTGTCTTTAAGCTGATTACCCTATAGCTGTAAAAAGTACTGGAAGGTTTTGTGGTGTTAGTGAAAACTGATTTAGATTTGGAAAGAAGAAGAAAAGAAAAAATATTGACTACAGAAACCATTGCTAAGTTGTGTTTGTCCCTCAGTGACATGTTCTTTTCCTAAAAATTACAGAAACCGTAGGAGCATACCTGCCTTTACATTCAAGTTGTGCCTCTGTGCTATTTCTGACTAAACCAGTGTTTACTACAGAAAAGCTGCATGTCCTATTTTAGGTGCAATATGAACATCAATGTGAATATTGAAGGGGCTGTGGAATGTTGCACCTAATCCTTAATACCTGACATTACTCCTCAGGGGAGGTTTACAACACAAGTTTTCCGAGTTTTGTATAATGAGATGTATAATGAGTCTTTCATTTTGTGTTTGAAACTACCTAGGTGGGTTTCTGCATAGTACAGATCTTATTAAGCAGTGGGAATTGGAAACTGATTCAGCCCTCACTTTTACAGGTACTGCCTTCAGATCAGTAATGAACAAATTTTTATTGCTGCCACCCCTACTATATTTATTATCCAGATGAGGAGGCTATTTTCTGGAGTTCTTGATATGAAACTTCTGTATTTTCTTTTTAAAAGTTATGTATTCAACCTAGCTAAAATGTTACAAAGTGCTTTCATTGCAGATGAATCGTTCTTCGTGCTTTTGTATGTCTTTATCCATTAACCATTAAGCAGATGGGTTTGTGATGTTCACATTTGTAAGCAGTGAAACCTGTTTTGCTGTCTGTAGGTAATTAGAAGAGATTACAGGCAGTTTCTTATGTTGACATAAAATTAATCTATTTTTGTAAATACCTTGTGTCAAATATTCTAATTTTTGAGCTGTTCAGATTAGCTTTGTGGAACTAAGACTAAGCCATCTTTACTGTTAGACCTAAATAAGTAGCAGTAAAAACAACCCAGTTCTGCTGTGGATTATCTTTTTATCTATTTCCTACAATAGAAATGTGTTTTCACTCAATGTTAATTAATGTTGATGTTGGAAGGGACAGCTAGAAATTGTCTAGTTAGTCCAAGCACCCTGCTCAAAGTGGGGCCACCTAGACCAGCTCCAAGGATGGAAGTGCCACAGTCTGTCTTTGTAATTTCCAGTGTTTGACCCTCCTCTCAGTAAACTAAAACAAACAACAGGGAAAACAAAATGAAAAAACCCAACAGCAACAAAAACCCCCAAACAAATAAATAAAATCACCAAACTTCTTTTAAGTTTCTTGAATTTCGATTTGTGTTCATTGTCTCTTGTCCATTCATTGGGTACCACTGAGGAGAGTCAGACTCACTCTTCTCTAGTGCTTCCTATCTGGTATTTATACACATTGCTAAGGTCCTTCCCGCTCCTAGTCTTTCTCTTCTTGAGGCTACAAAATCCTGGCTTACTCAGCCTTTCCTTGTATGGTCCAAACCTTAATTGTCTTCATGGCCTGTCTCCAGTATGCCCATGTCTGGTACTGGGAAACCTGAACCTGAAGTTAGCACTCCAGATACATCTCACCAGTGCTGAGTAGAGAAGGATCACGTCCCTTGACCTGCTGGTGTTATTCTTCCTAATGCCAGTCAGGACACTCTTGGCCTTCTTTGTGGCTGAGGAATGGTGCTGGCTTGCATTCATTCAAGACCACTTGGTCCTTTCCTGCAAAGTTGTATTTCAGATAATCTGCCTTCAGCCCACAGTGATGTACAGAGTAACTGCTGCCCAGGTGAGGACTTTGTGTTTCTCCTTGTAGGGCTTTCTTGAGATTTCTCCCTCTCCGTTTCTTCAACCTGTCAAGTTCCTGCTGAATGTCAGCACAACCTTCTGGTGTATAAGACATTCCTCAAATTTTATCATCTGCAGACTTGCTGAGGGTGTACCAGTTTAATGTCCAGTTCTTTAGTGAAGATGTTGAACAACATTGGCCTCAGTATTGACCTCTAGAGTACACAATGAATGACTGGTCTCCATGTTCCATTATGGCAAGGCTGTTTCTTCTCACTTAAGTTTCTTTTCTCTTCCTGCTGTATAACAGTCAAATCTGTCCTAGACATCTCCAGTGTGTTTTGTTGGTACCCCTTCCTTTTGTAACGTACTATCCTCTGGGGTGAAAGTATACACACCTCATCTCATTTCTGATTACAGCAATGTTTGTTTTCTAGCATTTATAAAACTTCTGTGTAGATACCTCAGGTATGGTATGACTATGTAAAAGTAACAATCTGTATTTTCTGGTTTTTGATGGTTTTACCTGACAGAAAACATAAGAATTATGTAAAATAACTGAATATAAGTTGGTGTGTGACTAAAAAGATGTTCTGTATCAGAAATACAGTTTTAAATTGTTCCATTTTTTCCTTACTTCAGAAGAGTGGTGTATGTTGTACATAAAGTAATTTAACTTGCCATGATAATTCAGGTCATTCTTTATTCTGTTTTTGTTTGTTCCTCAGGAATGTGTGTATTATGCACATCAATACTTGTATATTTGTAAACCTGCAATTCCCATGCAGAGACGAATTTAGTATCTTTACAGTATAGATTCCTGGTTCTAGACTGATGCATTAAAAAAACCCACAATAAAAGAAGCAAAAAAACCTAAACCATAAAAAATCCCCCCATCAACACAACCCCTCACCTTTGGATAGATGGGAAGAACAAAGTACTGCTAAGTATTTACGGACTGTGCCAGCATGTCAGGTTTTGGTGACTGTGTTCCTATGCCAGCAGTTGAAAACCTAATCAAGGAAATAAATAGTCATTTTTAACCACTGCTTTATTAAAGATGAAAGGCTTAAGAACAGAAACCAGTTGTTTTAGGCAGTGTGCAGATAACAGTAGACAGTTCTCACTCCAGAAAATTATGTTCTGTATAAACAGAGCATTGAAAGGTGTAGAAAGAGTGATATGTTATGAAAACAGATGGCATCGCAATATTGTTAGTCATTATTTTGAAGTGGAATTTTGTAGGAGTGATTTCCTGAATGGAAAAACAGGAGGAGGGTAGGATGTGTTGAAAGAAGACTGGGAATGGAAAGGAATATGTAGAGCATATGAGGTGAGCTGGGGAGGGGCAAGGGTTGGACGAAGGAGAGTGCTGATAGCCAGGACTGCAGAAAATATTGATGTTGGAGTTGAAATAACAGGGACCAGTTATCTAAGGCTGCTCCCTCTTGGTTTCACTTGCTTTGGCTCATGGGGCTGATTCATCCCCTGGAATTTCTTATCTCCAGACTTGTGGCTGGAAGTAGATGAGGTGTTACATGAGGTTTATTGCTCTGTGCAGTGGGAGAAGAGAGAAAGAAAACAAAGTCCAAACAGTCCAAAAGAAAAAGAAAAGTCCAAAGAAAACAGTCCAAAAGGTGTAGAACATAGTGGAGAACTAGAACATTTTCATGAGCACTGTACAGTTTGTGAACACCCTTTGTATTGACAACTTTGATGAAAATTTATATTATTTTTAGGTTAAGGAATGTGAAAAAGTAAATAAAACAAATAAAAGAAAGAAATTAAAACAACCAGACTTCAAGCCTGACCCTGCAGTGATGCGTGCACAAGAAGACGTGTCTTTTGCTGACAGAGAAAGATAGATGGGCCTGTATAATGTTAGGTGCATATGTGGCAGGTTTAAAAAACAGAACAAAACCCATGAAAAACAGGACTTTTCTTCAACCAATCATCTCTTTAGTGCAAAGGGGCTTCCTGTAGCCTGTTTGTTTGTCCTGTTCTTCAGTTACGTTCATAAAAATCTTACTTGTTTTATGTAAGCTTGATTTGTTGGAAGAAAACCTTAGCAACATCTTGTTCTTTCCAAGTTAGTCTTTGGCTTTTTCAGAATGTCATTCTCTTATGGAAACCACTAGCAATGTAGTGTTTTAAGTTTACTAATAATTTGGCTTCTGTAGCCATCTGACTCATAGTACACTGTTTAATTTCACTGAATGTTTGAATTCTAGTTTTTAAGGGATGAGGGCTGCATTTTTTACTTCTAGTACCCTAATGACCAGGGACTTGATATTTTGATAGCAGAACATTTAATGATGAGAGGCTGAGGCTTATGCATTTGGCAGTGAAGTTGTGGAGATAAAATGGTGATGGAAAAATAACAGTAGATCAGAGTGGAGTTGGCCAGAGAAACTTCAGTAAGAAGTTAGTTTACCTGGTGACTAAGATTGCAGTGTAGTGCTTTATTGTCTGAAGATACATAATTTGGTATACAAGAGTCAGGAGAAGCACATGCACTGTTTGAAACTGAGTATACAAAACTTGGCTGTTTTCACAGCTGCTTTGCAGCAACCATCAGTTGAAACGTAAAGCTTAATCATACAGTTGAATCTCTGTACGTCAGATAACTTGATGATCTTCCAAAACCAGTAGCTTGCATTTTTTTTCTACTATAGTCAATGATTTAAGATGTCTCATGGTGTGCAGTATTGAAGAGTTTCTTGGTCCAGGAATTTGATGTAGTAACCATCACATTGCATAAATACTGCTTTCTGAAGGCTTCTGATTTTATTTTGCTTGTGTTTCAGCACAAAAGTGGACAAGTGTGGTTATTTGTTAGTGCTTTTACACTAGAAAGTCACTTAGGAAGAGGCAAGAAAGGGGGAAGGAGTGATAACATATTTGCTGAGCTAAAGAGACTTTTAGGGAGTGTTTGTGGTGTTTTTAGTTTTGTTTTTTTTATGGAGGTAGACTAAATCTGTTGTCCTCAAGTAATTGGGTTCATTGTTAGCACAGCATAATTGAGGTTTCGGCTGTTCTAGAGCTGAAAATAACTTACTGCTTCAGAGTGTTTTGTGAGCTGCATATTGATGCTGTAATGAGTAACTGAAGAAAGGTAGATGATTTTCTACTGGTTGTGTTCTGAATTACAGCACACACCACAGCTTTGCAGAAGTGTGCTATTTGAGTACATCAGAACAGTAAAACTGTACTTCTAGAGGTTGCATGTTTATGTGAGGATTACAGAAGAAGATGAAGAAAAAAGAGGAAAAATTAAAGCTCGGGGAGGGAATTAGAAAATCATTCCATCTGCATTCATGAAGGAATCTCATTTTTTTCCATCTAAACATATTAAAATAGTTTCTTAATTTGTTTAAATGTGTACTGATCTGTTACAGATACTAGTAATTCCTTAATGTAACTAGACATAATATACTTAGATGTATTCTGCTACTCTGAATATAAGCACAGCTCTTCAATATCTGTAAATCATATTTAAGTGTATTCCAAGAACCATAGTCTTTTTGACTGAATAGAACCTGTTATAGCAGTTACAAATGTTATGGTAGAGTTTTCAACAAAATTTTGAATGTTAAAATTAAATATGACTCTAATTATTAACTTTTTTTCTTTTTCACATTTAAGTAATACTTGGAAAATTATGCAACTGTTGTATTGATGTCCTTTATTTTCTTCAAGTTTTTAGAGGAGTAGAGGAGGAATGTGTGATAGGGAGAGCTATCCACTAAATCTGGCTTTGTCAATACCAGAGTGATTGGGTATGAGAGCAGTCCCGTGTGATTATACTTGGAAGTAAGTTTCATTTGTTGGTGTGGGTTTGTTAGGGAAAATTCAAATGTTTGGGAAAATACTGTTTAAAAATCAGTTTAAAGATTAAATTTGTGATTAAGGATGCTAGTGTCATCTATACAAGAGGAATGACTTCTAGTAAACTTCTATAAAAGTGATGGCAGTTTGGGGTTTTTTTGTTGTTGATTTCCTAACTATTGTCACTGGTGCAAGTCAAAATCTCTCAGTGTCGCTTTGTTACTTCTTTCTATGAAACTTACAGTACTGGTAAAAGGGATGGCATGTTGTGCTTTTCATAGTCATAGTGAACTGAACCTTAATTGCAATTTCAAAAATTCTTTCCAGTGTTCCAGCCAAGGAATAAACAATCATATCCTAGTTGTTATTACTGTTTGAGTGCTAATCAGTTACTTTTTAAAGTATGATTTTTCTTTCCTCCTTGTAGCGCTGGTGTCCTCTCAATTTTAGAAGAAATGTGAGATTTAAATATAGTTCGATGTAATGGCTTAAAAAAAATCACTTCATGAAAGAAAAGATTACATATTCCAAAGTACAGCAGCTGTTTTACAGCATCTGATTGCAATGATTGTTTTTTCCAAAGTGCTATTTTAAGCAGTCTCTAATTTGAGTGTTAAATGTAACGTGCTTATTAGTACATAATATAAAGAAAGTTTATATTGTCTTATGTTCTTGTTTGCAAGCTAGGATTGGAATTGAAAGAAAAGAATACAAGTTACTTGCATGTAAGGAAGCAGTCTTTTTTTAACCTGAGTTGTTTGTGGGTTTTTTCTATTTTGGACTAGTTTTCAGTTGACCAACAAAATTCATGACCATGAGAAATTACATATTTTACAAGGAGCAAAAAGTGCTTTTTTTCATCAAGCTGTGTTCTAGTAGCTGCAAGCATTTAGAAGAAGGAAATCTCCAAGTTGACACTGGAGGCTAGCCATGTTAAGGATAAGGTGCCAACTGCATGAATTCTTTGTTTTTCTGGCAAATAGCTTCTGTGTATACTCATCCCTAACTCAGAAGTAAATATGGCCTGAGGTAGTTTCTGCTTTTATGAGTTAGTTCAAGTTTAGCTCTGAAGTCATGAAGCATAGGTCATATATGTAGTGAAAATTGTTGCTCTGACCATTTTTGTAGTTGCACAGTTAGGTAAAAAGCTTCTTTTCCTTTCAGGAACTTCAGTCACATTTTAAAATAAGCTCAGTTGCAACTGGACGTCGTCTCTCAATGTATGTTCAAGCTGTATGTTGAAGTATTTAGGTTTAAAAAGGCTTCTGAAGAGTACCTCTCATGAGGCTTAGTTGTATTTCTGCATAGGCCTAATCATACACAAAAGTCTTCGCTCCAAAGAGAGTTTTATATTAGAATTTGCTCGAGCAGTTACAAAATGTGTTTTAAAAAAAAAGCAAACCTGTTTTCTACTGTTAGTAAAAAGGTTGATGAAAAGGGAGTGATCTTTTTCAAAGTAAAGTGAAACAAAAAGAATTTTGGATTAAATTAAAACTCATAATTTCCATTAAGTGAAAGGTGAAAAAAGGGTAAGAAATGCAGTAGATTATTATGATTATAGCTAATATTTATTTAGAAATGGCTTGCACCTTTTGCAGTGGGGAGACAAATATTTAACAGAGTTCTTGATGCCTACCTGTTGAACAGTGGCACATACAATAACAGGATTAACATGTCAAAAATGTCACACAGATTTTTTGGTAACTTGCCACTGTTGTAGGAAATCATGTATTAGATCTTTGTTTTAAGATGGTTTCTTAACACTTGAGACATTATCAGAATTTCAAGGGACAATTCATAAGTTGTGTGCAAGGAGGTTTGTCAGTAGATGATCTGGCTTATGTGGTTTCATAACATGAAGACTTAATTTTTCAGTAGTATATAAGAAACACGATTCCTATAAAATCAATGTCTTTCTGGCTGTCTTTTTTTTTTTTTTTAAAGAACTGTGCGACAGGTATTTTTATTTAGAAAGAGTAACTGGACTCCTATGGGTTTTTTTAATGTATAATTGTCAAGGTTAGTTACTTATTTGTAGAAGAGAATGAGAACAACCCACAACCTCATTTGTGATTTCTGTATGAGTTTAAGTTTTTAGTTCTTTATGACTGTAATTTTTAAGTGATTGCTATTTTTCATGCAGTCATAATTTAAGGTTTTGTCTCCCCTACAACTCCCCAGTTCAGGTCCTAAACAGAATGTTATATGTCAAGACCTGAAAACCTGATAATAGGAAGATAAATCAAAAGACTTACCATATCAAACCACTGCCCATTTAAGCGATATCTCTGTTGTTTCATCATTACTTTGTAGATTTACATATTAGAGTTATTTTAAATGGGATTAAACTCGTGCAAGAGAATATTTTCTTCAAGTTGGCCTTTCAATATTATATTCAGATTAAAAGCTGAGAATCACATGCGGAATCTTTGCAAAGACATTTGCAAAGATCGTTCTTCTAATTCCACTGCAAAGAGGGGGGGTTTGAGTGTTTATCACATATGTAGACTGCGTGACTGCTTTTGTCTCTGAATGCCATGTATGTGATTAGTGAATGATTTTGTGCTTTAAAATATTTAATTAATTATTAATTTGGTTATTATAGATTTGGAATCAAGACTGAGGGATTGAATGACTTTTGTACAAGGTCATGAGGGATTTGAAGTGGGATTCATCCTCCTTTTCTTGCCTCTAGGTGTTTTAATCAGAAGCCCATCAGCTAAGATAATGATATGCACTTGTGAAGAATTCCTCACAAGATATGTGCCTTTATGCCATAATAGAGTGTGCACATTTGTACAGCAAACTAATGAGCAATAGACTGGAAACAGACATTGTAGAATATATAGTCTCTAAACAGTCTTGTTAAAAGGTTGTATTTTGAGGGGAACTAAAGTTGGCTTATTTTATTAAAGTTTATGCTCTTTTTATCACATGTTAAGAACGATTTTGATTATTGAGTACTGATAAATGACAAGACTCATGGGGACAGCATTTTGTGCTCTGAATATTAAAGTTTTGACTGTGATGTGTCTTCTAAAGTTTTTGAACCATATTCAAATACAAGTCTGCATATGTGATAGTACACTTCCACTTCCTGAAAGAATTGCTTGAAAGATAGTCCCTGACACAGTTTGGCTTGCACAGTTCCTTTCTTAAAAAAAAAAAAATCCTGGACAGGGATACTTGGCAGGCAGTCATATTGGAAAATAATAAACATGCCTCTGCCAGAAGTGTTTGAATTTGTTACAGTCATCTGGTCTGGACTAGTAGCTGCTTAGAGTTCTATGAATAGCAACAGTACAGGCAGAGGAACAATTTTTCTGCAGGCATAGGGTTGAAATTATTTTCATTTGGAAGTCTGCCTTTGTCATCAAAGAGTTAGAAATATAGGGATTTTTCTCTTGAAGTTTTTTTTCCTGAAGAAATTAAAATCTGTTTATGCTACATATAATTAAAATTTTTTGAACATTAATTTTAGAACAGGACAGTGCAGAAACTCCCCAGTCACAGCAATTAATTATTTTTCTGACCAAACTCAAAACAGAAAATAAATAGCATTACCTGTGTTTTTATATCTCAAGGTCTTTTGGTGGTTTTGATGGCAATTCTTTTCTGCTTTTTCTAGAGAGAATTTGTTATCCTTTTGATGCCTGCTCAGCTGGTGCTAAGAAAAAAATCTAGGAGCCGTTAGCTGGGGTGAGATAAGAAAGGGTTTAATTAGCCAAGGCAATAGATGTTACACGACACGCGCCCGGCTGTGCCCGGGATGTTACATTTATAACAATATCTGGCCAATCCCAAATGTGTCCACCCTATAACTTTTGGCCTGGTCCACCCCCTTGCCCGCCTCCTGGAATTGGGTCGGGGGGCTTTTTGGGACCTCCTCTTCATCATTCTTCATCATCTTCGGGGTACAGAGAGCAGAGTCACCCAGTTCCTTGACTCTGTCCTGCGGTTTAGGCCAAGATATAAGCGTTCTCCAAACAAGACAGGCTTGCCTTGACTAAGAGACTAAACATTTTCTACTGGATATGGGAATAGGGTTGATATGGGGAGTATGGAATGGGGTGAGAGGATTAAGGAATGTATAAACTAAGGGGTACTACGGGGAAGAGGGAGAAAGGGGTTTGTTTCTAAAATCTACTTCTATTACCTATAAGACTTATAGAAAAATAAAAAACCCTTAGGGTTTAAGGCATCACTTTAAAGGGCTAGAGCCCCAGAGGTTTTAATAGTCAGCTTTTCTTTAAGGTTGCACAAGGCTTACTATTACTTTCTCTCAGTAGGAGATTTTCAGGTTGTTTTCCCAGTCCACAGCCATCACTGTTAATGCTGTGATGTAGTCTCACCTGTGTGAGAAGTTCTCCTGGTCTGTGCCTTGCTCTTGATGCACTTTGTGTCAAAAGTAAAATAAATACATGCAAGTTAATTGACTTGGATTTTAAATAATCAGCGAAGCATGGGCCCTAACTATGCAAAATAATTTTTAAGCATAGATTTTTAATCCTGATTATAGTTTATTTCCTCCAGTTGTCCAAGTGTTTGAATGCCCACTGGAAAAGTAAGAGCAGTCTGATGGTTAGGGAGAGTTCAGATTTTGTTCTTTCCATCAATTTCCTGTGAGACTTTGGAAAATGCTTCTAATATCTATAAAAATACAAAATAAAGTAGAAGTAAAGTCCTAATTTATAAATTGGCACAGTGCTGCACTGGTAATCTAATCTAAATAATTTGAGCCTACATTGTCCTATTTTCACCTTTTGGTCTGATTGCAAATAAAACATTATCCTTTTCTTCATTGTCCTGAACTTTGCTATCAGTACTTCCAGGTTCTTCTGTTTTGGATGCCTGAGCAAGTTCAAGTGTGTCAGTTGTTCCTTTAACTCATTATTAATAATTTCATCATTATTTTTCAAGGGATTGAATTAAATCTTTCTCTCAAAAGGACCTGGAGCTGAGACAGCTAAATAAATTTCATTGTCCAGAATAGAAGAGATACTGGAAATAAAATGCAAATACTTCCAAATCTGAAACATGAGAATGGGAATATTTTTGTTCTGTGATATTGGTGTTCTCAGAGACTTTTTCTAGACTTGAAGTGGGGCCTCTAGTTAAATAGTGCTTTTATTGCTTTGCAAGAGTACATCCTGAGAAGTGTTTACTTCTTTTTTAAACGAGCAAGAGATGGTCGCAACTTTATACTTTTAACAGCCCCAAAACATTTTACTAATTGGTAATCTTTACAGACTGTGAGTTAACTGCAGCAGTAATTGTCCAACAGACCTCAGGGACGAAAAAATTGGAGCTGTGATTTCTCAGTGTACTTCTGAACTTGTATAAACTTCTTCATTTATCTCCTGACATGCTTAGTCTGAAGTTGTTGCATGGTTTCAGGAAGATGGCTTTTCAACTCTTCAAAATGTAATGCTTCTGAGGAAGGCTGTAAGTGCTCTAATAAGGTGTGTCTTCACTAAGCAATTAGCAGTAGTGCTTTTGGTTCTTGTCCAAAAGTATATCCTATCATTTAGATTAACAATCTATTCAGATTTGGTCAAGCTTAGTGACTTTAGGGAAAATCATAGGTTGGAATTCAAGCACATTTCTTACTCAAGCTTGTTGTGACTATACAGCTAGCATTATTTTAGGGGCTTTTAGTCCTTCAGTCCTCTTGCTGCAGTTGTTCTCGAGGGGCATGTAAGCTGACATTATTTGCTGGTAAAACCTCTTAGAGGATCTCAACATGAAAAACAGAACATACCACTAGAGGTACGTGGATGAACGAAGAGTATTGAAGATGCAGAGTCACTGAATGGCATTTTACAAGATTAACCTGGGTTCTTCAGATGCGGTTGCTAATTTTTTTGTTCTCCAAGGGGTGAGCAGCTGCATGGGCATCTAAACACACATGTGAATAAAGCAAAAGCTATTTTCGGAGAGGTGGATACAATTACTTCTCTGACAATGAAAAGAAAAATATGTTCAGTAGCTTCTAGTCCTCTTTGTTTTCTTTTATGGCTAGCTTTTACTATTCCAGTAGTTGTAGCATGGGAAAACAATGGTTTGAGAAGATTACCATATGTGTATTCTACCATCAGCTGAAATAGAGACCTAATAAATGCTTGCTTCTGTAAGCCCTTGGGTAAAAAGCAATGAATCCACTACAGAAAACCAACTAGTATGGAATAAATTGGTTTCAAATGTTTATTAGTTTAATCAAAAAATATATTAAAACCATATAAAATTATGTTTCATAGCTAATCTATGGTGTTATCTGCAAGTTTTACCTGATAGTGTGGTAAGGAGAATTTATCTTGTTTACTTACTAAGCGTGCAGTGTCCTGAGAGTTCTGTCCCCTCCACATTGCTCCCTCTTTTAGCTAAGATTTAGTCCTAAAACTCTCCAACATGCTTTTTGTTGTTTTGCTTTTTTTGTATCTTACTAGCCTTGCATTTGTATGAAAACTTCTTAGTCCACGTGGACCTTTGATTAATGTAGTGAGATGTCTGAATTTGATTTGGATGTTGCTGTTTCAGTTATCATGTTCTAGTGAAGAGCTTAATGAAGTCCTGTGGGTGTCTTAAATGTGGATGGCCTCCATCCTATTACTAAAATATGCAGATTTTAAACAGATTACAGATCAAAACTGAGGACTTACTTTGATCCAACTGGATGATGATGGTGATTTTCTCAGTGCATTGGAAATGCAAGTTCTCTGCATTCTTTAAGCGTGCTTTTGATGATCCGTTCAGCTCAAAGGCTTAATACAGTAAAATTTGAAATATTTATATTGAACTTGAATAGCTATTCAATACCTTTTTCTAAACATGGTAGCTAATAGACATAAATTTTCAAAACCTGAATCAATAAAGTTTTGTTAGTCTAACTTTGTATGCAGGTTTGTCTAATACATGCTATTCCTTGCCATCTTCAATTTAAGCATAATTTTGTGTAAAGTAAGACTTCTTAGAATAATAGCAGCAATTCTGGTGGACATAAAAGAAAGGATCTTGGGAACCCTTGTTTTGTGATTTGTCATCTTAACTTCATTTTCAAATGAGAACCAGTTCTGTAGTTGCAGTTGCAAGGAAACATTCAACACCAAAACTAAGTCAATGTATTAAAATACTGTGCGCTTGAGCTGTCAGAGAGCTTGAAACAATAGTTCTGAGGTATGCACTAACCCATTCTTAAAACTATGCCAATCTGAGTGCCAGTAGTGATGTTCTAAAATGTCAGAGTACTTTACTGTTTGACTGTTCCTTGAGCTTTAGAAAGTAAAGTATTACCATATTTATGCGTATGTTATCACATTCTGAAAATGTAGAGCCCAGACCAGCTGATAGAGGCAATAAAATGAGCAAAAGAGCATATGTGCATGGATATTAAACTGAACAGAAGCAAACTTTTAGATTTGGAATCTGTTTTCTGAAATAACTATTGTAAAACTTTATACTTGCTAATAGAATTAAAATCAATTCAGGAAACTTCAGTTATAGGGCATACACATTAATGAATTATATTTATTTCCTTGAAGAAAAACTACCCCACTGCTTTTTCTTATGTTTACCTTTTTTGTTGGGCTTAAGGCTAACTATGATTGTGATTAAATGGCTTAAACATTTGTTAAGATACATTTGTGCAGAAACGGAATCAAATGAAAAAAAAACCCAACTAAAATACTAGACATTGTCATAGACTACCTGCTTTAGCTGACTCTTCTTTAAGCAGGGAGGTTGGACTAGATGGTCTCCAGAGGTTCCTTCCAACCTCAGCTGTTCTGCCAATCTGTTATGTGACAGAAGAATTGCATTTAATATAGCTGCATTAAAATAGGTTTATCCAACTAGTTTGTATTTCAGATTATTTTCTTCTTTGTTTTGTTGAAATATTTTAACTTGTTGTATTGTCTTCCATTAAAAAATACTTAAATCATTTAGACATGGTATATATTAATGGTGCTCTTTCTCAGTTCTAAAGGAATATCATTGATCTGTTTGACAGAACTTGAAGATACTTGTTCTGCACCTGCTTTAGACAGATGCTCTGTCACAAGGTGTATTTAGAAAAACTCTAATTCTAGGTCACTCTTCCATTTCTATGGTTTCCTTAGCATTTAAAATCATTTAATTGAGATTATGTTAGTGGCTTACAGCAAACATAAACCTCAGTGTAAGTTTTTTCACTTTCAGACTTAATTCTTAAAAGGTTTAAAGGAGAGGGTTTGTTTGACAGTTACTTAAATGGGAATAATTTGGGTTTATGGCTGTCACCTCAGAATAAGACACTATCAAAAGGTTTTAATAGTTTTGTGGTATTCAGTTACTGAGGGTTTTCTGGTAGCCATTTGTGTGAGGATCTGCCTACCGCTTATTTCAGCTCAGGGCTAGGTTGATGGTATTTTAGTTTACATTAATCAGTCTTTTCAGAAATATGATTAATGAGTAGTACTGTGTATGGGGTTTGCATGGCAAGGTTTTGGCTACAGGGGTAGCTTCTCCGACAAGCTGGTAGAACCTTCCTGTATGTCTGATTGCCAGCCAGCTCCAAGATGGACCTGCTGCCCAAGGCCAAGCCCATCAACAGCGGTAGTAATGCCTCTGGGATAACATATTTAAGAAGGGGGAAAAAAAAAGTTATTGCGCAGAAGAAAACTGCAGCCAGAGAAGAGAGGAGTGAGAATATGTGAAACAACTCTGCAGCCCCCATTCCCCATCCCCTGTGCTGCTGGGGGAAGGAGGTAGAGAAAATTGTGAGTCAAATTAAGCCCAGGAAGAAGGGAGAGGTGGGGGGGGAAGTTTTAATTTCTCATTATCCTACTCTGATTTGATTGGTATAATTTCCCCAAGGTGAGCGTGTTTTGCTTGTGGTGGTAGTTGTTGAGTGATCTCTCCCTGTCCTTATCTCTACTGATGAGCCTTTTGTTTAATTCTCTGTCCCCTGTCCAGTTGAGGATGGGAGTGACAGTGTGGCTCTGGTGGGCACCTGCCATCCAGACAGGGTCAAGCCAGCACACACTTACATATAATTTGTGACTCCCTGAAAATGGAAGGGTGACAGTTAACTGTTTGGATAAAGGAGCATGATTTCATCCAGGTGAAGTTAGTACAGCTAACGGAGATGCACTCTTGCTCATGATGAAGCACTGCAGCTGTTGTACTCAAGCATTACAGACTTCTAAGAATGGAGTTTCAGGAGAGATATACGGTTATGTCAGTGGGTGATTAAATCTTCAGTCACTGGAACAAAGGCAAACAGCCAACACTTAGTAAAATTTGCATAGTTCAGATTAAGTTAGATTTGATTGTTGGCATTTAAGAGCTCAGTTAGCATGCAGAGTATCCCTTCAGCAGATTTACATTTGTCAGCTTTGGTGATTGCAGTGAGTACCAAAGGATTTTAAGCTAGGAGTACTTCAACACAAATGAAAAGTAAAAAATAAATAAGTAAATAAATAAATCTGAGTTAGACAGTGCTCTGTTAGTCCTGCAAGTAAAATTTTAGAGTGCAGACATTTCAGCCGGAATGCTTCTTATTGGAATGAACACACCCACATACTGTAATTACCATAGAGATAAAATGTATGTAATTAGAAATGCTACAATGTTTTTAATATACAATGTATCTTGTGTTCAATTTGACTGGTTTTGAGCTCTAAGATAAACATTCTTGCATGCTTTTGCACATATGTTTTTGGTATTGTTACTGATTCATTTTTATGTTTTTATTCCTGTCATCATCATGGCTAGGCTTTGCGAACGAAGATTTGGGAAGGGCTCTACCCGCGTTTTTTGCAACCGCGTTGGTGGCTAAAAAGGCCAATACGAGATAGACACGTCCGGTTGCAAAAGACACAGCAGAAAGACTCCTTAGATGGTATATTCTGCAAGGCTCGATTCTTTCTGCGTTGTCTTTTCTCCTCAAGAGTGATCCTGCGTGCCTTCTCAAAAGCATCAGCAGCGTTATAAATGGTCTGTCTCCAGGCCTCCCGATTGGAGGCCAGAGTAGACCAGTTATGGTGATCAATATGCCCGAGGCTGAGTTGTTGCTTCAGGGAGTCCTTGTATCTTTTCTTCGGGGCTCCTCTCTTGCGGCAGCCAGAGGCAAGTTCACCATAAAGCAGGATCTTAGGGAGGTGGTGGTCCTTCATCCTGGAGACGTGCCCTGCCCAACACAGCTGTGTTCTCAGTAACATGGCCTCAATACTTGTGATTGCTGCCTGTTCAAGAACAGATGTATTGGTCACATAATCTGACCAGTGGATGTTCAGGATTGTACAGCAGCGTTGATGGAAGCGTTGTAGGAGACGCAGGTGGTGGCGGTAGATGACCCATGATTCGGAACCATATAAAAGAGTAGACAGCACAATGGCTCTGTAAACACTGATCTTGGTACTTTTCTTCAAGTGTTTATTTCACCATACTCTTTTATGGAGTTTTCCAAAGGCACTATATGCCTTCGCTAACCTATTGTCTATCTCCCCGTCGATCTTACCATCTGAGGAGATGAGGCTGCCTAAGTAATTAAACTGTTGGACTGATTTGAGTTCTGACTGGCCGATGGTGATGTGGGGATGATGGAGGACTTCCTGAGGTGCAGGTTGATGGAGAACTTCTGTCTTCTTTAAGCTGACTTCCAGCCCAAGGAGCTCAGCAGCATCTGCAAAGCAGGATGTTAAATGCTGCAGGGCTGCTTCTGTGTGGGCAACAAGGGCAGCGTCATCAGCGTAAAGCAGCTCCCGGACAAGATGGTTTAGGGTCTTAGTGTGGGCCTTCAGTCGCCTTAGGTTGAATAGGCTTCCATCAGTACGATATCGAATGTAGATACCATCCTGATCATCGAGGTCTGCCATGGCCCTTTGGAGCATCATGCTGAAAAAGACTGTGAATAAGGTAGGAGCGAGAACGCAGCCTTGTTTCACACCATTCTTTATTAGAAAGGGCTCAGAAAGTGTGTTGCCATATCTGACTTGGCCGTGCTGATCCTCATGAAGTGAGATGATCATTTTAAGGAACTTGGGGGGACAACCTAAACATTCCAAAATCTGCCAAAGACCTTTTCTGCTCACAGTATCGAAAGCCTTGGTGAGGTCGACAAAGGTTACATAGAGACCTTTGTTCTGTTCCCTACACTTCTCTTGCAGTTGTCTGAGAACAAATATCATGTCTGTGGTGCTCCTGTTGGCTCTGAAGCCACACTGACTTTCAGGTAGAATTTCTTCTGCTATAGCGGGTATTAGTCTGTTCAGGAGTATTCTTGCCAAGATTTTGCCAGCAATGGAGAGCAGAGTAATACCACGGTAATTTGAGCAGTCTGATTTAGTACCTTTCTTCTTATACAAGGTGATGATGACTGCATCACGAAGGTCTGAAGGTAGTTCGCCTAGTTCCCAACAGCGCACCACAAGCTCATGAAATTTAGCATGGAGTGCAAGGCCCCCATGTTTCCAGACTTCGGGTGGAATTCCATCAACCCCAGCTGCCTTGCCAATTTTCACCTGCTGTATGGCCTTGAGGGTTTCTCCTAAAGTGGGGGCAGTATCCAATTCGAATTTCACCGGTTGTTGTGTGATGGATTGAATTGCTGAGTCTTGTACTACACGGTTGGTACTGAAAAGAGTCTGAAAGTGTTCAGACCATCGATTCAGAATGGAGGTTTTATCTGTCAGAAGCGTTTGACCATCTGCACTGAGTAGTGGGCTTTGGACTTGGTACGTAGGCCGATATGCTGTTTTCAGGGCCTCATAGAATCCTTTGTGATCCCCTGTATCTGCACATAGTTGAGTTTTTGCAGCTAGATCGGTCCACCACTTGTTCTGGATGTCACGGAGTTTCTGCTGAAGCTTGCTGCATGCAAGACGAAAGGCTGTTTTTCTAGCGTGACAGGATGGCAGTGCAAGGTGTGCTTGGTGGGCAGTTCTCTTCTTCCTCAACAAGTCCTGGATTTCTTGATTGTTTTCATCAAACCAGTCCTTGTTCTTCTTGAGGGAGAACCCTAAGGATTCTTCAGAGGATTGCAGGATGCAGCTTTTAATATGATGCCAAATTGTTTCAGGAGAGGAATCTGCAGGATTTGTGGGATGGTTTTCGAGCCTGGTTTGAAGATTTGTCCGGAATCTTTCTCTTACTGTGGCTGATTGGAGATCGTTAACTTGAAGTCTTCTCCTTGGGATACTGCCCCTTTTGGGTTTGAATTTGAGAATGAAGTTGAGTTTACAGCGCACAAGCCGATGGTCTGTTTGGCATTCTGCGCTGGGCATCACGCGGGTGTGGAGGACATCGTGGACATCTCTCCGACGCACCAAGACATAATCAATGAGGTGCCAATGCTTAGACCTGGGGTGCATCCAGGTTGTCTTCAGACTATTTTTCTGCTGAAAGATAGTATTAGTTATGGTAAGCTGTTGCTCTGCACAGAATTCTAGCAGAAGTCGACCATTATCGTTGCAGTTTCCAACACCATGCTTGCCTAGTATTCCTTTCCATGCTTCAAAATTCTCACCTACTCTGGCATCGAAATCACCAAGGATAATGATCTTATCATCTGTGGGCACCTTTTGGGTAAGGCAGCGCAGGTCAGTGTAAAATTTATCTTTTTCAGCAGGGTCAGCTTGGAGAGTTGGGGCGTATATACTAAAGATGACAACGTGATGCTTGTTGTTTAGTGGAAGGCGTAGGGAGATAATGCAGTCAGAGTGACCTGTCGGCAGATTTTCGAGTTTAGGGACAATAGAGTTTTTGATCATGAAACCGACACCTGAGAGATGTTTTTCGGTTCTGGGCTTACCTGACCAGAAGAGTGTGTAACCGGCACCATGTTCTCTGAGGCTGCCTTCCTCGTGAAGGCGAACTTCGCTGAGAGCAGCAATGTCGATGTTGAGACGAGCCAGTTCATGGGCAATTAGGGCAGAACGTCGCTCAGGACGTCCGCTATCCGCAGAATCGAGCATGGTTCTGATGTTCCAACATGCTAGAGTTAGTTTAGGTACACCTTTGGAGGCAGGTGTGTGCCTTTGTCTTTTGTTCTTTGTGCGACCGCATTGGAAGAAGATGCCCGTTGGTCTGTGGTTAACCAACCGGGTGAAGGTGGAGATGAGCTTTGTTTAGGCCACCTTTTCTAGGCCCCTCTCCGAGTGGAGCAAGCAGTGCTGTCCTTGAAAAGGCTGCTTGGTCGTTCAGGGTGCTGCCCCAAGAGACTCTCATCTCCGTCAGTCTCAAATGACCAATATCCTGAACCGCCTGCATGCAGGGTTGAGTCTGCGGCTCCCAGTGCATCTTTCACCTACCGTTTCGACCCTCGCCCGTCGCTGCAGGACTTTTTGCATGTGGGTAAAGCCTTCAAGCCTGCGCAATGGATTTTTTAGGTGAGATGCAGTATGCGCGGAACTGAACCCACCCTTTAATCCTGAGGTTCATCTGCCAGGGCCAAGCGAGCTTGGACAGTGGCAGCGAGGTCCTCAGGACGTAGGTTTGATTAGAGTGACCTTCTCTTAGATGGATGGCCTTACAGGGCTAAGCGAGCTCCATCTGCCCGGGTTTGAGATTAGAGTTGTCCTTCTCCTAGGATGATTGCCAGAAGGCTAACGAGCTCATCCTGCCCAAGAATGTAATGTATCTGACCCTACGGTTTTGACCTGTCTGGCATGGGTGACCCTACCGAAGGCATGTACTATCGCCAGCATAGCTCGCAACCACATAGGGGCACACATGGTCTGTGCCTGTCAGAGCGATCTGGGCAAGTCCCTCACTTCCCACCCCACTATCACCTAACTATACACAATCTCAAGGAGACACCCAGGAACAACCCCCGCCCTGTCCACCCCTTCAGGACGCAACAGAGCAAAGCAGACACGTCCAGAACATGCCGAAGATGTGCAGAAGCCGCAGGTGAGCCAAAACCAAACAGACAAACAAAGCAACCAACCAACCCCCCCACTCATCCAAGGCTGGGGTGCCTATCAAGGCCCCAGCCTGGCCGGGACCCCCATCACTGTAAAGGAACCCCACTATCCAGCCTGACCATATCCTTCCTTCACTGTGTTACCACATATCATCAGGTGCACTGCTCACCTGTGACACTTGATACAGGACTGCCCCGCTCTACCTCCTGCAAGTCGGAGGACCCCCACGGCCTGCTCGATACCCCTCCCCTCTCCTCCCCCCCCTTCCCCTGAACCCCCATCCTCCCTCCTCGCCTCCCCCTCCCCCCATCAAACCCCTCCCCCCCAAACCTGGAACGGCAAACCTGAGTGTGCTCCGAAGCTGTCCTCTCCTCCATGGGGGTGCAGCTCCGGCCTGCGAGGCTCCCCCATTGTCCCCTTCTCCGGCAGTGGTTGAGACAGGGGAGTAAACCGCGGGCGCAGAGCGCGCGCGGCGCCTGGGGCTCCCAGGATCTTATTCCTGTAATGTTTGTTTAATTTATTGTTCTTTAGCCATATGCCTTGAAGTACAAGCCTATTGGCTCTTTCTGGCCTGTTGAACAATAATATTCACTCTAACTGTAGTAAAACTAAATAAAGTAATTTATTGAGAGTACAGGACACAGAAGAGCTGCTTGACAATTTTTTTATTTTACTATTCACTGCAGTGTACAGAATTCAAGGTAGAAGTTTTCTGATTATTGTATCACCTGATACTATATGCTTTCACTTGTTTTGAATTATATGTGTTTGCAGAGTAAGAGAAAAGTTAAGAAAGTTTAATAACTTTGGGGGTTTCATTCCTTTAAGGAGCATAAATATTTCACATGAGAAACTACCTATTATAATATTTATTTATAATAAACTATTTTAGTGCAAGTGGACTGAGTTTTTCCAGTTTATATCAATACTGTATTATGTTCATAGAATTCAAGAAAGGCAGAGAATTGTGCAAAGTTAAGTAGTGCAGCAGTCATACATAGTTACATAAATTACTTGATGGAGTTTGGGTGTTCAGACAAAGTGGGATGTTGTATGTAAGAAAAAGGAATGTAAGCAGAGTCCATGGTATAGAAAACAGGGACTCCAAAAAGAATTTCTGGTCATTGCAGACAAGCAGCTGAATGAATATCAGTATGATGCCGAAAGGGTTAATACCATTTTTGGTTACAACAGAACGCTGAGGGGGTTGAAGGTAGAATTTGTGAAACATATGTGATAAGCAGTGTGTCTGACTCTGTGCCAATGTATTTTAAAGTATGTTGGAAAAATATAGGGGGCTCAGAAGAGAGCTCAAACATGTTTTTTCCTCCTCTAGAGAATATTAAGATACACTTTTGTTAGATGGTATCAGGAGCAAGAGAAGTTCTAGTTTAGTGAAGAAAACCACTGAAAAAAACCAAATACCTGAAATTTATGCTAATCAAATTCAAACAAATACTTACGCAACAAAGAATATGAGAGAGAGAAGTTTAAAGACTTATGAACTGCCTGTTTGAGGAAAGTGTAGCCACCTCTTCTCCTAAAGCTAGACATAGATCTTTCTAAAATGCCTGCTTTTGTCTTGTGAGGTACTGGACAACCAGATGTCCTGGAATACAGGATAACTTAAAAAAAAAAAGTACATTAAATATCAATCCACTGCATCAGTATGATTCAGTGCTGTATCAGTGCAGGGTTGCGCCCAGATGGGAAGCACTGCTGCTGGTTCAGTCTCAGCAATGCAGAGTACTAACTATAGGTGTGTGAAGTAGAAAGATTTAAGTTCCAGTTCACCATTAGGGTCCTTGTGTTACTTCAGAGCTTACTGGCCTGTGCAGATCTGAGCTGTATGTAAACAGCTGATCCCAAGTATTGGGGTTTTAGGTAAAATCTGTGGGTAGGGTTGTGCTCTCTCTATCTTGGAGCTCATAAGAGAGCTCAGTAGCTTTGCAGCACCACTTTAATGGTGTTACCCTGTAGTAACAGCTACACTAACTGCCATTGCAGGAGCAGCTGATACGCTGTAAATTTATGTGCTGGTTCAACCTGCTGTAACTTGTGCATGCGCTCATGCTTCCAGGGATGACAGGCAAAACATCATGCCTGTGCTTTCAAAGCATTTGAGCAATCCGTTTTAGTGTCTTCTGTTGGTGTCACTGTTGTAGTGGAATCAGAGTTTGAAACTAAGTGTAACTATTCCATGAAATGTGTCCATGGGTAATGAGGGTCTCTCTCTGCCATTTTCTTGGCAGGGGAGGGAGAGTAGTGTCATAGAGCAGGAAGGTCTACGTTGTCTTCTAAAAGCAGCTGTTAAATGCACAATGTGAGTAAATTTTAGGTTGATAAACCAGCTTTTTGAGATGTGCTTGTACTTAGAAATTTATCTGATTAATATTTCAGCATGGGCAGGATTGGATTCTTCTGACTGCTTGTGACCTAAGAGAAGATGCCAATACTGAGTGCTCTCACGCCTTGTAGCTCAGGGCATAAAGGGCAAGTGGCTTCTACCTGCTGTCTGTTCTTTCTGGTTCTAAGAGAGAATCCTGTAATGAATGCATACCTTATAAAATAGATGTGATGTGGATAGAATTTACTTGCCCCTTGTTTCTTTCTCGCTTTCAGGTAAGATAAGCACTGTGTAGTAGCATTTTGTCCAGGTGCAAAACCAGAAATGTTTGGGTTCATAGAACATTGGACTTCATTATGTATCCAGTATTGTTAAACATTTCTGATGCTTATTGCATCCTTCTCCAGAATGACGTATAAGACACATGAGATACCTTTTCAGTTAATGTTTGATCTGGTTAGATCTGCTGAAAGATCAGGCAAGTGTGTCAGCCTAATAAAGCCACTATTTAGTAAGCAGAAGTGTATGTAGTTTGGCAAGCCCAGTTTATTTTTATTCAAACTTGGTTTTAGCACATAAAAAGCAGCTTCAGGAGAGCACAGCATCCGGCCAGATGTGATTTGATTCTGTAGTGTGTAAAATAGAAATAGAAAGCCTCTGCTGTTCCTTTCTAAAGCAAGTGTATTTTTGTTCCGGTTAGTGTTAAGCACTTCAGCTTAACTAAGTTCACTAATGCCAAATACATCATCACAATATTCTTTGAAACAGTTATCTTTATTTCTAGACAGATTGATTTATTTATGGTAATACAGGTATTTCAGTGATATAGACTTGATTTATGGCACTGAGAGACCTTCCTGGCACTACCATTGCCCTTGCCTCTTCCTGAGAGCATGAGAGCTCATTGCAAAATATGGGTCAATATTGTTTTGGAAACAAATGTTTCCAAATAGACCCTTCTGAAAGAACCTCATCCCTTCCAGTCCCATTAGAGGTTTCTTAGTCAGTCATACTTTCCTCAACACATCTTGATAAAATACAAGTCAGAATGAATCACTGGAAAATTTTCAAGTGGAACGGAGAGATGACTGTTGTACAAGGAGCAGCTGACATTGTCATATATTCTCCAGTACCCTCAGCAATCACAGAAGGGCTGAGCCTCTTCTAGACAATGGGCTTCATTTGTTGAAGGTTGATGTCCATCACTGAATATTCACTGAATTCAGTATTATTCATTTATGTCCTTCACAAGTATACACTCCAGCTTGAGTGAATGTTGTCCTGGTTGAAACCCAGTTTTTAAAGGGAGAACTAATAAAGGAAGAAAGTATTTGCCAGAACATCACTGCTTTCTGGGCAGTCCAGCTATGGGCTTAGTTGAGAGGACTTTATACACTTTAGTGGCAAACTGTCAAGCACTCTGCCTTGTATTTCTCATAAAACTTCATAGCATAGAATCACCATGATTTTCTTTACAATGGAAGTTTCTGTTTACGTTTCTGTTTCAACACTGCTGTGGTTCTGATTCTTTAAGGAGGATATGCTCCTAGGAAGACTTTAGGAGGTGGTGCCCATTGACCACTCCTCTGCTTAAGAAAGGCAGAAGAATGTATATGCTTCTTGGTAGAGGTGATTGTGCTGTTCCTACTATTTTTTATGGTTCTTTCTCAACACCTCTTTCCTCATAGGTCAAACGTTAGTGGTAGGAGTCCTTAGGGTCCCTTTACTGTTAAATTCATGTAAACATGTTCTTCTGACAATTAAACACATGAAAATATTTGGGGTTTTTTCTCTCCCCCTTCAGGGAACTGCAGTACAGAAATATCCTCATGTAGTGAATGGTATCACAAAGTATTGTTTTGGATTGAAGTACACATAGGGACAAGAGTCGAGATAGGGAACTGCAAATAAAGAGCCTCACATATATAGACAGGCTACATGGGCCCTAAAAGTGCAGGTAGGTAACTGAACAGATCATGTTGTTTGAACATGGTGTGATAACTACATGAAGAGTAATTTTATCAATTATTTTTGTCGTATGAATATCAATTGTCTTTGTCTACTTGTGTTTGCAATGATTCTACTTTTGCTGAAATAATCGACTTGGGACTAGGAAAGTTTTAAAAATTACTTTGTATTACCTCCATTTGAAGTTAGACAGTCCTTTATTAGATGTTTTTCCATTAGAAAAATGAAACTTATACTCATGCATGTTTATAGTGTACACTGGGGGCTTGTCTGCATAATTTTTTATAAGCAATGAGCTGCAAATTAGACTTTTAAGCTTTTTTTTAACCAGAATAAAGGTACTTTAGAAAATAGCCTGTTTTGTAATACACATCCCTAGAGCTATATATCTTTCAGTTGAGTGCAGATGTTAATTATTAGTTGGTTAACCTCAAACTTCTCTGGAGCAAAAATGTAAACCTAGTCACATGGCAGGCCACAGTGTTGATTTCCATCATCAGTACTTCTTAAAAGCTTTCTTAACAATAGCCTTAACTTTTTTTTGAGGTTTAAGTCAATTTGCATTCTTTTGCCTAACTACAGATAGTGCTTGGTGTGTCTTGAATCTTGTATTGGGTGTATTACAATTAGATTGCTTTTGTTCCGCTTTTTAAAGTGCTTTGATAAATCATAATTCTGACACAGTAACTTTATGCAGATATGTTTGAATCTCCAACGCTGAGCCAATTTCTTGTGCTATGATTTCTTTGAGAACTTTCATGAACATTTGTTTTCATTATATAGGTCTGTATTTATGAGGGACACTACCAAAACATGAAACTCAAGTAATCTTATGTGGTTTAAAAATGATAAGAGAGTCTTGAAATTGTAGAACAAATCCTTTTCTGTTTAATTAGTCTTTGGAAGTTACTTGATTTGTCAGTTCCAGTTTGCCAAAACTATTGTAAAATACTTGCTCACCAGCTTGCTTTAAAAGGAAGAAAAATCTAGAGATGTTGTTTGCTCAAATATGTTAGTTAACTAACTGCTCAAAGCAGTTAGTTAAGTAGTATTTGCAGGAAATACTCCTTTTTATCTCTCTTTAGTAAAATTGTGGAAGGGACACAGTGTAAAAGCTGTGTGGGTGTACCAGCCGTTCCTTCCCGCTTGTAAGAATGTGATAGTATAGGATTGTTTTCCTTTGCTTTTAAAGTAGATAATAATTAGGTTATCATTTTGAATGCTGCTTATGCTGTCTGTTAGCTGACATTGATACTGTGTGAAGCAAGAACTGTGCACAACCACCCTGTGCAGCTTTGTGTCTGTGTGTGCTGGCACAGTAAGTTGTGCACTTATAGTGAACTTGGCAAGCTGATTTTTGCAAGGTGATTTTTTTGTCCAGGTCAGTGTTCCTGCTCAGTTCCTAGTGCAAATGTCCGAAGTCTTGGAGAGCAGGAGCAAGAGCAGATGACCTAGACAGCTTAGTTTTTGTCTGATTTTGTCTCTACTGCACAGCCAAAAGGCTTTTTCTAAAGAGTGATCTGTCGTGTCTGTTCTGTATGAACATGTGGAGGATATTTTGTATTGAAACACTTGGAACACAAAGTTGATTTTGGGGTTGTGTTTTTTGCTTTCCTTATGCTGTATTTTGATTTTTTTCCTTGACTTTCCTAGAGAACTAGAAAGGCAAAAACTAAAAACTGAGGAACATATGTAGCAGATGTAATACTTTGGATTTGTACAACTGTGTTATTTCGTTTCTTCCTAAGTATTGTTAAGGTTAAAAATGGTTGGACGAACAGAAGTAGTATCCAAACTTTGAAGTGTTTTCCATTCAATTCACTGTAATCTGAAAACTGTAAGATCTAAATGGACAGTTTGCTATATGCTGGGTTTAAATGATGCTTTAATAAATATATTTTTTAAAATTTACTTTAGAGTGTAGTATGTTAAAACATGCTTGTATTTCAGCAGTAATTCATAGGTAATATTTAAATAAATTTGACATTTAAATTTGGAAAAAAACCATCAGTAAGCAAATACTTTACCTCTAACTCAAATACATCCATATACCTTTATAATGTGGCTTCTGCTGTGTTGATATGAGAAGTAAATCTTTAGCAATTCAGATGAAGCATTTGTAACCAACTGCACTCATAATTTCACCTTTGGATACACTAAAGTGGATACAACTAAAGTTGATGTGTGCAAATGCTGAACATGCAATACTGTCATAAAACTGGTTTTAGATAGAAGTTCATAAGGAATCTAGTACATTATTCATTCCAGCCACAAGTTGACTCGTGCACTTGTTCTTTTAGAGCTGGAATTGTATGAGAAAGTATATGTATTCACCATAAAGGACAGCATACAGCAGTAGCTGAACCAAATGTCATTTGTTTACCAGGTTGCTCTTTTTGGCCCGGCCTGATCTTGATTGAGAACATTAAATAGTGTGATAGATGTCAGTTGTGCTGAGGTCAAATGTTGGTCAATTTAGGTTTGGTAGATAGTTGTTCTCATACTGATATGTAAGAGCTGATGTTATCCTTATACTGGCAAAGCACATGTGTTATGATACCGTTTCTAATTGCTTAGTTCTGTATGTTCTGGTAATATATTGCAATTTCCTGTAGGAATTTTGTGACTTATTGAAGTTCAATTAATTGATGCTTACATATTGAACACATTTACCTTTTACCTATCTCAGTTTTCCATTATTCAGTATCTTATTGTTAACTGGCTTGCTTCTTTATATTGTTTATCTAAGTGTAGTAAGTCATTTGAGGCTTAACCTGAAATACAAGCTAAACCTAAGCAACAGAGGAGAAATACAGCCTTATAGAGCCTTGGAAATACCAACAAAGATTTTGATACAGACTTTTGGTCCTTCTGTGTCCTGAGAAAAGGAGCAGATCTTGATTTAGATCAACATGATCTGTCAAGTGGCATCTACAGGTCAATTGTTTTTTTCACCTTCAGAGAACCATGGAATGATTCGGCTTGGAAAGGACCTTTATAGGTAATGTAGTCCAACCCCCTTGCAATGAGTAGGGACATATTCAACCTTCAGAGTTGCCAAATTTTAACTAGTCCCCTTCCCATCTCTTTTCCTCATCTGCTGTAGAGTTCTGCAGTCCCTGTTTATCAGTGTTGCATATAAATTCTTTATTAAAAGAACACCAGGGTTGCAGTCACTAAAAAGAGTGAAGATATGCCAGAAATCTTTTCCCTTGTGTGAAAGCATTAGGATGATTTTCCATAATGTGATAAAATGCCATTTTTTCCTCATTTTCCATAACAATTAGCATATGGTGCTTAGTGACTTTTTAACCAATTACTCGGCAGGTGAGGGCAATCTTTTTTATTATCCACAGTCAAAAACTTAATCCAAATAAAACATTCACATGGAGAGGGGTTTTTTCTTGTAATGTTGATGTATTTATAATATTTTTTGTGATGTTATCTGCAAGTCAGAGCTGCGGTAATGATAGTATCTTGTACACGAAGAGCTGAGATTACAAAGTGAAAATATTAGATTTTAATTTTTTAAACTTTTGTGGGGTTTTAACCTGAAAGTATTATGGTTTAAGTTTTTATAACTTTACATTGCCTAATGCTTTAATTAAGCATAGAATTATTTTGCCATTTTCTAAACCATTTTAGGTGTTTCAGTGTAATAAAGGCTCCCTCTGCCTTTTAACGTGTGACTTACTCAGCATCACAATAAAAATTCCAAGAGAAAGGTGGGAATGCTATCTACTAGAATGATGTTCATCTACCTCGATGATGAACGTTTCTGTATGCATTGGTGCCTCCTTCATTGGCATAAATTCCAAACTACTGTGACAAATGAGATATGCATTATGCAAGTAAGTCATTCAGCATGTAGTTCTGACTTATTGCAGATTCCAGGTCTTTCTTCTGTATCAGGTGAAGATGTTTTGTGAGAGAGTCACTACCAGTTGCACAAATACACTTTAATAATATATGTGAGGAGCCAAAGGCTTAACTAGTTGCACACTGTTCTGGCACTTCCTAAGATTTCTGTGAGTAGATTGGCCATGTTCTGCCCCCACCCCCACAACCCCCACTCTGCATTTCTTCATCTCTCTGTTTATCTTTTTGTTCCCCCTCTTCATGCAAAGTTTTGTCTTTTGGGTTGGTGTTTTGTTGTTGTTGTTGGGTTTGGTTTTGTTTTTTTTTTCTTTCTGCCCTTGCTGGATACCAGCAGTAGGGCTACTGAGAACCCAGAGAGAGGGAATCTATGTATTTTAATGCAGTTGTTTTGCTCTTGCTGCACACTTTATTCATGCTATTAGACAAAACCACAGAAGAAATCCCCATTGCTCAAATTTTGTTTTTATTTTTAAGGAAAAGCTTGTAGTGTATCAGTCACAAAGGACATAGATATAAGCAGCATCATGGCATTGGACACTAGGAGGAATTTCTTCACAGAAAGGGTTATTGGACATTGGAATGGGCTGCTCAGGGAGATGGTAGAGTCACCATCCCTGGAGGTATTTAAGGAAAAACTGTGTGGCACTTAGTGCTGAGGTCTAGTTGACAAGGTGGTGTTTGGTCATAGGTTAGACTTGATGATCTCAGAGGTCTTTTCCAACCTAATTGTTTCAGTGGTACTGCCTATGTATCACCGTTGTCATAGATTTGAGGAAAGGGATAACTGGTGATTGTTTTTGAGGGAGAGCTTTTGTTTTCAGCACAGAATGGTAGTCAGTAATTAGTTGTTCTGTACACAGAATTTCAGCCATTGAAAGTTTATTAGCCAGTGACATGACCTTGTAAAAATAGGAGTATCTGGACTGGATGACACTACATCTGTGACAGATACTTCTGAGTAACACTTGAAAACATTTCTTAAAGAATGCAGACGTGTCTGTAAGTACTTTGCTTTGGCAAGTGAAGCATCCAGTCTGCGAGGTCTTTACGGCCACTGTGAAGGTTATTGAGTAAATACAAGAACTACATGAAATGTTCTGTACAAGGCAAGCAGTCTTTGGATACATGCTTTCTGTAAAGTGCTCAGGTGTTTAAATTTTTTTGCTGTAGCACTGAGACAGAAAAAGATTTTGTAGTTTTAACCATGTGAAGAGGTAAGACAGTGTGTGTGTTATCAATTAATGACTGTAACAAGCCTAAGATAAGAATGCTACAAAGACTGGGCATTCTTTGCAGAAAGGCAGGCTCAAGCAGGCAAATAGCCATGAAACCCTTCAAGTGCTGCCACAAGACGCTAGACTTTACAGAAGATGAAAAGAGGGGGACGGATGCCTAATTAAAGACAAGGAAGCAAAAGAAACCAAAATAGGAAGTACAATACTTAATAGTATTGCAAAATGTGCAAAATAAAATAACAACACCAGCTGTATTACTGAAAGAGCATTCATTTACATATTTTGTAAAATATAAAGGAAGAAGGCATAAAAAGATCACATTTGAAGAGTGACGGATGCTGTGCCTGTATTTAGCATCTGTTTTCTTCAGTGGATGCTAAGGTCTTTGTTTACCTGGAGTGGGGGAGAAAAAACCCTGCTTGTTAGTACCCACAGCTGAGGGTGTGGCAGAGACCTGAGGACTATATTTGCAGTAGAAGGCAAAAAACTAAAATACAGATTTTGATATGCTGTAGATAAAGTCTAAAAAGGGCTAGTTGAATTTACTTTTGGTTTCAAGGACTTTTTTCCTCGTGTATGACTCTTACCCTCCCATGTCTTTTGACAAGCAAAGAGGCTAATATATTGACAGGCAAAATAAAAATAGAGAAATAACATTACTGTAGTGTGATTTCCACATACCATGCTCTTTTAGTGTGAAGGAAAACAATTAAAAAAAAAAAACACTGAAAAATGCTGTAATCTGAATTTTATTTTTCTAATGCTGCTGTTTTTTCTACTGTTTAAAACAGTTGTTTTTGCACTTGCACGTGCACAATATCTTTCAAATTAATCCTGAGTAACTGCTGAATATAATTATTGAACTGCTAAATTGGGAGTGAAGAAGTTAAAAATTATCTGAAGGAAAAGGGGATGGTAAGATTTTGTGTGTGTGTGTGATACGAAGTATAGAACTGCTCAGGATTTACAATTCTGTGAGGTGAATCGGGATTCAGACCACTAGCCTTCAAGAATACGGTTTCTGTAGCTCCTGTGTCGAGCTGCTCCCTCTGTAATGGCTCTCTAGAATTGAATTTGGCTGAGGATTGGTTCATGGCAAACCAAAGGCTGCTGTTACCAGCTGAAAATCATTTCCCTTGTATAGCTGGTTGAAGGATCCTGTCGTGAGAATCTTTAGGCAAAACTTTGAATAAGGATTTGAGGTGTATGCAATTTCAATTGATAGCATTTTTTTAAAAAGCTGCAATGGATTAGAGCATTCTGTCACTCTATCTGCTTGCTGTAGCTTCTCTTTTTCCCTTACTTGGAAATGTCTTGAACATTCTGCACCTTCGTGCATAACCTGTTTTGGAAAACTCATAAATAGGCATATCTTTCACTAATATGTTTTTAAGTAGGTTTGTTGCAAAGGGTAATATTGTCTCCCACATTGTTTAATTATATATTAATACAACAAATGGACAGTGTTTATAGCATTATGTCATTTAATGTAAGCTATGGTAATAGGACTAATTTATGGAAAGCTTGTGGTTAAATATATTAATGTTGCATTGAAAGGTTTTATTACTCTGGTGATTGAGGCTGTATGTTGTTTTCCATTAAGTTAATACAGGTAGGCTGGAACTTCTACTCTCAATAAAGATTTAAAGCAGAGACTTATGGCTGTAGCACCCTCCGAAGTCTCCTGGTGAAGTGAGAGATTACAAGGTAGAAGGTAGAAGTCTACTGACACTAAGACTTGCTTTATTTTGTTACCTTTTTCAAACCTTCTGGCAGAGTTTGTAGGGCTCTAGAGGTTGACATCCAGAGGATCATTTCTGTTGACCAGTGCCTGCCAGGTTAGACTTGGCAAACAGCAAAATTCCCACCCAGCTGCTTCCTTCTGCAACCTACCACCCCAGTCTGGTAATACAGGGGGATAAAATAGGAAAAACAGAAACATTAAAACAATGGGTTGAGATAACCACAAGGAAATTGCTTACCAATTACCATTGCAGGCAAAACAGACTCTATGTGGGGAGAATTAACTAATTTATTGCCAATTAAAGTTGATTCAGGTAGTGAGAAACAGCTCAAAACAGCACACCTTTCCTCCCCGCTCCCCCCAGGCTCAGCTCTGTTTCTGGACTCCAGACTCCCCAGACCACACACCCTACCCCTGCTGTGCAAGCTCCCATGGAGAGTGGCAGGGAGGTTGCAGCCAGTACATAGTGGTATCTCTCTGCCTCTCTTCCACTGCTCTGATGTGGGCTCTCCACAGGCTGCATTTCCTTCAGGAATATTCTTGTGCTCCACTGTGGCATTCTCCACAGGCTGCAGGGGGGATATCTGCTTCCATGTGGGCTCTTCCATGAGCTGCAGGGGATATCTGCTGTTCCATCTTCCTCCTCCACTTTTCTCTTACTTTGGTCTTCTCTTTCTGAAATTTGTTTTCCCAGAAGTGTCCGCAGCTTGGCTGAAGAACTCAGCTGTTCTCTGCAGTGTGTCTGTGGGGTCTGGCTGTGTCCCATATAGAGCAGCCTCCGGCCTCTTCCCACAGCAGCCCCCCCTCTGCCAACCGCTTGCCACATAAACCTTGAACACAGAGTTAGTAAGATATTAAGAACACACTTTATTTTCTGGGTCATGAGATTCTTTTCTCCTGCTATTACTGTCACATACCATGTAGTAATTTCAAAAGCTTATACAGAAATTTAAAAGGTGTCTATAGTAAGGAAGTATTTTATAAGTAAGTTGCTACTTGTCCAAAAATTATAAGCCTAGAACATACAAAAGACGGTAAGAACTTCTGTAATGAAATAAAAGGGGGGGGTGTGATAAGGAGTACTGAGTGTGGCAAATTTGCTTATGGGTAGCCTAAGAGCAGTGCTCGTATTTGTGGAGCACATCCTCTAACTTTCATTAGCTAGAGAAGTAGGCTGAAATGACATTTACCAACAAGTGGGAGATCTTAATGCAAATACAAATGCAAAGAAAAATTCCAAGAAATATTCACAGAATTAGTGCTGTTTGAAGAACAGAGGAAGAGAAAACAAACAATGTGGTGTCATTTACTCGTTAACGTAAACTAATCTGACTCATGAGAGTGTGCGCACTCTAGAGTGTGTAATTTTGGGGGGATTGCAGAAGCTTGGTGTTGTTCAGGAATTTATAAATAGCGAATGTTTCTGAAAAGTGTCTGTGAAAGATAATACTGATGAAAACACTGTTAACCTTACCACAAGGTCAGGGGTTTTTTACCTGCAGTTTAGAGTAACTAAACTTTTGGCAATGATTTATGGTGCTTTTTCTCTAACTAGCTATGTAGCTGACAGGAAAACACCTGTTGAACAAAAATGTTTCAGTTGGTTTTGTCTGACACAGGAAAAGAGACAAATTGTGGCTGAAACAATGCACACACATCACAGTATTTAAACAGGCAGTGAGCCTCATACAGAGGTGAAAGTTGAAGTTCAGTTACCAACCACCAGAACCTTTTCTTCTTTGAATATCTATTCACCATTTTCTATTTACATGTGGATTGTGTTACTTGCATCAAGAAAGACCGAAAAGATAAGTAACAGAACTTGTGTAGCAGTATCAATCTTTAATGAAATGGAGTTGGGGGAAATGGAAACCAAATGCTGTCTGACTACTCTGCTCCTACTCTTTACTACTGACTTGTTTTTTCATCCTTTACAGGATGTGGTAAAGTACACCTCATTAATTTACCTGGGACTAGTAAATACATTCTTTTCTATTCAGCTATGTTCTGGTCAGTGTGGTCAAACATACTTTGCCTCTGTTGCTTTCATGTAGTTGCTTTTCTTACTGGAATAGCAGCTTGCCTGTGTTACCAGCCTGTGAATGCCAGAAGCCCAGTATGATTGCTAGAATCTGTAGCTCGGGCCAGCTGCATTTGCCTCCTTTATGTCTTTTAGTTCATTTTAACTGGTTTCATAGTGATTTTTGACACTCATTTTAGAAATAGCTGCTGATACTGTCCAGCTGCTTACATGAGCAATCTGTCAATAGCAGAAGCAAGAATAACATTTTGTATGTGGTTCATTTTAGTGATGGGTGCTTAATAAGTGAATACCTAACCTTGCCTTGCATGTCTTAAGAAAAGAAGAAAATGTTGTTGCTATTTCTTGCAATTCACAAGTCATCATCTAGTGAAGAAGGGTTTGTACATATTTCATCCTTGCTCTTTGAGGTGCTTAGCTTCTTTGGTCTCTGTTATTTCTGGAGACTTGTACTTTAAATTATCTTCTGCATCTTTGGACTTTCCTGGTTCCAGTTGTACTGTGTAACAATAAATTTCATGGGTTATATTTCAGGGTTTTTTTGCTTGGGGATAACAGTAGGTAATAGCTGTTTCTTTCTGATAATGTACCTTTGCATCCTATAGGTTCATCAGTAGTATTACTGAGATTGTTTTCTAATATCACACCAGGAATTCCAAAAGGTCCATCCTTCTCATTTCAAGGCAGGAGGAGGTAGTTTTGTGAAGATCATCAGAATATCTTCACTGAGTTGATGTATTAAATAACCTGTTTCAATTTTTATGCTTTTTTCTTGGGGTTTGCTCGTTATTTATGTGGGAAGAAATAACAGAGCTTCTTTTACATATTAGAATAAAAATTATAGGTTAAATGTTCTCAGTAAGACACAGATAGTAGCCTTGCTTTTGAAACTTACAATTGATATTTTCCATCAACAGTAATGCCCAATGTAAAAATCAGCGTTTCAGATGTTTACATAAGTGTTACCTAAGCTATTATCTTTAAACCTTGGAGCAGTAGAAACACCCCTTCCAAGGTTCTCAGGTATCTGGACCTTGGGACCTGACATTTTTGCTAGAGAACCTGAGAGGAATTTCTCTTTTGGAAGATAATGAATTCAAGGAAGCTTGTGGACTTCTTGCTCGAATCTAGATACTGCCCAGAGATCTGATTTTCTCTTATCTTTGTTTCTCCCCATAGTTCAAGATATTACATCAATATGCACCTAGTTATACAGAGATTTTTGATTTTAAATTACAGACAGAAAACTCAGCTCTTTTCCCTCTCTAAGGATCTCTGCATCAAGGGTAAGGAACAGTCTAATTGTAATGAGTCAAAGGCCCTCGTTTTCTTTGTGGATGAGCTTTCTTTTTTTCTTTTTTTATTTTTTATCTTCGTAAGAGTAGAGGTATTACATGAACAGTTACTGACTAAAGAATTAAAAATAACTAAACCCTCCATTTGGATTCCAAGAAATGTAAGAAAAAAAAATTTTGTCCCGTTTACAGGTGTTACTGAAATGTGTTTTCTCAATCCCAGGGAAAAAATGAAAACTTTGACGCAAATATCTAATATTATATATGAAATAAAGTCTTTGTGCTCTGTTCTTGATTTTGTTTTGAGAATATCTTGCTGCTGCAAGACCTTATTTCATTATTCTTGTTTCTCTGACATCCAGTATTCTCTAGTATCCAAGACTACAGTGTGCGTAGTCCTCCCTTTCTTCTCACCCCTTGGAAAAAAAGCTGACTTGATTCAGGACTCTGGGAACAGGTTGAGAGTTTCATTTGATCACTGAAGAAGTTACATTAATGTAATATACTGCTGAAGAACTCTGCAATATTAAAAGATTAAACTCTTTATGTTTTTGAATGAGATAGCAAGAGTTGTAAGACAGAAAGACCTTCCCAGGTTTTGCTGGGAAAGGGATTTATCTTCATCAAAGCATTACATTGCTGGTGTCTGTCCATGTATGTGATTCATTTGCTTTGTGTCAGAGGGAAAGAATGGTGACAATAGTTTCATAGGCTGCGTTATCACCATAAAGGAATCGAGTTCTGTCTATTTTCAGTAGCTCGTTTCTGAGTGGTACTCGGTGATCAGAGATTTGACAAGTCCACCCCAGTGAGCAACATAGATTAAACTTAAAGCACCATCTAAACTGTGCACAAGATGTTCGTGTTGCATCTACCTAGCAGGGTAGATAAAGTACTCCTGTTACAACTTGATATTGCTCTCTGAAGCTTGTTCCTGGAGAAAGGGTGAGATTGCCTACGACATGGTACCTTTTATTGTGTGAAGAAATTACTATGAAATTGAGTTCTAATGTCTATCCCATTTATGAATTTTCATTTTTAGAATTGTTTTTCCAACAGGATTGTTGGTTTTCTCATCTCTGTAGGCATTACAGTTCACAGTTTGTTTCTCAAATATTTTTGAATCTAGGTGGTTCAAAAGTTACTTGAAAATATCTATTATCTTTTTAAGATGGTGGTGTCACGTCTTTTTCTTTCTAATGATTTTGCTTTACTGTTGCCAGTAAAGGAAGGAAATCCCTTATAACTGCCTAGCCTTTTCTGCATCCTGTAGTGACACCCTTGATGTGTCACTTCTGCTAATACTGTCCATTTTTAAATAGTCCTGCCACTTAACAAAACTACACTTAAAGTACTTCTAATGGATGGCAAATGTATAAAAGCCCTTTGTCTTCCATCTTATGCATTTTTTTATTAATCCCCAGCCAGAATTTTCCTAAAATCTTGGGCTTTTGCCATGCTTTTAAGTGCTGCTGCATTCTCTATTTTAACACACCCTACCCCACCCCCATTGTATTTTACAATGGCCTGGGAGAAATGGATCACAGTTCAGCAATTAAAATAACAGTTTTAGGGACAGCTTCAACAATACTGGTTGTTCATTTACATGGAGGATTGCATTCCATGTTGTTGTTCCCCATGGCTCTGCTTAGTTTCTTATAATGGAATCAGCTTGTTCTGTAGCAGAAATAACACAGCAAAATATATCTGCATGTAGACCAGCATTTAACTGTTTTCTGAAGTCATATTTATCTAGATTTAGTTTTTGTTTTCTAAATATTAAAGGAGATGATGTCTATTCAAAATGTTTCCAGTATTAAGTTCAGCTTGCAAGGGTTCCGTAGTCAGTTCCTAAATTAAGAATTACAGGATAGGAGCTAAGTAAATGGCTTTGAGTGTCATTTATGAGTATTTTGAGTGTCATTACAGTATCACAACTGTAGGGCATGTTCTCATTCATTATTAGAAATAGTAGAGTAGTCAGAATGGATTCACTCAAGGTAAATCATGCTTGACCAACCTGATTGCCTTCTGTGATCCACATGCTTTGTTCAGACATGAGATAAGTCTTTTGGAAGAGATAAATGGAGGCAATGTCTGCAGGAGCTCTCCCCTTGATGAAATATGAGCCAGCAGGTAGTCATGTCTGTGTGGAATTCCATCTAGAACAGATGGATTTCCATCTTCTCCTTGAATGTATATACAGATTTCCATGTGCTAGCTGCGATGACTCCTGAAGTGCTCCATGTCTGTCTTGTTTGCAGACTTTGTTCCTGAACTGGAGAATACAGTAAGTTCCCTTATAAGTAATTTTCACATTTTTCTTTTGTACAGAAATTCGTCCAATTTGATCCCAGTGGAAAGAAGTTTTTAAAGGTTAAAATCAAAGTCAATGTTTTCAAATTATGAAATAGCACTTCTCTGAGGACACTTGAAAAATAATACTTGGGTTCTCTAGCTTACTGTACTGTGAAATTAGGTGTTCATAAGTTTGGGCAAGAGGCTGGACAGGATGAGTTTCAGAGGTCTGTTCCAATCTCAACCATTCTGTGATTCTGTGTAGATTGCATCTCAGTTTTATCTGTACCAAATCATCATGTGTCGCTGAGCATTTTGGAGGTCAGAAGACATCAGAAGACATCCTGTATCTTACTAAGTAATTGTTGAGCATCTTTGCATTCCTTTGTTGTACTGGTTCTAGTTCTCTTCTGATAATATTGAAGTTTTCTGTCTTAGGGTTGCTACAGATTTTTCTTGTAATATTATAAATGATAGAGTAACTCAAGAATTATGCTTGGTATGTGCTCCTAATAGTAATATATATGGCAATCATCTTCCAGAAAAGTACCAGACTGTCTTTCTTAATCTCTCTCTCATGGGTTTCAAGTCTGCGAAATGCTATATTTTAGTACTTCAGTAATATTTATGCCACTTGCTTTTCTAAGTATGTGTTTGGGGGGTGGGCTCACTTTCTATAATGTGTGAAATATTGCATTTATATTATTTTTGAAGTATTGATTCATTATTATTATACCTATTCATCTATATTGACATTTCATTTGCAGTGTCTTCTTTTCAGAGAAAATAGCCAGTTTCCTAGTGGAGTATCTTGTAATATCTCAAGGTTTTGTGTATTCCTTTTTATTCTACATTACAGCAGCATTTTTTGTGTTCCTTCATTTACTGCTTCATTCAGTGCCTTACAAAGACTCATGATTAAGCTTCAGCTTTACTTCTACATTTCCGTACGTTTACTTAGCAGTTCCCTTGAATGGAATGCTTGATCTGTGACCTGCGGATAAATCAGGCAGTGCAGACCTCATTCTTCTAGAGAGTGTAGGCCAGAGAAACTGTTGGGTCAGCAGCCTCGTCCTGGCTGCTAACCTGTAATCACCACTAGCCCACCACATTTAATGTGCACATTATGTTCATTTGTTAATAGAGACATCATGTGTGCCATTTGTGTACAGAATGATTTTGATGAACATGCACAATTGGTCCATGATGAGGCCACAGAAAAAACATTTTAGTGGCCTGTCCCATCAGTCACCCAGTGTTGTATCTGGAAATTCTGAGGAGAGCAGTCATATGCAGAATCGGCTGTCCAGCACCATTTCCAATGATTCTACAGATGTAAAGAACCTGATGAATAGATAAAAAATAACATCTGCTGGTCACTGTAAGTGGGCACTGTAGCAGTCGATGCTGTTCTAGTGGTACAAATTTGCTTCTCTATATCCCTGAAAAGAAGCAGGAATTTAAGAGTAACATAGCTAAAGCATAAAACTCATTAACCTTTTCCCAAGCCAAGTTTTTAATTTATGTAAATTGGTGGGTCTTTGTGGCCTGAAATCCTCAGTGGGTAGATCTGTTTTCTCCTTGTGGCTCTATTGGAAAGAATTCACTAGAATTTGTAATGGTTTAGTGCAAACCATGGTTGCTGTTACTGGAGTCTGTCCTCAAACTCAATACCATGACATCTGGTGCACTTTGATGCTTTTACTTAAATGATGAAAATTAATGACTGTTCTTAATACTAGCAGAGTACGACTTGTAGTAATGTGGGTGTAAGTAAAAATAGCAGTATAACCAAAAATCGTGGTAAATAAGTCAATATTATCAAGGATCAAAGTAAGTAGCTGTGTAAACCCATGTAACTTGACAGCTGCTGGCCTCATAGTAGTCTTAGATCAGCAGTAACTTGTTTGCTTTCTTGGCAGAATCAAAAATGAAGAGCAGCTCAGTGTATATGTTCTGTATGATTTCCCTGGAGTTAAGTGGTAATTTGACTCTTTACTCAATTTTAAGCTATAGTGTGTTTTTCATGGGTTTTTTGCACAAAAAGGGGAGTGCAGGGGAAGAGGACAGAAGGAAATAGAAGGAAACATTCTTTGTATGTGTTCTTTTTTTTTTAATTCAATGATAAAATTATATTTTCAGTTCAGCAGGAACTGTTAAATAGCTGCTTAACTTGAAAGGAACCTTAATTTAGGTATAGTAAATTTAGGCTGTCTCACTGTTCTTTTTATTCTGGTGCTTTGCAATTTTGTGTTCTGGGGGGACATAGATTAATTATAACTCAGAATACTTGGGCAACCATTAAAGGTATTTTCTAAAGTATCAAAAAGAGCAGGAGTTTATAGCTATTAGTGCAAAAAGAAGTGTAAGTGCATAACTGATTCTGACTGACAAGCCATAGGTAGAAAACACCTGAATTTATGAAATTCACGGGGGGGATAGACCTCTATTATTTGCCAGGAATTCATGGTCTGTAGCTCTAATATCAGATTTAGTTTGGGGTGAGTTGGTTTGTTCACTTGTTTTTTAAAAGATTCAGTGGGCATTCAGACAAATTATATATATGAATGAGTTTTAATTTCTCCCTGAATCTGATCCTGGGATACATTAAAAAAACCCCACCACAACCAACAACCCACTCCCCTTCCAACTGAGCAACAAAAATACAAAAACCCACCAACCTCAAACCCTTCCCAAAAACAAACAAACCAACCAAACTGGAATAGAGAAACTGTAGAACTTTAAACAACTATTAATTTTCTGTTAATTATATTTGGATGGTGGAAGCCTTTATTTCAAAATCCACCTTAAGTACAACCAGGAGTAAACGCTCAGATTTGTTAGTGACTTGGTACAGAAAATAAATGGTTTGGTACGACTCCACAAATCAGTCTTCTTGCAGTTCACATGCTACTAATAAATTACTTTTTCCACCTCAGGGGGGCAGAAGTTTCTTGGAATATAAAGCTTTTACTGTCCTTTATTTTTTTCCATTAAAAAAAGACCCCAAACAAACCTTTAATTCATAGTGTCTCTGTCTTTAGTTTCCCCTTTTTCTTAGTGTATTATTATTTGAAAAACATGATACATAAATAAGAATTTTCTTTTCCTGAGATACTTTAAAGGCATGAACAGAATTCCTAGATGATGACCTCAACATTATGAATGCTTATATAGATTGTATTTCAACACTGATGAAGAGGCTTGATGGAGTTGACTTGCAAGAAGAATAAAATTCACTGTTAAAATGGACTTGTGGTACCATCCTTTGAGCATTTTTTTCACTTCTAGACATTATTTGAGGAGCAATAAATCTAATCCCCAGTTAAAAAAAAAGGCTATGCTGTTACTGGTATTTGGAGGCATGCTTTTCACAGGTGTAAAAGGTTTGCAGGCAGTCCTGAGACTGAAGCTCTGTTCTACCTGCGCTTTAATGGATCTAGAGCTGTCTTTACTGGGTGGCCACTGGTGCACTGATGTGGGTATGAATGAGTATAACTACTTCAGTCAAGGTCCACCTGCTGAGCAATAATCTTGGTTTGAAAGAGTGGACTTCTGGAAGTCTTTTCGTTGGTCTTGTGGACCAATGAAGTTGTGCTGCCTCTTTTTAACGTTTATCTCCGGGCTGATGAAAACACAGCCTGTTTTGTTGTTCTCGTGCAGGGAATTCATCCAAACAATGCAAAATGATGCGTGCTGCCTATCATTGTGGTGATGGGCTAATCAGCAACATGTGCTTATAGTATTTTTCTGTGAAAGTTTTTCACTGGCCGGTGAAAAGTCATGAATGATCTTTGGGACTGAAAAGGTGGTCAGCAGGATCTCATGTTTGTTTCAGCAGTGAATGCATGCTCTGTTGTATTGTGCTAAGAGAACAGAGAACATGCATTGCAGTTGAGACTAGCCCTCCCCTCACCCCTCCAATAAAAAAAAGATGTGGCAGGTTTGGGAGATCCCAGTCTGCATCACTGTACTGCCTTGTCTGAATGAGGAGCTCAGGCTGTGGTCTGGCACAAAGGTTTTTGTGGTGTGTTCTTTCATTCTGCTGTTACTGCAGACTTGTGGAAGCTAATGCTGAGAACTAAGTGCGGTGTTAGAAGTCTAGAGATCTACATAATACAGCAGAGACCTCTCAGGGATCCACAGATTTTAGAAGTTGAAAATCACCCGTTTTTTTCCACATCTCAACTTACGCCTTATTAACTATAATATTAAATGGCCTTGTAGGTGACTCTGGACGTTCTTTTTAATTTCTTAGAGGTTGTGTGCTGATCCCAGTGAGGAATGGGAAGAGCTTTGTTACTGAAAAATTTTCAAAAGGCTGAGAAACCATTAACCATCCGACACAGACTCAGTATGCAAAATTATTCTTAGGAATGTGTTGTGTTATGACTACAAAAAAAGTAAGTAGTAGTGAATTCTGCTATTACACAGGTGTAATCCTGTGTATGCCATGTAACCACATCTGTTCTGTGTTGTTTTTGTCAGTTAATCAAATGTGAGAACTGTTCTACATTGATACCTTTTGTTTGAAATATGCTACATTTGTTTCATAAATTTGGTGACTCCTTAAAAGAAGAAAAAGATGTAGTCATTAGAAAATTAATGTTTACCCTTTTATTTTCAGGTCAGAAGACTTGTCTCCACTTACATGGTATCTTTCCTTACCTCTATATACCATATGATGGTTTTGGACAGCATCCAGAATACCATCTTCGTCAAGTGGCATTCAGCATTGACAGAGCGCTTAATGTGGCTTTAGGCAATCCATCTTCTACTGTTCAGCATGTTTTCAAAGTGTCATTAGTATCTGGAATGTAAGTATGACCTGTTAGGATTTTTGGTTATTTGTTTTGAAATGTTTTGCAGTTGTACTACATTGAAACACTTACTTTGCACTTGGGTGACTGCAGTGCCACTCCTTTTTCTTTCCCCTCATGTATGTCTTCATACAGGCCTGTACAACTTTAAGTAACTTTTCTCACTTGCTTTGACTTTAACATAGTCAACAGGTTTTCCCAAAAAAACCTGCTTGACACAACCTTTTTTACCTAAATTTGTATCCTAGTGTCTATAATTTTTCCAAATCTGTTGTTTTTAGCTCTGCTATTGCACTAGTACTTTCTAGCCACAGTTTTCTACCTTTCTGGATTATTCTAGGTTCTCCAAGACCAGGCATGCCTTGCAGGAGACTGACTCTAGGTCTCCTTTTTTTTTTAATCTAAAATGGCCCCCACAGTTCAGGTCATGTTTATGCATCTGATTCTTCCAGCAGTACTGGCCATGCATGAAGTGGAGGCTCTTAAACATTCATTTCTTTATCTACAAGGCTGACTGTTGTGTTTTATGTGGTGTAGTTTCTGCTGCTGCTGGAACTACATGCTATTATTGACCTTTAACATTTTAAGGATTCTCTTAGTTAATTTTTATGTATCTTGCATAATCAAGGGCTGAAAAAATATGTCAAATCATAACAAATAATAGGAAACTGTCCTGGAGGAACACAAGTAGTCTATATATGCATGCAATTTTTCATCTTCAAAGCAGTGTAAATGCTAATTTTCACTACTGTGCAGCACTATCTTTTACTTATTTTTTTTCTTGCACTTCTGAAATGTATTTTTTCTAATTGTTAAGAGTTGGAAGATAATATTTCTGGTCCCAGCCAGTTTTAGTGGCTTCTAGATATTGCTAGTAAAGTGGCTGCAATAACATGTTTTTATTTTCAATCAGAACTTTCCAATATTTTTACAGTAACAGTTAAGGTAACCCCCCCAAATTCCTTAATTTTGTTCTTTTTGTGGGAACTATGTAAATTGTAGTATAGCTGTTCATCTCAACAGTGAAAGCTGGGCAGAGTAAACTGTTGAAGAAAATATTTACTTGAATCAGTGAGAAAATAACAGGTAGAAAGTAGGAGAACCTGCCTGTTTTTCACCTCCCTTGTCTTAGAGCTTCAAAACAGCCATTACTGAAAGTCAGATGCTCATTGCCTCAAAGCAGCATAGGAAAGAGTGTTTCAGTTATTTTGCTTGCTTGTGTAAGAGCCTAACTGAAATACATCTTCATCTTTACCTGGGTAGATAGACATGTTTATGTAGCGACACAGATCTGTTCTCACCTGAGACAGATTCTGCTCAGAGATATAGTATCTCTGTGGTAAGAAGCCTATCTTGGAGATCTTCTGCATTAGCAGAAAGATTTGTTTTGTGTTAAAAGTGTTTGTTAAACCTCTGTAAGTTTAATATAAATTTTTGTTGCATTAATTTCCAAACATAGTGGAGGTCCAAGAAAAAAAAAAAAAGGCAAAATATTCTGTCCTTGTCTGTTGTGAAGTTAAGTAAGGTGTTCATAGCTAACCTTGAAAGTGTTGTAAATTTTGTCCTCCTTGCTGCCATGTCAATGTGAGGATGAGCCATTATAGTTTAATGTATATAACTTGTCATTGGGTTTATACTATCTCTATAAGAGAGAGAATGAATCATATACAAGATATGATCTCCTTTTCAGCTTAGCAGCTTTAAATTTGTTGTTTCAATGTAGCTCAGTTTTAACATCAGAAACAAAATTTTTTTATCGGTTCAGTCTAGCTTTTGGCCATACTAAATGCATGCATGCATGTTTAACCATATTAAAGGTAGCAGTAGTTGTGGGGTTCTGCTGAGCTTGCATTTTATTTAGGGCTGAAATCCCTCTTACTACTGAACTTCATTTCATTTGACTTAGCAGGTAAACATCCCCTTTACAATTTTTTTAAATAATATTTTTGATGAAGACATTTTATTTTGTTTTGTAGAGGTAACAAGTAAATTTATGCTTTCCTGAATTTCTGTTGACTTTGGTTGTGATTACTGCAAACTGTTGACTTCTTGCATTCACCCAACACGTTGAATTATGGCCTGTTTCCTTAACATGCTGTTTTACAAGCATGTTAGATTAGATTAGAATTCTAGATGCTGAAAAGTCAGTAATTCAGTCAAGTTATACGAGAATTAATGTTGCCTGTTCAGCCTCAGTTTAGTCTTGACATATTCATTGTTCTATGTATTCTTTAATTGCATTTTCAAATCCTATTTTCTTCAGGATTCATGCCTCATTTAGTGCACGAGGTGATTAGTAATCACTGAAAATGGGCAGCTATTTGCTCTTCTAAGCCATTCGCATTGTTCAGTTATTTATGTTATACAGCTGATATTTACTCATTTACACCTGATCTGCAGGATTAATGTCCTTAAGGACTTTGTTGTAACGTGTGTCAGAAAGTGTGAAGGCTGTTTTTGAAGCAGTCCATCTTATTAAAAGTATTTTATGATGGTGTGCTGTCAGTGTGTTTTCATGTGGGGAAAGTTAGAAATGATGTTAAGCCGTAAGTGCCTTCTAATTTTTTTTTATATATATTTTTATATGTATAGCCCCTATTCTTTTTATCCTTACACAGAACCATAATGTTCCCCTTTGGCCTGACGTGGAAATTTTCCTTCTCTGGTTTATCATCTAATTTTTGCCCCCTAGAATTTAATACTCTTTGTAGTAAAATGTGTTTGAATAAATGCCACAGCATAACTAGCTAGCTTCTTGCTTTTATTTCTTTCTCTCCAGGCCTTTTTACGGTTACCATGAAAAGGAGAGACAGTTTATGAAGATTTATCTTTACAATCCTGCAATGGTAAAAAGGTAAAGATGTGGAGATACAAAGTTGTCTGATTTCCTTATATCTTGAATTAAAAAGTCAGTTTTGAAACAAGTTCCACCAATAGCTTAACAAAATAAAAGTTACAGAATTATTGTCCCAAGATTTTCAAAACACTTTAGACATTGCTAATTTTAAACACATCAGTAACCTTTTTAAAGCAGTAGCATGTTAGGAAAGCAAGACCAAAACATACTTGCCTATAGTTGTCTTGTGTTAACTGTAATTCTTGAACATTTGGACAAATTTGCATCAGGTTACTTTTTCCGCAACTCTTGAGGAAAACTACGTAGCCATCTTTCATATATTATGAAGTAAATTTGTATACTTCTTAAAAGGTTTATGATTCCAGCGACAATTATTAAATTTAAGATACATTTGGAAAACTGAATAGCTTTTGTTATTAGACAGTTTCTCTGTTTCTCAATAGTGTTCTGTTAAATGAAAGCACCGTTGATCTCAATCTTACTATCACAGTAGTTAGGGTACATTCAGGAGCAAATAAGGAGGAATTATTTCTCAAGCATAAACTGAAACCCCTAGTACCCGCTGGAACTTTTTTTAAAAGGTCTAATACATGATCATAAGATAGGATTGTCTAATTTTTCTTCTAGGCTAGTGGAATTTTGCATGATTTAAGATTTCTGTCTTAATGTAATCTGAATGTATAGCTGACATGACAGTTTTTAAATTTGGAGCTTTGCGTGTTTGAATTGCTCCTATCCAAATAAGCACTGACAATTCACTTAAATTATTCCTTTGGGTTTTTTTGTAAAAAACTATTTTTAATCCCAGTTTGTTGCATTTAGAAATGCTTAGTGCTTTTCTTTGATTTATAGATGTATACTATTAGTTTGAGATAAACTTATCGCACCAATTCATAATTATCCAAATACTTGCAGTTATTTTTTAATGTGTAGCTGTTTAAAAGAGAAGATTTGTCATGCTTCTAGGGAGTAGTTAAAATGCTGTTTCTGAGTGTACAGCATGTAGCTTTAAAACGAAGCAGGATGTCATCATATACTTGTCAAGGAGAACTAGAAAGACTTTTGAAGTTATTACTGGTGTGTAGGCACACATCTGCCACAGTTACTTTGTGGAAAAGATTTCCATGGCCTACAGTGGCTTTGGATCAGTTGCAGGAACAGTGCAGGATAGTTTTCTTCAGAGAGTTTCATGCTTTTAGACTGAAGGATTCAAGGCTCCTTTGTAACTAACACCCAAATATTCTATCTATATTAGCAGAGATAATTTTTGTGCGTCTCTTAGCATGAAAACACAGTTCCTAAGTTAAAAATACAATTAAGGCAAAATTTAAAAAGTCTTTTATATTTTGATAAAATAAAATTGTCATTATTGTTGTTCTGGAATAATTTTTTGTTTGTCCTAATTTATCTTTAATTTTAGAGTTTGTGAGCTTCTGCAAGGTGGAGCCATAATGAACAAATCTTACCAGCCTCATGAAGCCCATATTCCCTACCTCCTTCAACTCTTTATAGACTACAACTTATATGGAATGAATTTAGTAAACCTGGCTGCTGTCAAATTCAGAAAGGCAAGGAGAAAAAGTAAGGTGTTTATTTCTTAAGACCAAATTGTTTTGAAGGCTAAAAGCTACCATTTTGAACAAAATGTCACTAGCTGTTGGACTTTTGCTGTAGTTTGGCTGAATGTGCATAGTGTTGTTTCCCTAAAGTTTGCTTTCTGTGTGAAAACAAAGTCCCTGTGTATCTTTTTTTCCTTTTTGTCCCTGTGTGTGGGATTGAGGAAGAGCCTGCTTCCTGAAATAAGAAGAAACACATGTTCGGTCAGCAGTGCAGCTGTGACCATACCTCTTTTCAAGTTAGAAGATTAAAAATTGTTGTTATTTAGTTGAAGAATTTACATGGAAGATAGCATACTAATACTGTTGCTTAATTTTTTTATGTTTGTTTCTGATCCTTATGTCAGTCCAAATTAATTTTTTTTGCTGCAGTAGTGTCTGTGCAAAATTATGGCTAATCATTATACTCTGATGACAAAACAGTGTTTTTAATCAAAGTGCTTGTGTTTGTGCTAAGGCCATTTGCTCTAAGGTGAAATTTGAAGTATTAACATCTGAGCAAAGGAAGTATTTTTTAAAAAATTAGTTTGGCATTTTGAATGTACACACTGACACAAAAATTAAGTTTGGTAAGAATGTCCCTAATGTTATCTAAATGCTTCATTATAAAAGAGACATAACAGCAGGAAAACCATGATGTCTTTAGTACTTAAAATTTAATAAAATAAGAATTGTTTAGATCATAACTGTTCTTACAGCTAATGCAGAAGTTGAAAAGAATGGTATCTTCCTGTAAAAATGCTAAGCAATAATCATGCTGACTTTAATTTTGTTTCATTATTACAGCAGTAGACTAATGCATGGAGTTTTATAATTAATTCTCATTTAAAGGAAAATACTCTTTTAATGTGCAACAATAGGCCACACTTTTTGCTGGTGTCAGAACTGTAGGAAGACAAAAGGTCAGCCATGGACAAGAGCATCTTCAGGATTTTCAGTCCTGAGGAAGTATAGTTAGGTACCTTTTGTCTTCCAAGTGTCCAAAGCAGCCATCTGGAAACGTTCAATGTGATTATATCAAATAGTTGTTTCCATTCTTTTCTATAGGTATTTTTCCTCTCTTTCAGATGATAGATTAAAGACATAAGCTATTTTTATTCTCCTTCATCATTTATTTAAGGATGAGAGACCTAAATCTTGAATGGGAACAAGAGGGTGAAAGAGGAGCGTGGGCTGAGACCAGTGGACTTCAACTATTCTTGTAGGGAAGAACCCAATGGGATTAAAGGGAAGAAAATGACAGCCTTGTCTAGCTTGATCAGATAATGACTGCAGTGCTCCTAGCAACATTCATACCGCTCTGCATGGCTCCACATCACACATCCATAAGTAGCCAGCCTCAGTCTGCTGGACAGGCACAGGATCACTATCTACTGCTCCTGGCACAGCAGCTGAGCAACAAATGCTTTGTCCCTGGTACAGCCTTACAGAGGCACTGCTGTCCTTGTACAGCAACCCTTTCTAAGCTCAGACCTGTTGGACAGGTGTAGAAGGCACAACCTCTGCTTACAACTGACACACTTACTTGCCTGTTCCACAGCGTTTGTGTCTTGGGAGTATGCATTCATTTCAGTCAAGTATAGTTGTGTTATGCAGGCCAGGCTAAACATGGTTTTTTAGGCAGCAGTAAAAGCCTTTGCCTAAGATGTGCAGCAAACACTTATTTTACTTCCCTTGCAGATGATGATCTAAAATTTGGCAAGTAGTAGAAAATTCAGTAATAGATCTGTTTGTAAATATAAGTAAGCAGCCTCAGGAGCCTATTTCCAGTGGTATTTTTCTCACTGAGATAAGTAGACTCTTTTGAGGGCTGAGAGAGGCCAGCAGGCAAATTTGTTTGTAGCAGGAATATTCTGCCTTCATCAACCTGTATCCAGAAGATGCAGGAGTTCATTTTCTCAAGTCCTTGTCTTTATGGACAGTGATGAAGGCTGCAAGTTCGTTCATGCACCACATGCCACTCATGGCTAAGCTTTGCAAACGAAGATTTGGGAAGGACTCTACCCACACTTGCTACAAGCATGCTGATGGCTAAAGAGGCCAATGCGACAAGTCTGGTTGCAAAAGGCACAGTGGAAAGACTCCTTAGGTGGTATCGACAAGACATGGTTCTTTCTACGTTGTCTTTTCTCCTCGAGAGTGATCCTGCGTGCGTTCTCAAAGGAAGCAGCAGCGTTATAGATAGTGTATCTCCAGACCTCCCGATTGGAGGCCAGAGTAGACCAGTGATGAAGATCAATATGGCCAAGGCTGAGATGTTGTTTCAGGGAGTCCTTGTATCTTCTCTTCAGGGCTCCTCTCTTGCAGCAGCCAGTGGTAAGTTCACCATAGAGCACGATCTTAGGGAGGCGGTGGTCCTTCATCCTTGAGACGTGTCCTGCCCAACGCAGCTGTGTTCTCAGCAACATGGCCTCAATACTTGTGACTGCTGCTTGTTCTAGAGCAGACGTATTGGTCACATAATCTGACCAGTGAATGTTTAGGATTGTACGGAGACAGTGTTGATGGAAGTGTTCTAAGAGTCGCAGGTGGTGGCGGTAAATGACCCATGATTCGGACCCGTATAAGAGAGTAGACAGCACAGTGGCTCTGTAAACACTGATCTTTGTACTTGTCTTCAGGTGTTTATTTCACCAAACTCTTTTGTGGAGTTTTCCAAAAGCTCTATATGCCTTTGCTAACCTGTTGTCTATCTCCCCGTCAATCTTACTGTCCAAGGAGATGATGCTTCCCAGGTAATTAAAGTGCTGGACTGATTTGAGCTCTGATTCGCCAATGGTGATATGGGGATGATGGAAGACTTCCTGAGGTGCAGGTTGATAGAAAACTTCTGTCTTCTTCAAGCTGACTTCCAGCCCAAAAAGCTTAGCAGCATCTGCAAAGCAGGATGTTAAACGCTGCAGAGCTGCTTCTGTGTGGCCGACAAGGGTGGCGTCAGCATAAAGCAGCTCCCGGACAAGATGATTTAAGGTCTTAGTGTGGGCCTTCAGTCGCCTTAGGTTGAATAGGCTTCCATCAGTACGATATCGGATGTAGATACCGTCCTGATCGTCGAGATCTGCCGTGGCCCTTTGGAACATCATGCTGAAAAAGATTGTGAATAGGGTTGGTGCAAGAACGCAGCCTTGTTTCACACCATTGGTTATTCGAAAGGGCTCAGGAAGTGTGTTGCCGTATCTGACTTGGCCGTGCTGATCCTCATGAAGTAAGGTGATCATTTTAAGGAACTTGGGGGGGGCATCCTAAACGATCCAAAATCTGCCACAGACCTTTTCTGCTCACAGTATCGAAAGCTTTGGTGAGATCAACAAGGGTTGTTTTGTTCTGTTCCCTACACTTCTCTTGCAGTTGTCTGAAAACAAATACCGTGTCTGTGGTACTCCTACTGTCTTTAAAGATCTTTATATCAAGAAAAGGGGAATATTGAGTATCCTTAAATCTCTATCCCTATGAGTAACTCCACTAAAGAAACAAACTGATACAGGAATTTGAGACTTGATTTTCAGAAGTATATGAAAATAGGGTTCATGGGGAAGAAAGAGAATAATGCACTAAAACTGCTCTGGTGTGGTATTTGAAATACATATAAATTTGAAAAATAATAGTATATATTTCGTCAGTTGGCCTATAAACTTGCACAGCTGCTGTGGGATGTATTTTCCTTTAAAATATACAACTATTTAGGCCTGTTTTGTCAACTCAGAATAATCAAGTTGCAGATGAAAAATAGCAAGAGATGTTTCTATACATAGTAAGTTTGCATTTTAATAGGGAGAATTAGCTGATGTGCCACACAGTAAAAACATGGCTGTGTTTCTTCCTGGACCAGCTCTGCCCAGGGACAAATCATCACTTTGGAATAGCACAGACATGAAGCTATGCTAGGTTTGAGCTGAATCTGTGCAAATGGGATCAAATGTGTTGTGTTGTCTTCCTGGAATCACCTGCTTAAGCATCACAGTGCATTAGATGGTAACAGTGCTGGTGTGGCTGAAATGTGAGTTAGTTCCTGCATATGCACAAGCATGTCTCTTCACCACACTTGAGTGCCATGTATCCCCATGTGTGTTTAGTGTCTGTGTACCATGTCAGTGCACTTAAGAGTCTGATGCAGAGGTAGGGTTTGCAGGAACTAGTCTGGGTGCAGTAAGCTTGGTCTGGAACATATTTAATTAAGCCTGCTTGCTTCTCTTTGTAGCTTCTAAGGTGTTTTGGCATCGTATTTGCCAGTTGCTTCTGTAGTAATTGTAGTACTCAGGGCTTTTTGCTGTATGACATATCCCTATCCCTGCTAGTCCAAGTAGTGGAATTCACATTGGCAAGAGTATTATGAAATTTATAGAATAAAAATACATGTTCTAAGAAATATTTACTTAATGAAGACCTCTGATAACTGAGTTGCTTAATTAGTGTATCTTTAACAAATGTGAAAGTGTTTGCTGTGGCTGAAAGGTAAATTTAGTTCCAAAAAACTGCTAGTGTGTGACACCAATATAGCTGAGAAAATTCAAGGTTCAATCTGGTCTTTTGGATAGAAGTGGGAAATTAAGTAATTTTCAAAGTCTTTTCCCATTCCACCTCCCTCCATTCCTGAGCTTTGTGATTTCTTGTGCCATATCCTGTGTATGTTGTCTTTCCTTCCTCTGAAGACTGAAGGTTCAGGCAGAGATTGTAAGGGAGGTAGTAAATCTTCAGAAGAGACTTCTCCAGCATGACTTGGTAGCACACTTCCTTACACAGAGACCTCTGAGCAAACTTAGATGGTGTTTTCTTTATTTGTAGATCAGACATCTGCCTTCATTGCAGGTTTCCACTTATTGCTACAGCCACTGCATCTGGAATATATTGTATATTCCCTTTCAACTCACAAATAAGAGGGAGGAAAAGTGTGAAGTAGAATTTAGTGTTTTCTTTGGCTTCTAATTTCCATTGGGTTCTGACCCAGCACTTGGGAATTCTGAAGTTTACATCAGAATCTGTACAATTTATTTTGAAACTTGTACAAATAGAAAAAGATTGAATTTGGGTTAAGATATGACTAGAGCACAACAAATTTCATTCTAGTAATATCAGTGTGTTGGGAATGTGTTTTTCTTTTTATATGTATCTACATGTTAGAAAGAAAGATCATTTATATGATTGCATAGTAATTTGTGAAGATGATATTATGCAGTGCTATTTATTCTTTAGGAGCAACTGTACTGGTAATATTAAATAATAAATGCAGTTATATAATGATATGTTTAAAAATATTGCCACGTTAAATGAATTAATTTCTCATTCTACTTTTTTTTCCTAGGTGATACATCAGGTGTAAGTAAACATCATAGAATTCATTTGCCAGAAAATTCAAGCCATGTATCTTTCATTGAATGGGAAGAAGATGAAATACCAAGGTCAGCATGCCAATTTTTTTTAATCTATGCTGTATTTTGTTATATACATCAACTTGTATGTAATACAGGATTCCAGTCTCATTTAAAGGACCCTTATATGTTCAAAAAGGGTGCTGATATGACACAAATTATCATTATTTAGTTTCTTAGTATAGTTTTGGTCATCTGACACTTTCTGGTATATGGTTGGAAAAATCCAACCAGGACATAACAATGGAAATATATGTGGCAAATTCAACTTTTTGGTTTTTGGAAGATAAGTTTCTAGCTAATGACTTCTGATTAAGAGCCAAGGGAGTTTAGTAGTTATAGAGAATAGTTACAGATCAGTTCACAGATTCTGGTTTTGTAATCACTCTTAAGTAACATGACCTCACTGATCAGGCCGCACCTCAAATCCTGTGTTCAATTCTCGTCCCTGCCTACAGGAAAGACACTGAGGTGCTTGAAAGTGTCCAGAGAAGGGTAACGAAGCTGGGGAAGGGTCTGAAGCACAAGGCTCATGAGGAGCAGCTGAGGGAGCTGGAGTTGTTTAGCCTGGAGAAAAGAAGGCTCAGGGTAGAACTTTATCACTCTCGAAAACTATCTGAAATGTGGTTGTAGTCAGGCGAGGGTCAGTCTTTTCTCCCAGGTAACAAGTGGCAGTGCAAAATAAAATGGCCTTAAGTTGTGCCAGGGAAGGCTTAGATTGAGTATTAGGAAAAATTTTATTCACTGAAAGGGTGGTCAGGTATTGGAATAGGCTGCTCAGGAATTGCCATCTGTGGAAGTATTCAAAAAACATGTGGTTCTGGCACTTGGGGATATGGTTTAGCACTGCTAGATTAACAGTTGGACTTGATGAGTTGGGGAGGGGAGAGAAACTGACAGTATCTGGAGCTACTTTGATTTGTACAGTTTACCCATAGCAAGTTCCTTTTGTAAGCTACTTCCTAGTGTTTGACAGGTCCTTCTGTCATCTAGTGGTCTTCTCAGTCTTAGGGTGGTTCCTGTCATTCTCCTCCAAAATGCTTATCAGGCTCAATATTCCCTGTTTCCTGCTAGCATTATGTTCTGGGAACATTTGCTTCTCCAGTAGGAAGTGCATGCCTTAAACCATACTTCAGATTTTTCTAGTGTGCAAAAGCTTGTGTTAGGTAGCATCTGGTTTTCTGATTCTACTACTTCTACTTTAAGAAGATTTTGTAACAACATTCATCTGACAGTTGTATTGTGATTTTACTTGTGGTCACTTTTTATCCAGTTGTTCTTGGACTATTTCTTCTCCTTTTTGGCTGCACATTTCATTCACAGTCCTTTTCAACCTGTATTTGGCTTGTAAATAAGTACTTACTTACTTACTTAGAACTTACTTAACCTCTGGAAGGTTGAATTGTAAGTTAGAACAGGATCATCTGATGTTACTTTACACAGATCTGGGGAAGGAAGATGAAAAGAAAGCAAAGTAGCACTTCCTGGCTGTCAAAACCAGAGAGGGATGAGGTCAGCATAGCAGGAGCCAAGGCATGCATCCTCATAGCTATAACTACAGACCTAGTTTCCGCCTTCTTCCACACTTCTGTATATACAGCCAGGGATGCAGCACCTCACTTGTGCCAGTCCTTCTCCGGCACTCACGCTTGTTCCAGAAGTGGGATGTTAGCAGTAATGGGGAAAATCCAAGCCTGTCCATTTCCCTAGCATTTATTCTCTGTACTTTTGCCAGCAGGAATTTATTTCATGAACATAAAGCCTGAATACTACATAAGATACCAGACAGATACTCTCTAGCACCGTATGCAATGATACTGGTAGTTCCTGATATGCTTTACAGTTTCATTTATCATGCCACTTTGGCTTGTAAGCATTTTAGGATTTATTAGTACAAGATGATTCTATTCCTTTTTTTTTTCCAATTGAGCATCTTCTGTTTGGAATCCTTTGGAAGTTCTTATAGGATCTTGCATCCCATTTTTAAATTTCATCCTGTTTATATTATTTTAATTCTAAGTTATCCTGCTTTTGTTTTCTGGTACTGGCTTATGTCTACTGGCTTGTCTTATCAGCATATTTCATTACCACACTGCTGCATTTTCTGCCAAAAATATTAATGAGAAGTGAAGTTGACTCAGTCACAGAAACTGGTCTATATTCAGTTCTGCAAATTTTTTATCAGTGCTCTGGGTTTTTTTTATATAACCAATAGGAATTTCACCTTTACTTAGCTCTTAAAATGCTTTAATGAATTAGGAACTCATTTACAACTCCTCCAACTGAAATTTTTTCCCATATGATACTGTGTCAAACATTCTTTTGTCTAGAAAATTAATTTTTTTATTAAAGGTGTTCTAGCATGACTGTCTTCCCTATGCTGTAGGATGTACATGCCACAGCAAAGTAATAAACCTAAATTTTTCCAGTCCTAATTTTACTCTGTTCTGTATCTACACCAAATTAATTGCCTGTTATAATTTCTCCTGGATTATTTATGGGAGGCATCAACTTAAAACAGTGTTCTTGTAATCAAACCCATGCTGCAGTCCCTCTTTCAGATTACCTTCCTACTTTATTTCCTTTCAAATTCTGAAAATTTGTATCTAGGTTGTTTTAATGGACCTATAATTGTCATGATCAACCTTGCCTAGGGTACATCTGACCCAGATCATATGAGATACTTATCCGAGGAAGCCCTTGTAATTGCTTCTTTAGATGACTGTGACTCAATTGTTTTTATTTTTGCAGTCTACAGCATTACTCGATATCTGTAAAGCTACCTTTCTTCCTTTATTTCTGTCTTTCCTTAATGAGTTCTGTATTCCCAACATATTTAGCTTCTATGTGTAGCTATATCAACAGCTGTATTGATTTCTAGTTTCATGTGCAATACCAGGAGAGTCCCCACACTTTATTTTCCTGTCCTCTTGAGTTTAAGAGAAATTATCTGTTTTGTGAATTGTTTAGCAAAAAAAATTTACTTGCTGTATTTCACCACTTGACTGTTTTCAGCAGCATTTGGAGTTTCTTCTGTCACTGAAATTCTGAGTTCTTTGCTTGTTGTTTATACCAGATATGAAAATCACATAAAACTTTCCCTACCTTTCAGCTGTACACTCAAGTTATTAGTTGTTATGTCAAGAAAAAGCAAAGAGGGAAAAGACATTCAAATGTTGTTCGTGACCACGAAACTTCTAGGCCAGTCTTGTATTCTTAGTGACTGGGATGTCTGTTTGGCCTCATTATCCTTTGTTTTGTGTACATTGAGAATACATTTTAAAGATAGTCCAACATGTATCTGCCAAGTCCTTGCTATACGTGGCAGTTAACAAGTTCTCTTGTTTAACGAAGCAGTGCCAGTGATTTGGCACTTCTTTTTGACTTTGGAACACAGCATATCAGTTGACTGAACTATGATTCTGGGTACCTGGAAGTTAATACGCAAAATACTATTTAGAAGTCGTGTATGTAACATGGGTGGCATTTTGCATGAGTAAGTGCCAGTGGTGGTTCCTTATTTCAAAGAACTTTTGAGAACTCTGCCAAAGTTTCTTGGTAACTGAACTCCCTCTTCAGTACTAGAAAGCACCTTGCTACTCTGCCACATCTCCAAAACAGTATTTAACCTAGCTATGTCCTGTCTTGCTCCTGGCAAATCTCTGAATTACTAACTTGCTGCTATGATTAGCATACTGTATTGAGCCAGGGACATGTCTTTTAATGTAATTCTAGAGTGATTCTGTTATGAAGTAGAAAAATGTCCCAAAGCCCCTAGTGCCCAGGAATGCCTGATGTTCTAAGGCTTTTAGATACAATACTTGCCAGTGTTATTACCCTGGAACCTGCAAAACCTGCCTTAAAATGGGCAGTAGACACCTCAATTTGGCAGTGCTATCCTAAAGTTTTTGACATCAGGAGTTCTTCACATTAGACACATTTATGTTATCTCTCAAGTAGGTGATAATAAATGATGAAACCCTTATAAGAGTTTCATTGAGAAAACTTTTTGGTAAACATCAGACTTGGAGTAATCTGCTGGTCAAATCTACCACTTGGACATGGTGCGTTAAAAGCAGAATGACTGGTAGACTGCTTTTGAGAAGCACTTTTTAAAAGTCCTAGATTTGCTATTAGACACTAGTTTATATGGAAGTGGAGAGATCTGACGCATAACACTTTTGAACTGTCTAGCAGATTTTTACTAGGTTTGTGGCTGTCATAGTTGCTTTTCTCACTTGTCTGGTTGTGCATGTTTTTATTTAGCTATTTGATTTTTAATATAATATGCATGTTATTTAAGTCACTGGAACATCCTGAAAACAGAGACATGTTTTCTTCCATGAACAGAATGTGGACAATTATTATGTCAAATTTTAGAGTCCTTATCAGTGCAGTTGAGTGACACTTTTCAGATTCTCCGTGAAGTTAATTTTTGTCTACTATGCTCAGTTTAACATTATAAATACCTCAGATGTGGTCATCACAGAACTTGTTTCCTTAGGCTGCCATTAATATTGGTAATTAGGATACTGACACTAATGTTCATTCTTCAAGGTTTTTGAGGGCTTTTATCTGTCTAGCTGTATGTAGTGGTGTAGGTAGTTGACTGTAGCTTTAATTCATTTCCTCAGCATCTGAGAAACCAAACCATGGTACTTTCTTTGAGCACAGGTTTCATCCTAAACTACAGTTACCATCTCAGTGGATAGTGCAAACAAACTATTATTTTCTTCAAAAATAATGACCATTTTCTCTGTCTCTTCTCAAAATAATGTGTTTGGAGAGTTTTGTACAAAGGTAAGATGGATTTGTATTGCAGTTTTTCAGCACGGTGTATAGGTATGAAAGGCAATTTAAAATGGACTGGTATGAGTATCCCAAGTAGCCTAGCATGGCAACTGTGTTGCGCAACCCTGATTTATCTTGCTTTTTGGAGAGTAAACTTTTGTTCTTTTGCAGCTGGGTTGCTGCTATTCCTGTGCCACCTCACTTAACCCTGCCTTTCAAGTGTCCACATTCAAGCTGTATCTTGTGTACAATTCTCTCTACATTCTCTTTTACAAAATGAAACCTAGATGCTTTGTCTGGGACTAAGTCTTCTTTTCTAATCTTGTTCTAAGACAGACATTCTCAAATCACAGTTTTGACATTACATAAACCACGATTTTTCTTTGCAAAACTGATGCCTGTGATGTGAAGCAGGTGATTAGTCTGTTGTGTAGGGCAATCTGTGTCAAACAGGCCATTCTGAATATCTTCCAAGGGTTTACAACTGCTAGTGACTTGAAACAGTTCATATTTTCAACTGACTACAGCTGGGAGACTAGACATGTTCTGATTTCTTCATGCTGTCTTCTCACCAAACTGTTGACAATACTCAGATTAAACAGTTCCCAAGCAGCATGTAATGTTAAATAACTGTACTTCAGGACAGTTTGTGCTCCTCCCTCACCTCCTGACATTTTTGTTTTAATCAGCGTAAATTAAAATGTTGGAAGGGCCAGTTAAATCTGCTCTGCTTTCATGAGCCCTTTGAGGCTTTTCCTGAAGTGGGAACAAATGGCTTCTTGGCCTTAGTGGCTTACCTGAATGTGGCAGAACCTTGTAGTGCTACTGCCCTGACTTCAACTAGTGCAAGTATCTAGCAGCTCACCTTGATGAGGATGTTAAATGCCAAGCTAATGAACTGATTGTATTGGGAAGATGTTTTTCAAGTGTTATGAACTTACTCTGCATGTCAGGTGTCTTCATTAGCTTCCACATCAGTCCTTGGAGCATGCAGTTTTGACTGCCAGCCCTGCCTTCATCTTGAAAATGTTAATGACAACTGTGATGATAAATCTTAAATTTGTTTCAAAAAGGACTCTTGTTAGCTCAATGTTTGTAATTTGAATAATAGCCATGTGAATTGGAATACTGTTGTTTTGGCAAAGAGATTCCTTAAATCTGTTTGATTTAGAGCTTGGGCAAAATGAGCTCTTCTGCTTCTAGTTGCTCAAATTGTTTGAATGAGTTGCAGACAAAGAATATGCTTCAAATTAATATTATTATGGAAAAATACTTAAGTTACATTGACAACTACCAGTTTATTCTGAATTCAGCAATGTTGAATTTAGTGTTATTTTTATATGATAAATCCATATTAGAATCTCTAATAGATAAGAAATCTGATTATTTGGAAGGCTCTTGGCCAATTTTGTCTTTGGTCTTGATCAGTTCTCAAAAAAATTCACTGGCCACACTCTTGATGGGGATGTGAAAAACCGAGACATGACATTTTTTTGGAAAAAGTGTCCTAACTAGTTGAAGGGAAAAGAATAGAAAGCTGTCTTTGTCAGAGGAAAGGCAAATGCTTCAATTAATGGTTTTGGTCATGAAACAAACTCTTCAGAAATAGGTCACTAACCCTAAAATACATTTTTTCTTAAACTTTTCAAGAACTTTTGTTCTTTCTTTCTCCCTACCCCTCCCTCATTGTTTGTTTGTTTTTATTGTATTCTTTTAAAAGAGGAAATTAACAAAAGTGGAAAGCTCAGAGCTTTGCTGTTGTATCCTCCGAACAAGTAAAATGCTCATCTTTACCAGATTTCTGATATCAGTGGCCATTCTATATTGTGGTCCTTTTTTGCTTGTTCCCAGAAATGCTTTGATTTTTGTGAAGGGAGCCAACAATTTTTGCAGCCTCCTCCCTCATTCTTGTTTCCCAATGATCTTGCAGTTCTTTCTTCTTGTGGGATCAAAATACAGGTCTCAGCTTGCCTGCAGTTCCTGTTGCCCATTGTGCAGGCAAGAGGCAAGATCTGTTTAAATGCTTTGATGAATATGAACACCCAAAGTGAATGACATGAAAAGTATGCATTTTGAGCATATTTATGGAATTCTTTCTCAACTGATGGTTTAACTGGGAAGAGAGGGGAGTGATGGCAGTGTATTGTCCTTAAAAGTGTGCATAGAATCATAAAAAATTTGGGTTGAAAGAGACATTTAAAGGTCATCTAGTCCAGCCCCCTTGCAATGAACAGGAACACCTTCAACTACATTAGGTTGGCATTGAATGTTTTCAGAGGCGAGACATCCACAGCCTCTATTGGCAACCTGTTCCAGTGTTTCACCAACCCTCATTGTTTAAAAAAAAATAAAAAAATCTTCCTTACATCTAGTCTAAACCCACCCTCTTTCAGTTTAAAACCATTACCCTTGTCTTATTGCTACAGGCCCTACGAGAAAGTTTGTTGCCATCTTTCTTGTAGGCCCCCTTTAGGTGCTGGAAGGTCTTCCTGGAGCCTTCTCCAGGCTGGACAACCCCAACTCTCTCAATCTGCCTTCATAGGAGAAGTGCTCCCTAATGATCTTTGTGTCCCTCCTCTGGACTCACTCCAGCAGGTCCATGTCCATCTTATGTTGAGAGTCCCAGAGATGGATGCAGAATCACCTTCCTTGACCTGCTGGCCACGCAGCTTAAGATGCAGCCCAGGATGCAGTTGGCCTTCTCAGCTGTGAGCAAACATTGCCAGCTCATGACCAGCTTTCCCTCCACCAGTACCCCCAAGTCCTTCAGCCTGTATTGATACTGTGGGTTGCCCCGATGCTGGTGCAGGACCCTGAGCTTGGCCTTCTTTAACCTCAGAAGGTTCACACAGACCCACTTCTCAAGCTTATCCAGGTCTCTACTGATGGCATCCCATCACTTAGATGCATCAACCAGATCACTCAGCTTGCAACATAACATAACATAACTGCAACATAAGTGAGGGAATTTAATTTTACATTTCTTTCGGGTTTTATATTTCTGGATAGTTAAATACTTAATTTTCAAAGAAGTGTCGGGAACCTCCAGCTTTTAATTACATCATCTACTACCTTCCTGTGTTATAGTAAATTCTATTCAAAACTTAGAGAGCATTGCAAATGTTAAGGAATTATATCTTATCTCATAATCTTGCTGAGATTTTTGAGGCTTCATGTGTGTCAGGGAATGTAGGAGTACAACTAGGTGCTCTAAATCACCAGTTAATTAACCTAGACAAAGGGTCCTGAAGAGCTTTGAGTGGATTTTTAAAGGGTAAACAGACTTTCACATAGACCTGGGTAAAGGTTTCTCTTTCTTCGCTTCCTCCATGAACTTCTTAAAAGTGGTTCACTGACAGCAACAGGTGGAAGGTCACTGAACTTTGCAATTCTGAAAAGGCACAGCAGGAAGCTGTTACAAGATCCTTGCACAACAACCTTGAATCTGTTTGTAGTATTTTGTAGTATTTTACCAAGCCAGTTATCCTTAGTTCAGCATGTGTTTGGGTTGTTAATGCTCTGTTTATATTCACCAGCATAAAGAAAAAAATCTGAAAAATATTTTTTCTTCACTTCCCTTATCTGTAAATGTTAAAGTGTTTTGCATTGCTCTTAACTATGAATGAGAGAGAAAAATTCTTACCACTTTGTTTTCTGGATGTGGTCCTATTAGCTGAGTTCTATAGAACATTTCATCTTGTATTTGAGGAGGAGAACATTGCTGTAATTGTACTTAGGGTTGTTTGCCAGCTCTTTCTCTTCTTCCCATAAAAGAAAAAGCTAGACCCTCTAAATTGAAGATACAGATTTCTTATCTAATTAGATTTGAATATGACCATTAATTTAAGGACTTGCAGAGGAGGATAAAAACTGATAATTCTGTATTCAGTTACTCACTCTGTTCCCTGTGAAATATTTTAGATGTTAGTGCAGTTAGAAAATGATGATGCATGTTTCAAAATCAATGTATTGATAAAATTAACCTGTGGTATTTATGTTGTCACAGCTCTTTGATGTTGAAAGGTGTGGAGCCACAAAGTACCTGTGAATTGGAGGTGGATGCAGTAGCTGCCGACATTTTAAATCAACTGGATATTGAAGGTGAAGTGTTAACAACATTCCATGTAAAATGGTTTTAGAATAGAAACTATGTTGTCATCTTCTTTTAAAGCTCAGTTTAGTTAAATCGCAATCCAAATTTCAGTGTTAGTAAATTGTTGATTTAAAAATTTATAAAGTTTAAAAAAAGAATTTAATTAACTCTGGAAGAAAACAGGTTATAAAAATAGCCTATTATCAGAGCAATATAAAGAGATTTTTGTTAATGCATAACAGAAGGTTTCAGACCTATAAAGAGAATAGTAATGGAAATATCAACATCAAATATGCATGTGTACGTACATATACCTATATATACATACACACACATACTTGATGAGAAGACCATAAAAAGCCAAAGATTTGCATTAAAAGAGGAGATCTAAAAAACAAATCAAGTTACACCTTAACTTTTACATAACACTGAATCCTAGAGTAAGGCAAGAATCACAATTAGAAAATAACAGACTAGAATTGCAAAAGAAATGAAGAATAATGTCAGAATCTAATTTGGGTAAAGAATGCTTTATCACATTGATAGACTTCCCTTTATGTATTCTTGCCTATTTCAGCCCAGATTGGCAGGAACCCTGGTTTGCAAGCTATATGGGAAGATGAAAAGCAGCGACGGAGACAGAAATGTGAATCTTCTCAGATTAAACCACCTGAGTCACAAGGTAAAATTCTGCAGCTGTTAATCCAAACTTTGAATGAGAAGCAAGCGGGAGGGTAGAATTTAAATTGGTGTATCAAGTTTGAGGGCTTTTTAGATGTACTGGTTTTTTTCACTTCCAAGCTTACTGATTGTCCAGTATGTGTATTCCAATTTTTAAAGCAAGATACATAATCTTGCCTAAAAAATCATGATTCTGCTAGCTACAAAACATTCTGGACAGAATGAAAGATAATGACAGCTAAGATTGCATGCTTTGTGATGGAAAACATTTAAATGTTTAAATACTGGCAAAACTAAATCTCTTATCTTGAAGCTTTCCATTGTAGTTTATGCAGGAGAGCAATTCCTTTTAATTTCTGTGGAATTATAGCTAAAATGATATTAGATTAAAATTCTAATAGGATAGACAAATCCCTGTGTTCTTATGTAAAATTCATTACAAAGGGAAGACTGTGCTCTGCAAAGTAATTGCATAAGGAACAGGCTATTCTCTGCAGAACCCAGGCCATCTTTCTTTTAAAATATGAATGATATTTTTTAAGTAAGCCAGAGGATTGCAAGAAGGAAAGAGGCAGGTTCCTCGCTAAGGCAGACTGCTTTCTCACTGACTTTTTTTCCTGTGTTTCTATGTAAGGTTATTCAGGCTACATAAACCAGACTTTTCAAAATTGTTCACTGATTTTTCTTTTCCTGGATGCTTACCTTGGTGGAATTTCATGATTTGTAAATACTGTTGATACTCACAGTTGCAGATGAGATCAGTCAGAGTATGTGAAGTATTTGAAAGTGTTTAAATACGCATGGAAAATCAGTCCTCAGTTTGGCACTTAAAGTTAGCAGATACTTCAACTTTCAGCCATTTCCTATAAAATTAGTAATTTTAGCTGCTCTCTGTGTTGAGAGGTCAAAGTAAAACTGAATAACAAATATCTTTCAAATTTTAAAGACCGTGGATTTGTGCCAGCAACAGAGAGTGAAAAATTTTTTCAGAAGAGACTTAAAGAAATTCTCAAGCAAAATGACTTCTCTGTGTAAGTGTTTAACCATTTATCATAAAGTATAGTATTCTATGCAAACCCTAAATATGCATTTAAAAACTGCTTTTCAATTAACTAGAACATTGTCAGGATCATTGGACTACAGTAATGGATCAGAGGAGTTCTCTGCTGAGCTAACACTACATTCTGAGGTGCTTTCTCCTGAAGCCTTTCAGTGTGCGCCAGCTAATATGGTAGAAGTGCATGATGATAAAAAGATGAACAAAGGTGAGTATTTTTAATATCATAATTGTTTAGGCATAAATCTGTGTCATGGTTTGGCTGTTTATACTATTAGCAGAAAGAAGTTATGATTGTCAGTTATGAAAAAACAAAGAGTAGTTTTGCTTTTATTTTTACTATTGTTAGAGTAAGCCTTTCTAAAATTGCCACAGCAAATAATGGAAGTATACTTGGATAGTAAAATCCATTCTGAAGTGGCTTGCTTTCATAATGTACTGATGTGTCTTATGTGTTTTATGCTTTCTCTTCTTTTTTTTTTTTTTGAAGACTCTGATATGATGCATACTGCTAAAGAAGAGGAGGCACTTATTAATGAAGAAGCAATTTTAAACATTGTGGAGAACAGTCAGAGCTTTCAGCCTTTGTCTCAAAGACTGAGTCAGACTACAGTTTTTAGTGAGTATGACTGGAGTGTCTTTTTTTCCAGGCTATTTTATTGTTCAGCAGTCTTTGTTGTGTTCACTTAGGTAACCAGTCATGAAAGAAAATAAGTAGTTTACCTCAGGGAGTTTGTCAAGCAGATTGAGACTTTATGTACATGCATATTCTACCACCACCAGCACTAAAACACCTTATGTTTTCTAAAAAATGTCACCAGGACTGTATTTGTAGAAGCTACTGTGTTTTACTGGTTCACTAAGCCCTTTCCTCTCACCAGGTCAGCTCAATGCAATCTCTTGTGAGTATTGCTCTTCCTTGTGTTCCTAGGGTTATAGGGCTAAAACTATCAGAATAAAGAAGATTTTGACTGTCTATCTGTGGTACTCTTGCAGTTACTGACTGCATCTTTCTTACAGTTAAGGTAGGGGACATGCTTATGATCTGTCTTTAGAAGCTCAGTTTTCTGGAGATACTGGGGGATAGTAGGCTGATAATGAGAGGCAAGTTGCAGCAGAGCATTTCCCAAAATTTGTAAATATAAAAGAATGGTGGAAAGCAAAGAAACAAGAAGCAGAGCATTAAAGAGGGGGAGAAAAACCATGACACCAAAAAAAGGTGAATGGCATGAGGGGGAAACAACAATAAAATAACCAAGAAAGGAACTTGTATGAAAAGCTACTTCGGGTAGAAATAGTTCAAATACTCTAGAGAAGATGAAAAGCACATAGTTCCTGCTATCTCTCTATGTGTGTTCTTGGGTAAATGTAATGTATAATGTTAATATACACTACATGGTGCAGGGCAGGGAGGAGTATCTAAAACCCGTAGCCTCCAGTGCTTTTGATACCTATAGGGTGTGAATATGTTAATGGGCAACAAGATACAATATGGCAAGACTATATGTCTATGGGTAATAAATGATACAACCTTGAAATCTTTTCTTGCTAAGGAAGGAGGAGTTAGATGAAGAGTGGTTTGTGATGCTGTTTTATTTTGCAGAGAGTAGGCAAGATTTTGGTTATCAAAGTGTTAAAGGCGAGGATTTGGATTTATTGGGAGAACTGTAAGAAGTTATGTGGGAACTGGCAAACATGAGCAAGCCTGAGAGGATGAGCAGTGGCTAAAATAATATATAGGGTATATCTTTGACCGTGCATTTGAATTGCTCAACCAAATAGGAGTGTTGAAGTGGTATGTTTTTTCCATTGACTAGGGAAATGGAAAGTTCGAGATTATCTGACTCTTTTTTGTCCTTTTTTCCTCCCCACTTCTTCTTTTTATCATGAGGCTACTAATTCCTGGTGTCTTCTGTGACCATGAGTAACATGCTGCATATTTAGGTCTCTTATGCTCTTTCATAGCATGCACTAGTCTTCACTATTCCTTTGTAGAGTTGTAGTGTCACGGGGACTGTGAACCGCATGACTTCTACTGTTCACTGTGAATTGCCCAACAAGGTTCATATTAATGTGAAATAGAGGTTGGAGTTTAGTGAGGGACCTCACAAAGGGCAAAGGAGCCAAGAACATAAAGCATAATTGAAAGTGGGTTAATTCAGAACTCTGGCAAAGGCAATGGTTTCCACTGTAAAGGGTTGTATGGTGTCTTGTGAAGCCTTTGTAAAATATGAAAAATGCCTTCCTCACTGATGTTGAGATGTATTTTATGTAATTCTCAAGATAATTGTAAATCATATGATACTCCCTGAGTAAAGAAAGTAGAGATTGTAGTTCTTCAGCCAGAGGAGAAGAGAGAAGTAACAGATGCATGGTAGACTGGAGATCGTAAATTGGTTATGAGGTCAGATGAAAGGTAAGCAGGAAGAGAGTGAGAAAAAGTTGTGACTTGAAAGGATTTTGAAGAAACAAAAATAAAAAATGAGAAGGGAAGTGCATGAATTAGTGTAAACTTGGGTCAAATAAAAGAAAATAAAAACCAAAATTTAAGAGAGGAGCAAAATCAGGTAAACTTTCAGTGTTTAGAGAAACCTGTGAAGAGAACAGATTATAGTGAAAAGAGAGCTGAAGTTAAGCATTATTGTAAAGGAGCGAAGGAGGAAGAACTAGTTGATCAAAATCAGTATCCCTTTTCATGAGATGCAGTGGTTGAAAGTCTTCGAGTGATACAGAGAGAAGCACCCAACAAAGTTATTGAAATGATGGAAGATTGAAAAGGTGGTGATGCTTCAGAAGCTGGCACTCGTGCTGGAATTAAAGGGGAGAGTGAAGCTTTACTGAATGTGAGGAGGTAATAGGAGAGTGGAGAGAGAGGGAGAAGTGCTTCCACTAAATCTATTACAATCAGAAGAGTAGGGCAGAAAAAAAGAAGGTTGTCAAATTTTTAAATAAAGAGCTAGAAAAAATAAATAATAAAATTTGGAAAAATAAGATATGAAAAAAGATTTGATTCTGTAGCCTGCCTTGCCATAGACATTAACAAACTAGTAGATTTTAAAATGATGAGGGTTTTTTTTTTGTTTGTTTTCTTTGCTTGGGTTTGTTTTTTACTGATAGATTATAACTAGTCATTTACAAGTAGAACAAAATATAGATTCTACTCATATGGGATTTTTCTGCAGTGGGCAGTAGTGCTGATGAAGCCATGATTGATCTGTTGGCTGGATTGGAGACTGATGGATATCGGACGGAACATCAAAAAACACTCTCTCACCATCGTTCTCTTGGAAGCTGTCAAAATTCTCAGAACAGTGATGATGAAGAAAATGAGCCACAGTGTGAGAAAGAAGAAATGGAACTTAGCTTGTTAATGTCCCAGAGGTGGGACAGTAGCATGGAAGAACCTGGGCCAAAAAGAAGGTATATATGTGATTTTCATTTCTTAATGTTTCTTTCTGCCAGATCTTTCCTCCTTCCCACCTTATTGTCAAGTGTGCAATGAGCCCAGTGAGCTGTAGAGAGGTCTCTGTTGACAACATTGGAAAAACCTGTGCAGATCTTGGGATGGAATGCAGCTGTTTAGGTGATGCTGTGAATCGTTGGTGTTATCTGGAAATAAAGATTAAATGTTTAGGTTTGGCTAGACATAAGCTTCTGATTTGCTCTTTGAGGAAAAATTGAGTAGGCTTTTTGTTCTACAAGTCCAAATACAAAAAAACCTTCAGTGGTAACTTTCTGGTAAGGTCACACCTTGAATGTAGTACAAATATTAAGGTGTATCTCATACATCTTTTACTGAAGTGAATATTTAAGAAGTATTCATGTGAAGACTGACCAAGATGCCTGAGAAAAACACCCATTTGTTTCCATGCTCAAAGCTCAAATCAAAAGATGAATGTTGCTCACTCTGCTCAACTGCTAAAGGTCAGCAACTTGAATATTTTTAAGGCCAAGATTCTTGGAACTCTTTCTCAGGTTGTAATGACCTTTTGTACAGTCCACGCTGAGAGGCACTGAAAGCAGCTATATCCAGTTTCTCTTCACCCCTGCTTTCAGCAGACCTTCTGATATTTATAATTCCGTTTGAAATATGAGAGATTTCACAGATATATACCAATTTGATATTTGGCAGGTTTTTTTAGATCACAAATTATAATTATACTATGTTTTGGAGACTCAGAGAAGTATAGAAATATTTCTTTGATTTCCTGAAGACACACAAAAGTTGTAACAGAATCAGAAGTTAGATCATTAGTCTCATAAGTTCGAGACATAATTGATCTCTGAAGCTAATTTTCCTGTCTGACCTTGGATTTCTTTGGGTTTTTTCCCCTCATAGTAGTCATAGTCAGTCATAGTTTCCACCCCAAAATACTACTTAACATTAATCTTCATTTTAGTGGTAGTTTCTGTGTAAAACCAGCCTGTACCTTGCAGAATTCATTAGCTCAGGCACAGCTCTGTATGGGCATGACTGTACAACTTTGGCAGTCAGGTAGGATCCTGAAGCAATTAAGTGCTTTTACGCAGTAAAGAATCCTAGTTAAAAAATCGACAGACTTGATGATTTGTCTCACCAATAACTTGCTCATATATCCCTACATCTTAATTCCAAACAGAAAGCTCTAGGGAGAATGTACATACCAGGTGCTTCCATGGGATTCAACTTGTGTTCAGAGGGAATTACAAGTTCTGTTTCACTGAGATCTCTGCAGAATCTGGACAGACTTCAGACACAAGCATGGCTATCTTTGCCCCTAGCATGATTTTGCTCATTCATAAAGAGCCAGTTTGAGTCTGATAATGGATCTAACTTTGCTCAGTTGTATTCTGTCTGCACTCAGGCTCATTCTATCTGTACTGCTTCCTAATGTATCCTACCATATCCATACTATCACTTTTCTGTTATTGAGCATTCACCAGTCTTCCGTTATCTCAGAAAATATATTAAGATAATTGTAAGATAATTAATAAGATAATAAAATATATTGAGGAGTAACCACACCCTACTGAATTAATTAAAGTACTTGGGTTCGATTTGTGTTGAACTGGACTGGTTCATGTGTGGTGGTATCATGTATGTTACACAAATTTTCCTGGAATCCAAACTGATGGGCCTGTATGCAGAGAAATCCAAGTTGTTATCTGCAGAAGTCATCTCCAGTTTGAGAGATGGGTTGACTTAAGTTGACAGAGATTTACCTGGGGTTAGAGCATGATTCAGGTTGGAAGAAACATCTGAATGTAACTATGTAGTCCAGTGCCCTGGTCAAAGCAGCTTTGGATAGATCAGTTGCTCAGGGCCTTGTCTGGTCAAGGTTTGAGTACCTCCGAAGTCAGAGATGGAATAGTCTATATGGGCAACGTGTTCTAGTGTTTAAACACACTCATAATGAAGAATGTTCTCCTCATGTGTAACATTCTTTGCAACAGCCCTGTACCCATTGCCCTTTTCATACCACTGTGCACTCTGAATCTGGTTGCATTTTCTGTATATGCACTCATCAGGTACTTGACAAGTGCAACAAGATTTCCTCATAGTTTTTTCTCAATGCTGAATAAATCCCATTTGCTTAGTCCCTCCTCATATGTCATGTGTTCCAGTCCCCAGTCACCGGGTGCTCCTCAGCTGGTTTTACTCCAGTTTGTCAGTGCCTGTCTTCTGGTGGGATGCCCAAAACTGAGCACAATACTCCAGATGCAGCCTCACAACTACTGAAATCAGCTACAGCCTGGCAGTCACAGCCCAAGATGCAGTGGGCCTTCTTTGCTATAAAGGCACACTGCACACTCTCAGGTTCAACTAGTTGTCCACCAGGGCTTTTTCATCCTTTTCTGCTAAGCCACTTCCTAGCCTGTGTCTCCCTGCCTGTAGCCATCCATATTTCATCCCATTTTTGGGACATTTGGATATGTCTTTTTGAAAGTCTGTGAGGTTCCTGTCTGCTTTTTCTCTAGCCTGTTGAGATCCCTTTGGAATAGCAGAACATACCTGCTCCCCAGAGTATTGATCCCTCTCCCCAGTTTGATGTTAGTTTGCATATAGAGCTGAATGTCTCTGTACTGCACTTTTTCACATTTTGGGAACAAAGAAGAGGGAGAACTAAGCTCACTTAGGTACCTCACTGTGCTTGTTACTTGACTCTTCCAAGTCATGTGTTCAGATCTGAGTGGAAATTACGTAGCATTAAGTAGCTATATTTGAGCCTATTGTTTCTGAACTAATAAATGTGACTTGATCTAAATTAGCTCGGTGCTGAGCACATTCAGATGTCTGGGGTGTTACGATACATATAATTCTTGCTCTGGTCTAACTCCACTCAGAGAAGATTTCTGCAAAAGTAGACTGTATTTAGGTTGTTGTGGATTTTCGTTCCTGTAACTTGAAGACATACTTATATCCTTTAAGGTACTACACAAACTTAAAAACAAACAACACACAAATTAAAAAAAACCCCAAATCTCAGTCCCTTACCACGTATCTGGGTTCCTCTCTTGTATCCACAGAATAGCTAGTTTCTATTAAGAATTGTGTCCATATCAAATTTATTTTAAAGAAGAAGAAGTCAAATTCTTAAGCACTTTTAGAGTTGTAATATACTGGAGGATTTGTCTTTTGTGGTTGTGGTTTTCTATTATATTTTTTCTTCCTTCCCCCCACCCCCCAATAAAGCCATGCCACCTTAAAAACATAAAATAAATCATAGAAGCTTTTCTTTGTAGCTGTACTTCTTTTTTCCCCAGCAAATTTATGAATGTAAATATGGCAGCGTAGACCAGTTAACTTAGTAAAAGCAGCCTTAGTATTAGCAACAGCTAGTGTTCAATGAGGGATGGAAACAAACATAGTGGTCGTGATTTAGTTACATCTGCCAAGAGAGGCTAATTGTTGTAATACAGTAAAGATTTTTTAGCAAAAAAACCAAAACCAAACAAAAAACCCAGAAAAGTAAACATCTGTTTGCTAACAGCTGAACTGAAATGATTTCGCGTAGTTGGTTTAGTCTTCAAGTTTCAAGCATTTTCAAGCAGTGAAATTAAATCTCAGTAAAATTGAAATAAAATTAAGCATCTAAATGCCTTCTCTGTGTCTTCTTAAGCTAGTGAATCCTGCTGTTTTAAATGGTTGGCTGCCACTGTTGCCTCTTAAAGTAGTAACACTGGATAATTTTTTTAATTCTCAGTGACAAATGTAACAATTTTTATTTCCCTTTGCTTTCCCAAAACATGCAAAACCATATAGCACCATACCCCATGATTTCCAGGTCCCTGTGGCTACTGATTTTCCTAAGAAAAGTATTGTGCATCAATTAGTTCCTTCATTCTCCTTTAGGTCAACTGGCAAAAATGTGCATCGAAGTTCAACAGAAGAGGATTCATCTTCTGAAGAAGAAATGGAGTGGAGTGGTAACAGTATGCTCCTAACTAATCTCTCTATACCTCAGTTAGATGGCACTGCAGATGAAAATGGTGGTAAGTAAATAGAAAATCAGCTTTGGAAGTTGAGTCATAGTTCCTTTTCACATCCATTTGCTAATTCTCAAAAGAGCTGACCATTTTCAGTCCTTGTTTCAATTGGAAGGAAATGTTCTCAACGGATTGCAGAAACAGGCCCTTAATATCTTCCTTAAAAAACACCAATAATTTAATCTCAATGTCCTCTATGAATTAGCAGAATCTTGTTTTCTTATTGTATCAGTGAGCAAAAAAGGAACATTGTTTAATTAGTTTTATAGAAAAAAACCTTATTGCAAGGAGTATTTTTCTATTACTATCTGTTATGCAAATACGGTATTAAAAGTAATGATTCTTTAGGATCATTTATCCTCCTAGGGTTTCATTGTAAATAGTAAACATATTAGTGTGTAAATTTAGGTGATTCTTTGCTTTGCAAGTATTTGCCACACATGCTAAAATATAGTGAGCCTTCATTTGGGCCTATGTTTCATTGAGCAGATTGCATGTTCACATCTTGGAATTGCATGAGTAAAAACTGTGCAGTGGCAAAGCTGATGCAGAAGAAACTGCCTTTCAAAATCTATAAAAAATAAATTAATCTGTAGAGATACCTCTTGCCATCTTTACAACGTGCTGTCTTTGATCAAATAGCCTTAGTCAATCGAATACACACTTTGAGGTTAGGCAAATATATAAATAATATTATTTGTTTCTACAGTTTTTCACATTACAATGTTCTGTTGAGAAAGTGAGCTGTATAATCTTATTATATAGACAACCACAGCTATTCTTTTGTGTTCAGTGTTTAAGACATAGTTTGCTTTTTCCTTTGCTTTTCTAGCTATAATGGTAGGGTTAATACATGATTTGATGCACTACTAATATGACTTGGTTTTGTAAAATATACCGTTGTAATTTCCTTACTTGCAGTACTTTCTCATTTATTGTAATCCAGAGATGCTACTGGCTAATGAAACTGTATCTTAAATAATTGTTTAAATTTTAGAATATTTAAGCAAGTGAAATGTCACATGCAGGAAGTGGTCAGCTTAGAAAGTTTATTATTGTGAACTTCTACATCGATTTCTTATAATAGGAGATACAACAAATTCAAACCAGATCTCAGTCTGGATCCTCTAAATTAGAAAATGCTTATCCGCACATGAATTTGTATCCATAACATCTGACTGACTGACAAGTATTTTTGTAATTTTTATGTCTAAATAGCCAGGTACCTTCCAAGTGTTTGTTGACATTGCCAAACTCCCATTTTCTTGGTTTTCAGTTAGTCATCATCATTCTTTCTGTTGACCCCGACCCTCGAAGAATCATAGGCAGCATCTCTCGGTTGTGTTTCACAGCTTATGGACTTTGTGTACGCATTACAAAATGTTATTAGAATCAGATTGGAACTTCCTTTTATTTTTCTCATCCAGCAACAAATAAATTGCTAAGCTGAAGGCAGCATGAGTCTAAGATAATCCCCAAATTGATTGAGACTTACAGTAAAGGCCCAAAGGACATCCTGTCTAGTACATGAGTATACAACGCATACTTCCAGATCATACAGTATGTTTCATATCTCCTATCCCCCTTCAAGATTATAGCTAAAGATGTGGACAGATGAGCAAATTTTTCTGTGCCAGGAGTTCTGTGGTAGCTCCCTCTTTGCAGTGGAATAACCTCCTTCAATTCTTCACCTGCTGGTCTCAAATTTATATGGGAATATAATACATAGATATGAATTCAGAATCGAACTAACTGCTGCAATATTCTTGCATAAACACCTGAATGGGTGGTGCATTGCTCTGCTTTATAAAAAGGCAGCAAACTACCTATGTTTAGTGCACAGAACAGTTAATACAAAGCCCTTGCCATGTTGTGAGATACTACTTTAGCTTTCTGTGCAATGACTTTTCTGTATGGGGAAAGTCATCTAAATAAATTCTTTGTTTTCAGAGCCAATGAGTATTCATACTTCTCAGGGACAAAACAGGGTATAACCTTTTCTGGAAATCGGTCTGTTTGTACTTAGTTATCTGAAAGTGATTTTAAAAGCTTTCTCTCGGAAAGTCAGCATGAAATCTTTGACAATTGTATACATGTCTACGACTTAGGATTAACTGACAAAATGGCTGTGACACAAATGTACTGATGATAGGATTTTGATAAAGGAACTCATACTCAGGGTTTATAGCTGTCATGATTGTAAATGTAATGTGATTTGCAAGAGTTTTGTTTCTTGTTTGGATGGGAGGGCTTTCAGGAAAGTATTATTAGAATGGTTAATGCCTTTTTTTACAGGATAACTACAATAAAATTGCTTATCTTCCATTTCAGACAATCCTTTGAATAATGAAAGTTCTCGAACTCACTCCTCTGTTATTGCAACAAGCAAAATGTCTGTAAAGACCTCAATCTTTCACAAAGATGCTGCTACACTAGAACCCCCCTCTTCTGCTAAGATTACTTTTCAGTGTAAACACACAAGTGCCCTTTCTAACCATGTTTTGAATAATGAAGATTTCGTAGAAGACCTCACAAAGCCAAACACAGAAACAAGACCTGAACTTTCAGTCCATTCTCTTACAAAAGAAAGCGCTTACTCAGCAAAGTACCCAACTCCATTCAGCAATAGTACCCATGCAGAAAACTCTCACAAAGAGAGTAACAAGAAAGATACTCTCCCAATTCCTTCGTGTGGAAATAATATTTTTGACTATGAAGATGATATTTCATCAGTGAACAGACCGATACCTAGTAGGAAGTACATTAGCATCAGAAAGGCTGAAAAGGATGTCTCTTTTATGCATGTGGGCCGCCACATTGGTGACAGCATGTTGAATAAAAACTTATATAACTTTTCTGATTTGAGCCACTCCAAAGGTAAAAAGTCTGCTGAAGTAAATGAAAAATCCAACAGTGCAAGTATAAATAATTTTTTTCCAGCAACAGTTACAGAAAATTGTGAATTGGTGTCTTGTTCAGGAGGCAGTCGAACTGTGGTACATTCACTTGAAAATAACACTGATGAAGGTGGCCTTAATAAGCTTAAAATTAGGTATGAAGAATTTCAGGAGCACAAGGCAGAAAAGCCAAGCCTCAGTCAACAAGCAGCACATTATATGTTCTTTCCTAGTGTTGTTCTTTCTAATTGTCTCAGTCGACCACAGAAGTTAGCTCCAGTGACATATAAATTACAGCAAGGCAACAAACAGTCCAGGTTGAAACTGAATAAGAAGAAGCATAGTTTTATCAATCATCAGGAGCCTGCAAGTATAAATGATGTTGCATCAGTGAAGGAAAGTTGCTATACACAAGGTAATGCTTGTAGTAACATTCCTGATAAGGACAGTGCTTTACCAAGTGACTTAGTTCAAGTTCCTCTTGAGGCTTTTGAAAACAAAATGCCTACAAGTACTGCTAATTATATTGACTGTCAGTTTGCAGATGGATCTCTTGAAACTGAGCAGTCATTTGGACTATGTGGGAATAAATATACACTCCGAACAAAACGGAAGGTAAACTATGAGACTGAAGACAGTGAATTGAGCTTTGTCGCACACAACGCAAAAATCAATCTACCTCAACCAATAGAAAGTGTTGAAAGTTCAGATGGGTCTCAGAAGTCTCGAAAGCGTAGAAAACTTTCTAAAAAATTACCACCTGTTATTATTAAGTATATTATCATCAATAGATTTAGAGGGAGAAAAAATATGCTTGTTAAACTGGGGAAAGTAGATTCTAGTGAGGAAAGAGTAGTACTCACAGAGGAAAAGATGAACTTATATAAAAAGCTTGCACCTTTAAAGGACTTTTGGCCAAAAGTTCCTGACTCTCCTGCAACCAAATATCCTATTTATCCACTAACACCAAAGAAAAGTCACAAAAGGAAAGCAAAACATAAGTCAACCAAGAAAAAAGCTGGAAAACCACAAAAAACAGGTAGTACAAACATTAAAAGAACTTTAGCTTTCAGAAAAAGGACTCACACAGTTCTTTCTCCTCCTTCGCCCTCCTACAGTGCTGAAGCTGAAGACTGTGACTATAACTATAGTGATGTTATGTCTAAGTTAGGTTTTCTTTCTGAGAGAAGCACAAGCCCAGTAAACACATCTCCACCTCGCTGCTGGTCTCCCACTGATCCGAAAGCAGAAGAAATTTTGACCAGCCTGGACAGAGAAGCTTTATTTAGTAGGGGGCCCAATATATACAACAGTAAGACTGTTAATACTAGTGTAGGAAAAAATACTCGAGCAAAAACTCAGGTTAAGAAATGTAAAAAGAAATTTGCCAGCCCCACTGTATCTACAAAGAAAAAGAAAAAGATTAATCAGGCCGATAAGACACCAGATGATGGAAAGAAGAAACCTAGAACAAAACAAAGGCAAAAAACGGCTGAAAAAGTGTCCTCAAGAAAGCGTGTTGTATTTAAAGATGAAAAAGGAAATAGTTGCTCTACTGCAGAAGTAAAATTTGTGCTGAAACGTCAAGATCTGCCTGAGATTTCATACAACTCTGTCAGCTCTCAGCCACTTCATAACCGGAAAGACAGTCCTCTTTCTGGCTATTCAGTGGGATATCTACCGTCTGCACAGTTCCCTTCAGCAACTGATGCACAAGGTAATTCTTCAGGCTGTTTTCATTCACTGATGGAAATCGATAAGCCTGGAGATGCACAGTGTTTGCCTGCTCCACAGGAAGACCCTCATATATCTTTTGCATCTATTCCTGTGGCATCTGGAAGGGAAGTACCACAGATGAGCTCTCAAAGGCCCAGGACGCAGAGTGCTATATTTAGAATGAAGGATTCTGCTCTCATTCAAAACATATTTGATCCATCTAATCACTCAACTCACATAATCCAGAATGCACGCATCTCTAAAGAGAATACTTCTACAAAAGCAGAAGAGATAAAAAATTTGCAAATCAGATATTTACCACCAGCTGGGAAATTAAATGAAACTCGTGACTCTTTGGACACAGCAAAGATGGATCAGTTACATGCCTCTAACTATTCTCATTGTAAAGAGAATAATCAACAGCAGATTTTTTGTTTACCAGAGGCATCTAAGCACTCTGATCCATGTCCTTCTATTCTTAAGCCATCTGAGGAAAACCCAGGGCCACTTCAGTTGCCTAAGAACTGTTTTGTAACATCTTTGAAGAGTCCAGTGAAACAGTTAAATTGCGATCAAAGCCAGAGAGGGCTTATTTTGGACATGGCACATTTTAAACCTGAAACAGTAAAACAGAGGTCTCTGTCAGAAACAACCATACAGCCAAAACCCATCTCCCAGTATAAAAACAGGAATATAGTGGCCCCATCAGCATTTGGTGAAGGACAGTCAGGCCTAGCTGTTTTGAAAGAGTTGCTCCAAAAGAGACAGCAGAAGGCTCAGAACACAAATGTTACGCAGGAGCCATTGCCGGATAAACCACAGCTGAGCAGGGGTGTACCCTGCCCTCTTGAACAGAATAAAGCCATCAAAAGGTCACGGTCAGTAGCATCGTCAAGAAAATCTCGTGCTCCCAGGAGTACAAAACCTAAAGAAAAAACAGCGAAACTTTCAAAGATGGAGTCTTTAAGCCAGAAGATCACTAGTGGCATTGATCACGCTGTATCTGATGACAGCCCCATTTTTTTTTCAGACCCTGGTTTTGAAAGCTGCTACTCACTTGAAGACAGCTTATCTCCAGACCACAATTACAACTTTGATATTAATACTATAGGGCAAAGTGGATTTTGCAGTTTTTATTCTGCAAGCCAGTTTGTCCCGGCAGATCAGAATTTGCCCCAGAAATTCTTGAGTGATGCAGTTCAAGATCTTGGTTCTGGGCAAACAGCAGAAAATGACTTTCTGTGTCATAATGACCAAAAATCTGAGGAAGAGAAGCAACATTCTTCAAGCACAAGTAAATGGATACGATCTGGTTCCCTGAGCCCTGAGCTTTTTGAGAAAACCTCGCTAGATAATAATGAGAACTACTGCCATAGTCAATGGAGGAAAAATATTCATTCTTCAACTTCTAGATCTAGTTTTATTGATACCTCTTGTATGCCAGAGACTGAGGTCTGTTTAAATGAAAAATTCAAATTGAATAGAAATACAGTAAGTAAAGAGAGATTTCTTAATCTTTCTCAGCCAACCAGCTCAGACTGGATTCCAAGCCACATTAGAAAAGAAACCACTTTTGAGCCCTGTCAACCACTGGATTCAGTTAGTACCTCATTTACATCCATATTGTCTTCTCCTGATGGTGAACTTATAGATGCAGCTTCTGAGGATTTAGAATTACATGTTTCAAGAAACAGTGAGACATTAACTCCAACTCCAGATAGTTCACCAAGATCAACCAGTTCTCCGTCACAATCAAAGAATGGAAGTTTTACACCTCGTACTGCTCACATTCTTAAGCCTCTGATGTCCCCACCCAGTCGTGAAGAAATTATGGCCACTTTGCTGGATCATGATCTCGCAGAAACAGTTTATCAGGAACCATTTTGCAGCAATCCTTCAGATGCTCCAGAAAAGCCGAGGTACTGTGTTAAATGCATTTCTGTCTACATATGGTTGTGATTATAAAAAATTTAATTTATTCCTGTAAGCAGTTCTATGTGACACAGATGCATGAAAGATCTCATCTGATATACATACATTTGAAGTTGAAAATTACTGTACTTCCAGTCCAAATACTCATTTTCATTCATGATATGTTGGGGTTTTTTATTGCGTGATATTGTTATAGTAAGTGGAAATGTGCCTTCGTGGTTTGTAAAATAAAGATACTGCTCACAGGAATTGAATAGCGAAAAAACTGCTTTTCTCTCATCTTGAGGACTGCCTGCAATGCAGTTCAGAGCAAAACGGTAATTCAAACTAGTTTTCTTCACAGGGAGGTTGGAGGGCGGCTTCTCACAGTGGAAACTAGACTTCCAAGTGACCTCCTTGAGTTTGAGGGGGACTTCTCATTAGAAGGTCTACGACTCTGGAAGACTGCATTTTCAGCAATGACAGAAAGTCCTAGACCAGGATCTCCTCCTCATTGCGGTCAGTCTACTGTTAATAAAAGAGAAAATAATAGCCATAACACTAGTGAAGACAAAAAAATAGTCATAATGCCATGCAAGTGTGCTCCAAGCCAACAGCAAGTTCAGATATGGCTTCATGCCAAAGAAGAGTATGACCATTTCAAGAAATTGCCTAAGAATCATCCTGCTGAGCTGGCAAAGGCAGCTGAGAATTTCAGCTCTGCAGTATTGTCTGAAGAGAAATCTGTAGAAGTAATAAAAGTAGCTAAAGATTTAAATTTATCTAGCCCAGAAGATGAGAGACCTATTGTGCCTACAAAGAATTCTCCTGCCTCTGTGGCAGAAAATACAAAAACACAAACCAAGGAAACCTGTGATGAGTCTATAAGCACTATAGGAACTTCTGTAAATACTGAAAATGACATAGACTCTAATAAAACTTCATGTGAAAGCAAGACACTTACTACTTTGGCACTAGAACACGATAAGGAAGAGGAGGAGGAAGATTATTACGTCAATTACAGTTCACCGGATTCTCCAGTACTTCCTCCTTGGCAGCAGGTAGCGTCTCCAGATCCCAAGCAGTCCAATTTGGAAGAGACAGAGTGGAAAAATCAGGATATTATTTTGTCTTCTGTGGAAGGAAATGGTGCAGTACCTGTTGGAAGTGCACAAAACTCTCCATCCACCCAAGAGGACGTTAGGACATCCTTTGACACATCTCCATTTCCAGTTAATGAAGATCCTGGAAATTCCATTTGCTTACATAGTACACCCATTGTGCAGAGCAAAAACCGAGATGGAATACCTGAAGTTCTTGGTTTTACTCCTTTATCTGCAGGTAAATCCCTTACGTGATTGTAATGATACACACAAAAAAAATCTGTATATATTATATTTCTTTTAACATACTGAGAAAATACTTATATCTCCCCAAAATATATATTTAAAACTAGTTTTGGAAAGGAAAAGGCCTGTGCAGTATTGTTAAAGTAACTATTGAATTATTTTAAAAGTCTAGAAGTAGAACACCCATTTGCTTCCTAATAGTCTCTAGCATCTGAACTTTGACGTGCTGGTTAAAAGCTTAATTTAAAATATTGCTTATTCAGGGGATTTTGTAATATTATTGACTATATTGCTTGTATTTTTTGAAACATCTCAGTGTAGAGTGTGAATAATATTGCAGTTTTCAAGGTGGTAAACATGTGAGGCTTTGTAACTTACTGGCCTTGTACTTTATGTTCCTAAATATTCATAAATACCAAATAGTAATAGTTGTGCTTTAGATTTGACAAAGGATAGAGTTGTATTTGCTTATAAATATAATATTTGTCTATAATGTTAACTAAATGCTTCTGGATGTTTCTGCCATGTTGTTCAATGCCTAGATAAAACTATTGAGGCTAAGTAGTATTGCACTCATGTTTACAGAACCAAAAGCTCAGAAACTGAGCCACAAGAGGGGAAATAATACTGATGGTCTTCGAAGAATACTTCTAACCACACAAATGAAGGTAAATTAAGATTTTACGTACAGATGTATTTTTATTATGCCGCACATACACATTTCCATTCTTTCTTCTGTGTTGTTTTTGTCTTCTTCTGTTAAGATCCTGAAAATACATTTAAAATGGTTGGGTACAATTGTAGAATTAGAGCACACACAAAGTTATGAAGAAATCATGAGTTTAATTTGGGGGGAGCAGGTGTAAATTAGAGATTGAGAGTTTTATATTTTAGGGTAGTGAGAGACTAATGAAACACTAGAGGCACCATGTAAGGATGTTGTTTTGCTCTTTGAATTATAACATCCTTTTAAAGTTCTGTAGTGATTTCCCTTTTTGTATATACACACACGCAGACCAGCATACATTTGTGTGCTTCGATGTATATCAGTTTTCAGACAATGTTCTAAGCATTTTCTGGAAACAACAAGGGTAGTTATAATGTTATGCTGACAGAGTAGAAAGGGATTGGATTGCATAAAACTCACAAGTTTTTCCTAAACAGTTTTTCTGCTCCCCATGTTGGAAACAGAACAGTGGGCTAGGTGCACTGCTGGAGTGATGCAGTAGTTTTTTCATCCTTGTATACTGGTATTCACCCATATCAAGTGCGTACTTAATGTACCCTTAATTCAGTGCCTTTAAAAGTGATGACTAAAACAGAGGTTTCTGACAAATTGTTGCTCAAGAGAGAAGACAGAATTTCTGGATTCCATGTCCTCAGACTTCCAAGAAAGCTAGTGTGGGATTGAGTTGGGGGGGGGGGATTTCAGGGGTTTTTGGTTCTTTAGGGGTTTTTCTAAGTATCTCAAACTGTCTCTTGCTTTACTGTGAGGTTTCATTAAAATTATTGCTAAAAGGCGGAAAGATACAACTCCTGTTTCCATGTTGGAAGATTACATGAGGAGATAGTAAAAGGTTTTCTCTTTTTAGTAATTTATGGTGTAGCATTTGCATTTTCATTGATAAATGTATATTTTAATATTGCATATTATTTAATATTGCATATGAATTTAGCAACCTGTGATTTTTCAAAATTATCCTGTGCTTTTTTCTTCCCCTGCCCAATAAGAATCAATTTGCTGCCCTTGGTGTTCCAAAGAAGGAGACTTCCCAGATTGAAGGACCATCTTTAAATAACACTTATGGTTTTAAAGTCAGCGTGGAAAACCTGCAGGAAGCAAAATCTTTACATGAGGTAATTTACTGTTACATGTCATTATAAAAAATTGTCATTTATCAGGCCATTTTTATAATGGCAAAAATTTAAAATCTTTTCCTCATTAGTCCCTTCCTGACTTAAAATTAATTAGTGTGTGATGTCTGCAGCTTTTAAATAGTTGATCTACTAGTTTCAGCTTGATCTCCAAGTGCCTTTAATAGTATTGAACTAAATTTTACAGTATTCCGGTTGAGATGATGGTAAATCTTCCTTTAAAAAAAAGGGAAAGATCAGAAGAAATAAAAAGTTTTGTATGAAAACATTACTTGAAAAAATAATTGACTGAAATTTTCATGGATTGTTTCCTTAAGAAGTAATGCACCTGACATCATTCAGTCAGGCCCTCCTGGTATCTCTACTTGTTACCTTCTGAACTTGGCCAGTTTCTACTACATTTAACAAAATGGTGCCTGTCTCAAAGAAGGTCTCTATATACTTAATGTAGATGAGTGTTCTGTCTGGGAAGAGGAATCAAAATTGCTGCTGGAGAAAGGGAAGCAATGTAAATACAGTACCGCTGTGTTTGGCTGATAACTGACCAACCAGTATCTGTATATGTGCTCCTAGACAGTCACCACATCCATGACTTGGAATTAGCTGTTGACCAATTTGCAGATGAGATGGGGAGATAGCAGTTTTATGTGCTAAGTAGATAACACAGGGGAAGCCACAAGAAACCGATAATCTTGCAGGAAGTGGAGATAGGGCTTGGATAGTAAAATTTCACTTCAGTGATGGCTGTAGTGATTTAGGATGCAAATCTAGAGGAAATCAGGCTGCCCCCAGGGCAGGTTACATGCACAGAAGTATTTGTAACCCTTCCCTCCTAATCCCTCCAACCTGTCCATTAATCCACATTATCGGCTATATTATGCAAGACAACAGAGCAGTGATATAGTGTTGAAATGAAATTAAATATTTATTGTAGAGTCAAAACTTGACAGTATATAAGGATTAGCATTTTCTTAATGTAAACCATTCTGCAAAAAGCTGTGGCAATATAATTCGTTAATGCAACTGAAGGGGAAGTTAGGTATTCTCCATGCCTTCCTGTAAATGACTTAGTCTTCATGCTTGCTTGCACGTCTTGGGTGAGGGAGGGAAAGGAAAACAAAGACCAAGAGTGATTCCTTGTTCTTGATCAGTTCAGAAATGTAATTCAGCTCAGTATACAAAGCTGTTTGAAAACTCTACAGGAATTTACAATTGTTGGCGGTGAACATGATCTGTTTTTTTTCGTATTTTCTGCTTTTGGTAGAAGAGTACAGTACTCAGAAACACGTACTGAATTTTCATAACTGAGTATAAAAATGTATTAAGTGATTAATCTTTTTTTTTTAAGATGGTGCTTTTTGCAAAAAGTGAGATCCAGAGATGCATGTTTAATCACTTCTGTTAATTTTCAGGTGTGACCTCTTAGTTACAATATGATAAGACCATATAAATGTCTGCACTGTCTTAATTTGCACTAATAATCTCCTCTTAATTTTTTTTTAAGAAAGCTCCAAAACAAACTAACTTACTGTGTTTATTTGTTGGTAGGTCCAACACCTTACCCTCATCAGTATGGAGTTACATGCTCGAACGAGACGAGATTTGGAACCAGACCCAGAGTTTGATCCGATCTGTGCTTTATTCTATTGCATCTCATCAGACACAGCACTGCCAAATACTGATAAAAAAGAAATCACTGGTGCTATAGTGATCGATAGAGACAGGACTCTCTCAAGCCAAGGTTCTTATTTCTTTTTTCTTTTTCATTTTTACAAAAATGCTATTTCATACTAATCAAACAGTAGCAAGCAAAATGTAATTGAGTACCTGTATTACTGTGTATCTCATTTAATTTTGTCTTGTTGAATGGCCATATTAAATAAAGAGTTTTCCTGCTTATATCTTCAAAAGAACTATTGCATGAGCTGTAAACCACAAATAACATACACGCGTGCAAAATACCAATGTTTGCGTACTTGTGGACAAGCTCCTGCAGTGTTCTAAAAGTGTAAAGAGGAAAACCTGCCTTTAGTTTCCTACTCAAGTTACTAGAAGCTACAAGTAGAAAATGTTAAAAGCGAGACAGTATGTTTTATATTTTACTTAAGGGTTATTTTTGTGGTTTTATCTGATCCTTTTTGGATCTAAACAGGGGCCCTTATTCTATTGTACCTTTTTGGCTTTGTTTAGACCAGTGATACTCAACCTGTGGCTCTAGAGCCGGATGTGGCTCTTCATGGCCCTACAGGCGGCTCTCGCAATGTAGGCATCTGATCGGCGCTCCACTCTATCAGGCAGCGCGGGGAGCACTGAGCAAATGGACCAGCAGTGTGGGAGTCGCTGAAGTTCCCCCTCCCATAGGGGGAAAGAAAAGGAGCTGCTGGGATCCCCCCACAGGTAAGAGTAGAGATCACCTCCCACCCAGCAGCTGTGGGGCAAAATGGGGAAAATGCCCTTTTGCCCCTTCCACCCCTCCACCCCACTCCTTCCTAGCAGCCAGAAGGGATTGAAGACAGAATGCTGCTAGGAGAGAGGATGCTGATGTGTCATGTCATGATGTATCAATGTGTGGTGATGTTAAGGCAGCATCATCACACATTGAAGTGTCATGATGGAAAAAAAAAATCACACTGTTGATACTTGATTTATATGGTGCTCTGCAACTCCATTTTATACAGAAGTGGCTCTCCAGCTGTTAAAGGTTGAGTACCACTGGTTTAGGCTAGTAAAAAAACCAACCAACCAAAAAAAAAACCAAACAAAAACCATCCCCAGAGTAGTCCTCTTTCTTTCAGAGTTTCTTTGGCGTTGTGATGTGTATTAAACCACAAAATACTGTCTAAAATTTTAAGCGTGGACAAAAACCTAGCAAAAATAAATTTAGCATTAAGGCAACAGCTTCTTCTTTTACCAGTTTATTTTTCAAAGTATTGTAGGTATTATATCATGTTAAGTTCTTATTATTCTCAGTGAATTTTATTCTGGTATTATATGCTTGTTACTATCTTTAAAAAATTTATCTCCATTACCTTACTGAGATTTTTCCACAGTATAGCCACTATGGCTCACTAGGTGTGTGCCACTGATAATTTATCAAGAAAAAGCTCTCTGTAAAAAGGTCCAGTGATATTTTGAAAAAACAAAGGTTCTGATCTGGTTTTTTTTAGAGAAATAAAATGATGTGTTTAAATGTTAATGTGACATTCATTGTTTTAATGGATATGTACTGTCAATACTTTCTTGGTTAGAACTTTTTGAGATACCTGTGGAGTGACTTGACATTGAAATACACCTTTTTTTCCCCTTTCTGTGTTACAGTAGTCATTTTAACATTTATTTCTGAAAGCACTTTTTAAAAATTCTCAATCCTCAGAATGTGTTGAAGTAGAATACCTTGTAAAAACTCCAATTTTTAAAATCCACAACATTACCTTAATAGAGATCTTATTATCTGTTGTATAGAGAAACTGAAAACAGAGTATGCGTTGCATATTATTCATTTAAAGAGGGGTTTTTTTAATATGGAAGGTAAATGACGAGTTCCTGCATGCATACAAATTTAGATATTATTCAGACATTATCAGTGTAGACACTCTTAATGTCACTAAGTGAGCAATTGCTCATGTTTTTCCATTTCTATTAGTAAATCAGCAATGTGCTGAAAAAAAGTACTAAGTTATTTAGCATTTTCATTCTGTAAGGCTTTTTGTGAAGCACTACTCCAAGCTAGCAATTAAAATATGTATTTTTCATGAAAACACTATGTAAGCTGTTCATATAGTTCTTCAATATTTCTTATTAAAAATAATTTTCTAATAGGTGGATTCTTGTACATGTAAAATGGTGAAATTTCTCTTGAATCATATTTATTTATATCTGAGAATTTGTGCAAGATTACCACTAAAATTTACAAAGTGAAAAGAATAATTTTTTCCACCCAAGAGGAACAAAATAAGTCCATGGAATTAATTGTGTTAATTATTAGTGTTAAGGATAAAAACAAGTTATGTTCCATACTTCTTTTCAGTTGTACGTTTTATTCTAAAGCAGTATTGTTGACTGAAGTAATGGAGTCCATTCTAAATTGTAATGGGGTTTTTTACTTTTATTTTCCAGGGAGCAGAGACCAAGCCCCCTTGCTCACAAGATCTGGAGTTACAGGACTAGAAGTCAGTTACGCTACTGATGAAAGAACTCTTTTCCAGGAAGTAGTGAATATTGTAAAAAGGTAGCATATCTGTACGTTCTGCTTTTATTTTTCAGGCTTGGAACAGCAGATTTAGTTCCTTCAACCCTTGCCAGTCTTTCAAATACTGATTTTTTTGTTGTTGTTTCCCTCAAAGGCTTATTTCTAGAGTGGACAAGCATGGTGGTCTTTCAAATAAAAATACTTTTTGCTTTTCTTTTTCTCTGACAGCAAGAACATTGAGATCCTCTTAAGCAGCTGAGTTACAGTCTTGAAACTAATCAGCCATATAAGTAATCTTCTTTAACATATAACTTTTCCTGTTAACCCCAGAATTCATTACACATCTCTCTCTGAAACTCTCAGAATAGTAGTTATTAACAGTGATGAGAGCTATAGAAAACCCCTCAGACAAGAAGAGTTTTCTAGAAATTCTGAGGCAAGACAGAAAGAACCCTACATGGTACTGAAACTGCTGTGGACAGTTTAAAATAATGGTTAGCTGAAAAACCGGTTTCCTTCATTAGTTTTGTCTTCTCTGAATGGAAATCCCCTGCTCCATCAGACTTGGAAAACTGCTGGTTTTCCCCATCTCCATCAAGGCTGGGAAGCCTCTTTGGGAGCCCTCTTGGTTGGTGAGTAGGTGGAACCACAGACGTCTCTTCAGACCCTACTGACAGAGGTGCAAAGCTGTAAAATTGCAAAGAAAAATAAACAGATTTAAACTATGAGTCACCCTGCTGGAATAGAAGCACAGGAAAAAAAAAAAACTAGGCAGAGTACATTTGCAATTCTTTCTCTCTCCAACCAGAAAACCTCTGATGAGAAAGACTTTGACCAACCCCATGAAGCCAGAATACAAAAAGAGTTGCTGAATGCAACCAACACAGGGTGGGTCCTGACAGAGCAGCAGATCCCTGTTCAGAGAAGACAAAATTCAGGTAAGGAACATAATTTTATTTTTCTCTTTCTGGGAAATCTAGTGCTCCATCAAACTTAGGAAAATTACTGAGAATGAGAAACTACCAATAAATTAAGAATTCTCCACCAGTTGAATGGAAGTTGGGAGAACTCAGCAGTTAAAATACATATCACTGAAGAACAGAAGTCATCTATATCTGTACATATTGAAGGCATTACAGAATGAAAAAAAGCATGCAGTTTTGGTGTACTTCAAGATGGAATGTAGCAATCAGCGGGTTGCTGACTGAGAAATCTCCGCTTGAGAGATCTTCTCTAGCATGTGCTACCATGCCTTTTTACTGCTACAACTTTATCATCAAAGATTGAGTTAGTTAACTTGTATTCCTGGAAGATGAAGAGTTTGATCTATTAATGGAGAGGCAGCCTGCTGTCATCGTCTAAGTCTTTTACCCTCCCTCCTCTATAAAATAACACCTCAGGTATCAGACTTCTGATGAACTCTCAACAAAGATGATTTTGAAACTTCTACTTCATCTACAGTTTGCTGCTCTTTTCCATCCCTTTATTTTCTGTTGCCTGGGCAAAAAAGAATAAGAAATTTTGTTGGAGTATATGTTTTGTATTTCTTAAGCACAAAATGAGTGTCTAGGCCCAGAATAGCTTTAACTGAAGGTAAAAGTATGGTAAAACTACATGATTAAAAAGTAGTGGACTGTAAAAGTCTTCCTCAATGAGAAATGAACAAGGAAACAACTTTAATGAAAATCAGTAATTATTTTATAAACAATCTTTTGTTGCTCTTCTTAGTGTTATTTTTTCCACCACAAGCTAGGTACTTTGGTTGTTCTGATACTGCACTTAATAGTAGGTCTGATAGGTTAGAAGAAAAAAACTATGGGGCCATGTTTAAGAAACATTACCACTTCATAGAGTAAAACTCAAAATCACCTCAATTTTTCAGCTGAGGATCATATCAGTATCTTATATACTGATACATGCTTTAGGCTAGATAATAAGTTCTTGTGACCAAATAGCATGTCCAGCATGACTGCAGCTTGCTTTTGGTTCATGTTCTTGGTGCCTTTGGCTGTTGGAGGGAAGGATGGAAGATTGAAATTCCAGGTTCCTGGCGTAATGAATGACAGAATATCTATTCAATCTTGATTGTCAATATAATGAACAGACTTTATCAACTTTTTGGAGCACTGAACAGAGAGTAAGAAGGAAGGAGGAATTGTCTTATGCAGTCCAGTTGAAGAATTCTTGTTCCCATTTCTAGTCATTCTCTTAGTAGTTGGCCTAATTCTTTCTCTTATTTCATATGTGAAGTTGTGGAACATGCTCATTTGTTTCAAGTTCCAGCCTTCTACTCCTCTGCTTAGGCCTTTTGGGGTTTTTTTCTGTTCTGGTTATTGAAAATAAAAGAAGGTTGATTCTGTCACTTCTTGTCAATAGATGTAAACTCTGGAAGAGCACAATAGAGAATTCTTGACCACTATTTCCAGCACACAGATGAGGGCAAGGTGATTCCTGGACAATTTGTAACTTCCTGCAACACTCTTAGCTCATCAGTCTCTTGTTTTGACTAGGCTTCTGTCACTGAAGAGTGTTTCCCAAATCTAATTTTTTTATAGCAGAGCTAAAGTTACTCTCTGTTAACTGACATTGAGTATTGCTCCTGAAAGTTCACTGGAATTGATGAGCTGAAGTTCGATTCAGCTAACACCTTCACTGTGAAGTTGTTCAGTGTGTGCTAGCTCTGAATGACCACAGTAAGATTAATGTGTTTCTACCTAGACATCCATAAAGTAAATACCAGGTTAAATATTCTTCTGTGGAATTAGTAGATGTTGTCTCTGATTAACTCAGAGCTGTTGGCAAACAGAATTATCATCTTGAGCATAGGTGTAGACCTGAAGAAGACCTGGTTGTTTCTGTTGAATTGTGATCTGTGATTTCATCTATACTGAAAACTGGATTTGTCCAAATATTGACGGAAATAAGGACCTTTATTTCTAGGAGATTATTACTAAGAGTGATTCACCTGTGAGATGGGAGTACTTACAAGCATGAGTACCAAAGTCTATGTAGAGACAACTTTAATTCTAAAAGGTATTGAAATACTGAGGTTGAGGATGGAGAGACAGGGAACAGACAGGAAAAGCCATGGAGGTGAGTTTGGAGGAAGCAGAGAAGGATAAACAGCATGGATTTGCAACAAAGAAAACCATCGATAAATTGGTTCTTGGTACCCTGACAACCATCTTAGAGCTTGAGAGGAAGCTGCACCTACTAGGGGTCCAAATTTCCCTTCTTTGGTAAGCTATCCTCTAGCTGTAAACAATTTAAAAAAAAAAAAAAAGGGATTTCAGCTCAAAACTGGCAAAAAGCAGCTGAGAAACAACCTCCTTCCCATCCTGTGCAGCCACTGGGGATGATCTACAAGCACAGAGATCCAAGTTGTACATTTTTTTTGAGTTGTCAAAGGGGATTTTTTTTCTTGAAATGGAGCCTGTATCTATATTGCTGTCCTGAAGGATTCTGTCATGCTACCTGAACAGCTTCCTTGAATAAACCCTCTCTTTATCGTATGGTGTAATCTGCACTGAATTCTGAGAAAAATTAGAAGAATCTATCTGCTTGAGAAAGTAAGAGAACCATCTCTCTGAGCCTGAAGGCAGGAAAAGGAGTAAACATATTTACATAGCTCCATAAACTAGCCAGTACAAAACACAGGAAAGCTGACTGAAGAGGAGGAGATGGAAGGGAATGCTACAAGAATGTTTGTCTTGGAGATTTAAAACACGTGGGAAAATTAGAAATGTCCAAGCCTGATGGAGCAGTGGATTCCCATGAAAGAGAAATTAAATGTCTGGGCCTCTCCTACACTTTTAAGACAAATTGTGCTCTTCTTCTATAAGTGCAGATACTACTAGATAGTACAAAAGAGCTGGTCCTGCAGGCATGAGAGGAGCAAAATTTTGGGGAATTCATGTAGGAATGCACAGTCCCTGTCTCTGTGACACACAGAGAATGTGGAAACAGGATGGGCTTGAAAAAAAGAGTAGTAGATTCACTGCTGCGTGAGACTTACCAGATACCCACAGCTCTTTGTCTCCGTGGAAGTAGTTGAGTAGATTTTGATAAAATTACAAAATGAGAGTATAATGTAAGACTTTACTTAAAAGATTTTGGGGATAGCATTTGCATAATAATTAACTGTTAATGTTTAACACTTAAATATTTTGTATAATTTTTTCTTGTAAGGTATAATGCTAATGAATTTCTTGTTTGAATACAGTGCATTATATTTCTTCTTCTGTAAATGCTCTAGCAACATTTTCTTTTTAAAATAGGGATGTGTTAAACTAACCTTCTTTTTCCAGGCCAGTATCATCTTCTGTGGCATTTTCCTGTAGAAATCTTTAATGTCCTGTATCAACTTTATGGATTTTTATTGTCTAAGGCAAACTGGAAAAATCTTTCAGATATTTCAGTTATGTATTTGAGTCACCAAGTATTCTGTTGCTATGCACAGTTACTGCTTTTGTCTGTATCCTAGGTGTGACCTAATTTTTTTTCCCCCCTTTTTCCCTTAATCTTAGCTGGAAGAAAAATAGCAGTCAGGAAAACCAGACACATAATAGAAGGGAAGGTATAACTGGGAGCTTTAGTATTCATTCATGAAATTGTCAAATGAGAAAGAGATGTCGTAACAGCATATACTACTTAGTTGGAAAGGAAAATAATCGCATTTCTTCTCTCTGCAGCACGTATGAGTTGAATGTTAATGCTGTTGTGTTTAAATCCTGCCAGCATAAATGCTGCTTTTCATCTTTGCACAGAGACTGGCAACAGCATGCAAAGCAGTATCAGTGCCTATCCTTTTAACAAAAGAGCACTATGTTGGCAGACACACCTCTTATTCTTCTTGTGTTAGTCCTAGCCAGCAGCTTTCAAATATCAGTATTACAATTTACTAGTTTCTTGCGGTTGTAACAGCTGGTCGCATTACAGTTTCTTTTAATAAAACAGCTTACACTGATCATGAAGACCAACTGCATAGTATACTGTAAAAATTTTGAGAAGGGAGAATGAAACATATAAAACTTGTCCTCTTAGCTCACAGCCTGTTGTCTTTGTGGCACCGCATGAAAAGGGTTGAGAGAGAGAGAGACTTCAGCTTAGCTCACATCAGTTAAACTTGGGTTTACCTGTTCATTTTCCCATTTGGAATAATGTCATCTTTTAGCTCCAGATGTCTCTTCTTCTCTAATAGGAAAGAGAATACCACAGGAGGTCTTGACAGATAACACACTGGTTCATTGGTACAGCTGGTACATGAGATTGGGCAGCAGGAGAGGGCATTTCTGCAGCATAACTTGAGGCAGAGTTGATCAACAAGGAAATTAGAAGCGAGAAACAACAGTGTCTCTTGTTAGGTGCAAGAAATCTGATAGGTCTGTTAAACCTGTTGCGTAAGGTAGATCTTATGCATACTGTCATGCAAGAGTTTGGTGTTCTAAGTATTGTTCAGCAGAAAGGAGCTCTTCAATTTAATCTTTCTTTGTTTTTTCCTTTGGAGATAATTCAGCAATACGCTTGTGAATGCATACAGATACACATAAAATACATGTATGTGTGACTTACTGCAGTATTTGAGCAACTCAGTTGCTGGTAGTATATTTATTGGTTTTCATGCTTTTTGAATGATACCATTTGGATCCAAGTTTTATATGTGGGCAAACTGACATTAAGGGACTGTGTTTACAGGGAATTTACATTAAGGTTTGATTTCACCATTTACTATCTATTAAACCTTGATTTTCCATGTAGATAGCTTTGTATGACTTTTCATCTAACTTGAAACTTAGACATCTGTACTTCATTGTTGATGTCTTAACTAGCTACCCTCATCACCATGGAAGTTGATTGGAAAGAACAGGATCTCATTCTACAAGAGATGGCTAAAATATAAAAAACAGTTCACCCAAAGAAGCCTTTTTTGTTCAATAGCAATAAAGAAACCAGCTTAGAAAACCTGAGGTGACAAAATTGATTCAAATGAGACTCTTCCCTAAATACGTATGCAATGCATGTCTGGTTGGGATGGAAAAGCAGAGTAAGTCATGTGCTGTAAAGTCATAGCCTATGACTCACTGATGTGCCATTATAGGCAATCCCTAATGGCCTGTACAAGCAAGACTGAGTCCAAAACTAGCACACTGTTTTTTTAAAAAATCTTTTGAGTGATAAGCTTTCCAATTTACACGTGAATTTCCATAAAATTGTGCTGAAATATGTGATATTTAAGTTAGAGATAATTTATTTATGTGAGAAAATGCATGTATCTGAAAACAGCATAAACTAAAGTGCTTTTATGTCTTGTCGTATAAAACATCTTCCCATTTAAAGGATACTAGAGAAACAGTTCTTGAGATTATATGCAGATGGATTACAGAGGTCATTTTGTTCATTAGGTTAAAAGAGAATGGGAAGATTAGCTCCAGAATTGATGGAATGTATTCAGTTTTAATACAGGGGTGTTTACAGTAGTAATATAATAGCCCACTAAAATTTTTTTGTTAAGTAGGAAGTTGAGAAAGGTGATGCACTGCTTGGGCAAGTTAAAACTCAGAGCAACTGTCCTTCATCACAAATGGTAGCTGCTAATACAGTTATGGCAACTTGCTGCTTCCAATCTCTATGCTTGTTTCAGTTCAGAACAGGCTTAAAAGAGCAAGCAAATCTCTGGCATAATGAATACTGTTTTATGTACCACACAAGCAGTTCTTCACGAGTTTCTCATTCACGTTTGCATCTATCATGGAACCCATCTGCATAATGCCTTCCACTGTGTTTTCCTTTTAGAATTTAGAAACCAATTTTCAAATATGAACATAAATGGGTACTTCGCTGATTTTAAATAATCAGTAGTGTTTTTCAGTATACTAGGACCAGGATAGTTTAATTGTAAGAATTAATTTGAAAATATGTTGATTTTTGTAACTTTTATGCCTGAATAAACCATCACATGATTTCTTTTTATTTCAAAGCTTAGATGGAGCTGTTCATAATTTTGGAATGTCATTTGGCAATCGTATGTTGTGCAGAGCAGCAAGTGGTCATAACTCTTTTTGATGCTGATTTTGCTGCTGGAATGAACTGCAGGCTAGCTTCAGTCATTTGTCCATAAATTGTTCCAAGTAGCTTTGGGGTTTGTACCATTGGTAGAATAGGCTTCCAAAATGACTAAATTTACTGCATCCAATCCTGATGATAATTTCCTCTCTCCAAAACCAAAGAATCATTCTTTTGACATGAACAGCAGATAGCAAAATATCATAAAATCAACTGGGTTAGAAAAGACCTCCAAGATCATCCAGTCCAACCCTTAATTGAACACTGCCATGGTTACTAGACCATGGCACTAAGTGCCACATTCAGTCTCGTCTTAAAAACCTCCAAGGACGGTGAATCCACCACCTCCCTGGGCAGCCCATTCCAATGTCTGATTACTCTCTTTGTAAAAATTTCTTCCTAATATCCAATGTAAACCTCCCCTGGCACAGCTTAAGATCGTGCCCTCTTGTCCTACAGCTGGTTGCCTGGGAGAAGAGACCAACCCCCACCTGGCTACAACCTCCTTTCAGGGAGCTGTAGAGAGTGATGAGGTCTCCCCTGAGCCGCCTCTTCTCCAGGCTAAACAACCCCAGCTCCCTCAGCCTCTCCTCATAGGACTTGTGCTCAGGTCCCTTCCCCAGCCTCACTGCTCTTCTCTGGACCTGCTCCAGCACCTCAATATCCTTCCTGAACTGAGAGGCCCAGAACTGGACACAGTACTCCAGATGTGGCCTCACCAGCTCTGAGTACAGGGGAAGAATCACTTCCCTGATCCTGCTGGCCACACTGTTCCTGATCCAGGCTAGGATGCCATTGGCCTTCTTGACCACCTGGGCACACTGCTGCCTCATGTTCAGCTTCCTGTCAATCCCAACTCCAGGTCCCTTTCTGGGCCTGGCTGCTCTCCAGATACTCTGTCCCCAGCCTGTAGGGCTGCAGGGGGTTGTTGTGGCCAAAGTGCAGGACCTGGCACTTCCCGCTGGAATCAGACCATCTCTCCAGCTTGTCCGGCTCCCTCTGCAGAGCCCTCCTGCCTTCCAACAGATCAACCAGCCCCCGCAACTTGGTGTCATCTGCAAATTTGCTAATGGTACACTTGATCCCCTCATCCAGATCATCAATAAAGATATTAAACAGAACTGGGCCCAACACTGATCCCTGGGGGACGCCACTAGTGACCGACCACCAACTGGACGCAGCACTGTTCACCACCACTCTCTGGGCCCAGCCCTTCAGCCAGTTCCTAACCCAGCGGAGAGTGTCCCTGTCCAAGCTGTGGGCTACCAGCTTTTTCAGGAGAATGCTATGGGAGATGGTGTCAAAGGCTTTGCTGAAGTCCAGGTAGACTCATCCACAGCCTTCCCCTCATCCACCAGGTGGGTCACCCAATCATAAAAGGAGATCAGGTTGGTCAGATAGGACCTGCCCTTCTTAAACCCGTGCTGGCTGGGTCTGATCCCTTGTCCATCCTGTAGGTGTTGTGTGATTGTGGCAAATGCAAAGTGCTAGTTCTTTTACTTTCTCTATAATGCTAGAAATCAAAAACTTACTTTAGAATCCTCTGCTTTAGGCAAAAATTGTATCAAAAAATTATTCCCTCACAAGTAGAAGTAGGTGATAAAGGGGATTTTTGCAACTTTCTCTGGCCAGTGCTAAAGCCCAAATTGTAATAAAGCAATAGTCATGCTGAGTAAGAAGCTTGAAATATATTTCACTGAAAGTTATTGTCCATGGCAGAAGTGTGGAGAAGCTCTTTTCTGGAGCTATTCTCAAAATAATTAGTAACTTCAAAGTGAACAGTCATCTGCCTTTGGCTGGGACTCACAAGCAAGGAAGACACTTCCTGATAAAGTCTGAAGCTTCTTTTGTAATGGCTGTGATACTGCTAACTCAGTATTTGGGGAAAGGGTGTTCTCCTATATTCAACAGTCAGGAAATGTTGACATTTTTTTATGTGCTAAGGATGCAAAAAGTACAGAGATCCTCTTAAACCAAGGCCCCTGTCTACTTTTCCCATAAACTAAGGTCTACAAGCCTGCATTCTGTTGTGGGGTTGGGCTCAACCTATTGTCCAGTCCTCCACCTCTTGACAGTTGCCCTTTTGTCATTCATTTGTATTAAATGCTGCCTGCTGGAACTCAAAATCCCTCAACTGACCTGCATTGAAAGAATCACAGAATCATCAAGGTTGGAAAATACCCTAAAGATCATCTAGTCCAACCAAGAAGCAGCTGTTCTTCCCACTGAAGCTTCTTTTCTTTTTTTTTTTTTACTATAAGAATGACAGATATCTCATGTTACTTTGGCCAGTCCAAGAAAATCAGTCTTAGTCTCTGGCAAGTGACCAGATCTAAACTTCTGATTTCAATAGTGCCTACTCAAAAGGTGGGTGATACTGGCTCTAAGCTAATTCCTGCCTGTGCTTTGTCTTTGAAGGCATGTTGTTTGTCCTTCTGTCTAGTCGGCTCTTATCTGAGCCTTATTGGAAGGCAGGCAATTACTGTTTCAAGAGACAATTCTGACTTTATTGTACTTGAGCCAGCCAGCTAGAATGAGATACAGCATAAAATGAGTTTTTCCTGCATATCTTCTAGAAAGAAGGTTTCATAAAGGAAGAGATATTTAAAGAGAAGTGGTACATATGGTTGCTTTGCTTTGTGTTTCATTTGAGACAGCTGTCTGTCAACTGCAAATTGTAACTCCCAATAAAGGGTTATCATTTAGGACCAGAAGTGCCCCGTGATTACTATAAGCTACACTGCAGCATGCATGACACATTGTTATTTGCAAAACATTCAAGTTAACCTAGCAGCAAATGTAGTGGCAAATTCTGTTCCATAGACATGACTATGTTTCATTGCACATCTGTCTTGTGCCAGTAGCTGGGTTTCAGTTTATGCTTGATACATCTTGATTCCATCAATAAAACCTAACAAGACCTCAATTTTGTTCTTTATTTGTAAAGATTGAAATAATAGAAATATGCTAAAAAAGTTCCAGTGAAAATATTCCTTCTAAATATCTTTGCAGTTGAATGTTATTGAAAATCCTAAAAGATTGTCTGTTTTAAATAGTCTCCTAGTCCAGATGCTGCTGTTATAGAAACCCATTGTGACTGAATCTTTTTTAAACTCAACACGATTTGAATGAAATCCTGTTTATACTCTGTTCATGGAAAATACTTTCTTAAATAATATGAGGCTTATTTTTCTTTTCCCCCCACCTCTCTAGATATGACCCAGACATTTTGTTAGGCTATGAAGTCCAGATGCATTCCTGGGGTTATCTCTTACAGAGGGCTGCTGCACTAAATGTTGATTTATGCCAGATGATTTCTCGTGTGCCAGGTAAGTTATTGTGGAGGGTTTCAGTTCAGTTCCGATAGAAGCAAGTTGAAATCTATGAAATTAAAAAAATAAATGTAGAGTGTTTCTTCAGATGGACCTCTTTTTTGGTTTTGCTTATGTGTTGTTATAGTATAATCACACATACAAAAAATTGAAATACCAGTGAGATTCTGGTGTTTTCTGAATTGTCAAATTCCTTGTGTATTCCACTTCTGGGTGTGTCCTGTATTCATGAACCTGGACTCATTTTCTATAATTGTTTGTTAACTTTTCAATTCTTGGAGGTGCTTCTGCACCAAACCTTCCCTTGCTTCTCCTTGACTTCAGTCATTCAGATACCTATCATAATCATCATCTGTGGTTTCTCTGGCTGGAATATGAGGATATAAAAATGCTCCTGGACAGCACTTGCCCTGGCCAGCAGCACTGTAATAAAATCCTCACTTTCAATAGCCACTCTTTTACTGTGGGCAAATTTTAGTGGGCCCAAGTGCTGATGCTTTCCTCCAACACTGGGGGGAAAGTCTGTTTGGATTTTTTTCTTGAAAACCTGGAGAGAAAATTATCCATGAGAATGGTAAGCCTAGTGTCTATATTCAGCCAATCAAAAGAAGCTATCATTTTGAAGAATGCAGTTAGTGAAGAGCTAAATAAATGTGCTCTTGCACCTGAGGAGAACCAAGATGACTGTAAAATTACAAACTGTCTCAAAAATTTGTTGTTACTCTTTGCAGTCATGAAGAGGATTTAGATGAGGGAGATTTTAAAAATCAAACCCATTGAAAAAACTGCTTTTTTAAGGGCTGCTTCCAAAGATCTGCACAGAAACTAAATAGCCATGAAATAAGAAGTGCTTTACTGTGATTGTTCTATTAAAAATTTGAGCCTATTGCTTTGTAATGGTTGCAAAAGCATGTTTTAGGAATTATGGAGCAAGGAGAATATGAAGCAATGAATGTAAATGTGAAAAATGTAAAAATCTGTAGTGTGCTTGTACCTCAAGTACTGTGGTTCTAGCTTCCTCATAACCTTCCCTCCTCCCTAAGTGGATAAAGGAGAACTGGTAAAGATGAGAAGGGTAATCCAAATATGTCTAGTAATTTAATAAGTTGGGATTCCAGAAGAGACAAAACTGTGTAGGAAAGGTAAAAGCCTATGAAATCATGAGGGATAAAGAGAAATATGGATTGGTTTTTCATGGTCTTTTCCAATGCAAGAACCAGAAATCAAGCGAAGCTAGTAAATGGCAGCTACAGAATAGAAGTTGATTTTTCATCCCTATGTTATTGAACTGTTGAGTTCCTTGTCACTAGATAATACAAATGCTTAAGGTGTATATTGCTTTAAGAGGAGATAAATTATTGGAATAAAAATCCATTGGGATCTATGATATATGTGAAAATAATGTCTGGCCCAGGAAGCTGCAAATGGTTAGAAGCTGGGAGAGACCTAGAGAGAGTATCAATAACTGCTTCCCCCATCTTGAAGTGTCTGCTTTTGAGTACATGACAGAACATGATACTGGGCTAGTTGAATCTTTGGGCATACCCAGCATAGGAATAGCATCTTTTATGTTGGAGTCCTGTGTGCCTGTCCAGAAGAACATGATGTTTTAGAAGCACTATATTCACATACTCCTTCCTTCAGGTTTGAATATTTGTACACTCTTTTGATGCTTTTGATACCTGTGACATGTTTAGAAAAGATCTGAGCTGTAGAGTCCTCCCAGGGACAAGAAAACATAAGATAAATTTGTATCTTCAGTTGAAAGTTGTTGGCAATTGGACTTTGGTGAATTTTTAAATACTTAATATATGAAAACAGGAGCACATGATAGTTTAAATATGAATTGGCTCACAAGTTTTATTCTTTAGCACAAAGCTCTCAAATTTGTTCTTTAGAAATAATAACTGATTGCATGAATCTTGTTATGCAATTCCCCTGATGGTTCAAATTGAGATCATACACTGACTGCAATAATAATGCCTCTGCGCTCAGTCTTCAGAAGCACTGAAGACTGTTCTGAAAAATTTTTGACCTGTTACACCTCAAGATTTTCAATGTCTTTGGTAAGAGGAGCAGTAAGTGTTGTAGTCAAAGGTTCTTTAACCTCCAAAGATCAGAAAGGTTTACTGCTCTACTGTACAAGTATGGCTGAACAATCTCTTCAGTTTGGGACAGGTAACTAGTGTGTCTCTACTGTTGTTCTCAAAGGCTGAGTCAAAGCTCTTGTCTTGCAGGGCAGCTCTGTCTGCACTGTAGTTGATGCAGAATCGACAATTAGATCAGCAAAGCTCTTAATAATACCCATCTTCCTGACATAAGCTCTTACTCAAGTTACTGGTATTGAGATACACATTAATCAGTCCTCAAAGAAAGGGGACTGTATGGTTCTTAATGGTGATGTCGTTACGTATTTCACAGTCAGCCTTCCTTCCCCACAAATATCAAGTCCCACACAACATGGGTTCAGTTCTAGTGGAGGAAACTAGGATTGTAGCCCTTAACATTTTTGAACGTGAAATTCGAGTGGGCATGCAGGACATAGGCCTGATCTCCACAGCACTGGTATTCATAGTGCAGATGTTCTTGTGCATCTTGGTAGATGCACATTCAGAAGTGGAATACATAACACTTAAAGTGTTTCTTAGGACTGGTGCTATTGTAAGGTAAGTAATTATTCTTTTTTGACACAATTGCAGGAGAAAGATATATTCACACTGATGAGCTCTTCCCAAAAATGTCATGCCATAAGTGTGGGCTTGCATGAAAAATCGTATACGTACAAGTTGTTGTGTTCTCTGTTGCTTTGTGGCCTCCTTGTCCACAGTTTTGACCCCGTTCCTCTTGCTTTTCCAACCCCTATGCTTCATATTTCCCTCCCTTCTTCACGTGCTGTATTTTCAGAACAGGAAGTGCTCCTTCAAGCAGTATGTTCCTCTTTCCTCCTGTTGAAATAAAGATGGAAGGTACTTTTCCTTCCCTTTCCTGTGATTTCAACTTAACAAAAAGAAAGCTGGACTTCTCTCTGGTTTTGCTTTATTGGCTGAGTCTGGTGCTCCCTCTGCCATTTACAAGTGAACTATTCATAAGTCATTAAGACACAACAGAAGTGAGTACTGTGCCTGTGCATAGTGGCATTTTTTTGTGTGTGCACTGTGGCCTCGTTTCCTTCTTTACATCACAGCTCAAAGTTAGGGAGTGGATAACAGAGGATAAGAGGAGACTTTTTATTCATCTCATACACTTGAAAGATAGGAAGAATGTCCCGTTCTGCTTCTTAACAGCGTAGTTCCCAAAGAGGCTTAGGTATTTCTGGTGATACGTTCCCCACACCAGTTGTAGAGTAGTACAGGTTTTTGTAATTTGGCAGTGCTCATCACATGCAGAGTCTGGTTCATCAGGGCAGTGAGTCTTCCTTGTGACCATAGTATACTTTGTTTCCTGTCTTTACTTGGAAGACATGAAGCAAACTTGAGAAATACAGGGCATCTCCTAAACAAGTCAAAAGAGATCTAGGAGACTCTGCGGAAACTAGAACTAACCAATAGTTTCTACTTCCAATAAAACAAAAAAAAAATTGAGGGGATCTCCTCTTTCACAGGAGATCCGGCATGTGGAAATGAAGAAAAGCACAAGACAAAATGTTGCTGTTTGTAGGCCATTTTTTCCATGCAACCATGAAAAAAGAAATTGCTATTTTTGCTCCTTAAAAATCTGAAACAAGGAGGTTAAAAAGATAGTATGCATTTTGGTGAAGTGAATGAAAGGTCTGCTAAATTTTTATTCAAAACAAAATTGATAAAGTCAGTAAATGACAAATAGGTTTTGTTAGCCATATTTTAGTTGATAGGATACACATTTGAAGGGTCAGTATATGACATTAAGTCTGTATTATGTTGTTTCACAGCAGTTCTGCAGAATTTCATGCAATTTTTACTTCTGTCTTCAAGGGTAAATGTGTTTCTTGGCTGTCTGAGGAACTGATTGCTCGGTTCAGATCATTATTGCAAAGCATTGTGTATCCTCACTTCTGCACACTGTCCAAAATGTTCTGCTGTTTATTAACAGGATACTGTATGGGCATACCTGATAAATGAGTGATGGCAGAATACAAAACAACCAACAGTTGAAAAATGGGTATGAATGTAGAAATGTGAGGAAACTGCCTCAAAGTGCTTTCTCTTCCATTAAATTATTAAGAAATAAGACGGGAGGATCAAATCAGTGTGTTTTCCTATTGAATTTAAATCTGCGTGATACATTTAAGAAAACATCTATGTGAACTCTGGAAAGAATACCAAAACTGTAGACTTACGCTGACTGAAAAAAAAGATGGTTTCAAGAAATGTATACCAAAAAGACTGTCTTCTCTTGTGTTCTAGTATTCCAAAGCATGACAAAAATCAAGGATGGCAAAAGACGATGTATTTCTGTACTTTAGTCACCGCTGTGTCACAGAAAGATTCAGAGTGCTGCATTTGTTCCTTCTTTTTTCCTTCTCTCTCTGTGCTGTCCAGAACTCATGTCTACCTGCTCCCACTGCGGTGGGTTTGCTTTTACTCTATGAAAAGCACTGACTTTTCTCTCCCATGACCTGGTTCCAACTGTGTAAGATCTTTGCAAGTAAAACCTTGAGTTATAAACCCTTTTGGGCAGAAGTCACGTTTTTTCAATTATAATTTTTTTATGTTGTGCACTAATGTACGTGCAGCTAACTCTCAAGTAACATTCAGCATTGCTTAACCAATGTATTCACTGTAGAGAATATATTGCCTTGGACACCATTTCAATGAAACTGAAGTTTCATTCAGAGGAATATGCAAGAGCAGAAAAACCTGGGGGACTTTTATTTAGAGATAGTGTAGATGACTGGTAAATAAATAATCTTGTGCAATCAGTAACAGTCTTTATGAATTCTTATTTTTCTAGAGAGCTCAAGTTGGAAGAGGGATAGCTTGATCTGGTCTTGACTGTCTTATAATTCGTATAAAATTCTCTTTTAATGTCTTTAGATGAAAAGAAAGAGAACAGATTTGCAACCGAGCTGGATGAATATGGATCGGATACAATGAGTGAAATAAATATTGTTGGGCGAATTATGTTGAATATTTGGAGAATGATGAGAAATGAGGTAAAGTTTTTAAAAGGTTAATGTTTTCACTTACTGGCATTTTTTAATTATTGTAGACTTTGTTGAAAGTTTCATGTAACTTGTGTAACTCTTTGATCTTTTTCTTTCTACACCTTTTCAAATAGAGTAGTTTGCTGCTTTTTGAGAATGGATTTTGCATATTGCTAAAATCTAAAGTATGGAATCAGTAATGTGTCTTAATGATATATGCCTTTTCCCTTCTTTGTGGGTTTGGAGAACAACTTACCTGTTTTAAAAATTTGAATTTGTCTAATATGGTTCTTTTACAAAATTAAATACTTGAACTTATTTTAAGCTGTCAGATTTACTCTTTTCTTTTTTTTCCTTTTTTTTTGTTTTTTTTTTCCATTTATGACCTTACTTTTAATACTCAAATGGTTCAGTCTTTACAAATCTCGTTCTGACTAAATTCAGACCTTATCTTTATGAACTGCTTAATTCTGCATATTCTTTTCAATTGATGAGGGATACTCTTTCCTGACTTGTTAGGTACCTTTTTAACAAAATAGTAAAAAAAAAAAAAAAATAACTTTAATTGTTACAGTTTTTGAAAAGTAGAGATTTCTTTGATTATGAAAACCGTTAACGTGTCTGCTGTGTTTTTCTAGGTGAATCTAACAAATTACACTTTTGAAAATGTGGGCTTTCATGTTCTTCATCATCGTTTTCCTTTATTTACTTTCCGAGTTTTGTCTGATTGGTTTGATAATAAGGCAGATGTCTACAGGTAATGATCTATTAATCCATTTTGTTTGTTGTTTTTGAGGCCAGATTCTTAACATCGGATAGGTATAAGCTGAAGTCAGCATAGGAAGAAATAATCAGTTTAGTTCAAGCACTAGAACAGTGTATATGCAGCAACATGAGCTTATTTACTTGGCTGTTCTGTTGTATAGTTATACCCTCAATATTTCAACAAGACATTTTCAGTTATAGTTTCAACATATCTGAATAGATGTACTATTTTGAAGTTCTGTAATGTCTTTTATTTTGTGTATGCTATTCATCAGAAGGGCTTTTAATGAACTGTCAGGTTCTGTTTCACTTCACAGTGCATGTCAAACAAACTAGGCTTAAAGGTAGTACAAAACAGTGTGCAACAGGTTAAGACAGTAACTATAGCTGCTTGAAAATACCTTTATATAACATGTATCGTATTGAGCTTCACTCTTCCATGAGTGATTTGGTATTGCGTGATATGAACAATTCATAAAACTGAGTACTGATCTGCATGTTGTTTGTGACATACATATAATTTCTGTAAAAGTTAAATACTTTTTAACTAGGTGGAAACTTGGTTTATACTGAAATTCTAAATTTATGTTCAGCTGAGATAGGCATTCTTAATATAGAAGGATGTTTCCACAAAAGGTCACTCTGTTAAAAAAAAGTGTCAACAAATGAAGAGAAACTCAGTTTCTGTTTTGGTAATCCTTCGGGACAGTAAGGAAAACATGTCATTGAGAGATACCTTAAAAGTAGATTGCTGTAACACATTCTGTGTATATCTTTAGAATATGTAAGTATATATTTATGTATGCAACATTTTTGAAAAACACATATGAAAATGTCCTAGAGGAAATTTTATTTGCTGGTTTGTAATGAGTTATCATAAAAATACATTTTTCTTAGTAGAAGGAGCAGCACTCTCCTGATTGTTTATAACGAGGCATTCGCTTTCACAGATGGAAAATGGTTGATCATTATGTTAGCCGGGTCCGTGGGAATCTCCTGTTGTTAGACAAACTGGATTTGATTGACAGAACAAGTGAAATGGCGAGACTTTTTGGCATTCAGTTCTTACATGTATTAACAAGAGGCTCCCAGGTAAGACTTAGTTTTTCTTATGCTTCACAAAAGCAAAATAGGTTTTACAAAGTGTTTTAGTTCTTCAGTATCTTTTCAGTCCATAAATGTATTTTCATAGGGTCACAGAAGACTGTTGACATGAAATTAATGTGAAAGTGAAACATAAAGAATACCATTCAGTCCATTATTGCTGCTTTTGAGTTGGCTAGTCTCAGAGTTTAAAAATAGCTGTTAAAAATAGAGTTCCCCAAATTTAATCATGCCAGTGAATCTCTGTCTTCTACTGACTTCAGAAGCACTAAGCTTTCCCTTTGAGTTGGTATTGTTCACACTTAGATGAGTCTGAAAGTGAGTACTTTCTAAAACATAAATATAATTGGGCGTGTTTTAGAAAGATGAGATTATTTTCTTCCAGGCAGACAAAGCTGCATCGAATATGTTCTAAGTGGCATTTCCTGTGAAGCAGACCTCTGGGTGAGATTTGTCATGCAAGATGTGTGCAATTCTATTATTTTGGTACTAGCATCAGAGAGAAAGGGAGAAGGACAGAGTGAGAGCTATTGTTTGAGACTCCAGCACTCTCCAGTACTACCAAAGGCTTTCCTTGCCCAGGTTCTGAGTGATTAGACTAACTCGACTGTTGTTGTGGCTTCACGTGAGACCTGAACAGCCCCTGAAATGAGGCAGCTACTCTCTCATGTGTTACAGCTCTTCTGTTGTCATCTTCTTTCCTACCATACTTTTTCTCCTACAATCTTTCTGCTTTCTAAAAAACAGCTGACCAAAACTGATTTTTTTTTTGCCAACTTCTATGGACAAAAAGACAACTTAAAGACTAATGTCCTAAGCAGACACTGTTGTCGTAAGCCAAGCAGATATAGGAGTGTCTAAAGCTGCAGTTTCCTTAACAATTCAGTCCTATTAAAAAACTTTTGCCAGCTTTTTTCCTTTGCCTGCAATTGTTATGTCATCTTTTAACCCAGTGCGGGTTCTTGTTGGTCTTGCTGGTAATGGCCCTCTGTTTGTGGGGGAGTGGGGAGCAGGCAGGCAGGCAGGCACCCATAGCAGAGCCATGGTGGCATTCAGTAGGTATTTGCCAGTTTATCTCCCTGATTTACCATATTATCAGAAAATAACCGCTCTTGGAGCAAGGGAAGAGAAATGCACAGCTAGGGACAGGGAGTGTGGGACCGGCATACTGCCAACATAGATATGCTTAAACTGTCATGATTGCAGCCCACAAACACTGTTCTGCCTGTCATTTTCTCAAATCTCTGTGAGTGGGAGTGAGCAACAGAAGCATACTGCATTTTCTATCCTGACTGTTCTTTTCTCTTCCCTTCTGTGCACCTATGTTCTGTTTCCAGTGAAACTTTCTGGATCACAGAAACGGCAGTTGCAACACCTCAAATAATTTTTTTATTCACTCAGAAGAATTATCACTTCCTTTTATGAAGATATTCCTTTTCTCTTTAACTGAAAGAGATTTTAAAATGGAATAGTAATAAGAACAGATTTCAGATATCTTAAGTTATTTTTCCGTGTTTCTATCTCTCACTAAGTTTTACAATAACTTTTTAAAGTATCTTTTTATTATTTTGTTGTATGAAGCCATCTTGAACATTCCATAGTAGACTAAACAAATCTAACAGGAGAGGGTCATAGGCATACAAATTATTAGTCGGATGATTGAAGAACTTGCTGATTTTTGCACAGGAGTCAGCAGAGCTCATTTGAAAGAGCTTTAAACTCGATTTGAAGGGGGAAAGGGATAAAACCAGGCTCACTAGAGATAAGCCTGGGAGCATCACACCAGTGTTTGAGAAACAGTGTCCTAGCAGTCTTTCAGTCTGCTGTCTCAGTGGAGGTAGGGGATGAAGATCTGTGTGGCAGCAAAGACAAAAGGATTATTAATGTGTTAGAAACCACAGATGTGCCTGAGAACGGTCATGTAGAGATTTGGGCTTCCCCCCCTATCGCCCCCAAAAAAGGGGAAAAGGGATCGATAACCCAACTGAAGTGCATGTACAGCAATGCACGCAGCATGGGCAACAAACAAGAGGAGCTGGAAGCCATTGTGCAGCAGGAAAACTATTACATTGTTGCCATCATGAAAACATGAAGGCATGACTCGCACAACTATAGTGCTGCAATGGACAGCTATAAGCTCTTCAGAAGAAAGAGGCAAGGAAGGAGAGGTGGTGAGGTATCCCTGTATGTTAAGGGAGTGTTTCGATTGTCTACAGCTTAATGATGTTTTACTACAGGGTTGAGTGTTTGAGGGTGAGAATCAGAGAGAAGGTCAACAGGACAAATGTCCTGGAGGGGATCTGTTATAGACCACCCAGCCAGGATGAAGAGGCAGATGAAATATTCTGTAAGTAGCTGGGAGAAGTCTCATTATCTCTAGGCTTTGTTATCGTGGGGGACTTCAACTTACCCCCTGTCTGTTGGGAATACAACACAGCAGAGAGGAAACAGTCCAGGAGGTTCCTAGTGTGTGTGGAAGAGAACTTTGACGCAGCTGGTAAGTGAGCCAGCTAGGGAAGGTTGGACCTGTTGTTTGTGAACAGAGAAGTTCAGGTAAGTGATGTGATGGCTGGAGACCATCTTGGGCACACAGATCACAAAATCATAGAGTTTGCAGTTCTTGGAGAAGTAGGAAGGGGGTTCAGCAGAATTGCCACCTTGGACTTCCAGAGGGCAGACTTCATCCTGTTTAGGAGACTGGTTGAGACAGTCCCACAGGAGGCAGTCCTGAGGGGCAAAGGAGTCTTGGAAAGCTGGATATACAAGACAATCCTGAAGGCGCAGGAGCAGGCTGTTCCCGTGTGCTGAAAGATGAGCTAGTGAGGGAGAAGGACCAGCATGGATGAACAGAGAGCTTTGACTGGAACACAGGGGAAAAGAGAGTGTATCACCTTCAGAACAAGGGTCAGGCAACTTGGGAGGACTACAAGGATGTTATGAGTTTATGCAGGAGGAAAATTAGAAGAGCCGAAGTCCAACCAGAACTTAATCTGGTTACTGCCATAAAAGACAACAAAAGATGTTTTTACAAATACATCAACAACAAAAGGAATGTTAAGGAGAATCTCCATCCTTTATTGAATGCAGGGGGGAAATAATAGTGACAAAGGAAGAGGATAAGGCTGAGGTACTTAGTGCCTTCTTTACCTCAGTCTTTAACAGCAACACCAGTTGCGCTCTGGATACCCAGACCCCTGAGCTGGAAGACAGGGAGCAGAGTGAAGCCCCCAGAATCCAGGTGAAAGTGGCCAGGTGATGTGCCACACCACTTAGACACACACTTGTGTGGTGCCACATGGGATCCCATCCAAGGGTACTGAGGGAACTGGTGGAAATGCTCACTAAGCCCCTTTCAATCCTTTACCAACAGTTCAGTTTATCTGGAGGTCTCAGTTAACTGGTAATTAGCAAATCTGATGCCCATCTACAAGAAGGGCTGGAAGGAGGATCCAAGGACCTACAGACCTGTCAGCCTGACCTCAGTTCCTGGGAAAGTCATGGAGCAGATCATCTTGAGTGCTGTCACGCAGCATGTGCATAGCAACCAGGGGATCAGGCTCAACGAGCATGTGTTTAGGAAAGGCAGGTCCTGCTTGACCAACTTGATCTCCTTCTATGACAGGGTGACCCACTTAATGGATGAGGGAAAGGCAGTGGATGTTATCCATCTGGACTTCAGTTAAACCTTTGACATTGTGTCCACAGGATTCCCCATGAAAAACTGGCTGCTCATGGCTTGGATGGGTGTACTCTCCACTGTGAAAAAGCCTGACTGGTTGGCCAGGCCCCAAGAGTGATGGTGAATGGTGCCACATCCAGCTGGTGGCTGATTACCAGTGGGGTTCCCCAGGGCTCAGTATTGGGGCCTGTCTAGTTTAATATCTTTATCAATGATCTGGACAAAGGGATTGAGTGCACCCTCAGTAAGTTCGCAGATGCACCAAGTTGGATGAGACACTAATCTGCTTGAGGGTAAGAAGGCTATACAGAGGGATCTGAATAGGCTGGATTGATGGGCTGAGGCCAGTTGTATGAGGGTCCTGCCCTTGGCTCCAGACAATCCCATGCAGTGCAACAGACTGGGGAAAGAGTGGCTGGAAAGCTGCCCAGAGGAAAAGGACCTGGAGGTGCTGGTTGACAGAGGCTGAACATAAGCCAGCAGTGTGCCAAGGTGGCCAAGAAGGCCAATGACTTCCTGGCCTGTGTCAGCAATAGTGTGGCCAGCAGGACCAGGGAAGTGATTCTTCCCCTGTACTCAGCACTGGTGAGGCTGCACTTCAAGTACTGTGTCCAGTTCTGGGCCCATCAGTACAAGGACATTGAGGTGCTGGAGCAGGTCCAGAGAAGGGAAACGGAGCTAGTGAAGGACCTGGACACAAATCTTGTGAGGAGTGGCTGGGATTATTCAACCTGGAAAAAAGGAGGCTCAAGAGGGACCTTATCGTTCTCTACAACTACCTGAAAAGGAGATTGTAGCCAGGTGGGCGTCTGTCTCTTCTCCCAAGTAACAACTGATAGGACGAGAGGAAGTAACCTCAATTTGTACCAGGGCTGGTTTGGATTGGATATTAAAAAAATTTCTTCCCCAAGACAATGGTCAGCCATTGGAACAGGCTGCCCAGGGTCACCATCCCTGGAGGTGTTTAAGTGATGTGTAGATGTGGCTCTTGATAATGCTTGGTTAATGGCTGGACTTGATGATCTTAGAGGTCTTTTCCAAACTAAATCAATCATTCTATGAAAACGAGGTGGAAAAAAAAAACAAAATCTATCTCTAGCCAGATCCACTTCCTGGCCACTTTTTCACACATCCGAGCGCATCACTGAACACAAATTAGTGTACTATTAGTGCACAGCAGCAGCAGCAGCTAATGTTGCTACCTAACTACACTTTCAAACTCCAACCTGTTTGTAAGGTGGAGGATCATGTTAAAGCTGTTGTTTCTGTAAGTTCATTTATAACATCAAGGTTAAAGAAATTATATCTAAACCATTCAGTACAGTGATTGAATATGTAGTGCATCAGGCAGAGGGCCTTTAAGTAGTGATTTAGTTGCTTACAATGCACAGCATTATATAGGATTGTTCTGTTATATTTTGTGATTTTTTGCCACCCATGTATGTAGTTTTCAGCTATTTTGGGGTTTTATTGTGAATGGACACAGTGAATACCTGCTTGTAAAGCCTTTACTAAAGCATTGAATTAGACATAAATAAATAGGGCTGTTTTTTTGCTCATGTTGTTAGTTCCAAATATGATGTTTTGTCATGTCTTCAACGAGGTGTTTGTTATTTTATGCTTCCTGTACTACTTGTGGTATCATCAGGGAGAAAGCATGTTACCCAGTGCAAAATGGCAGAGTTTTGAGATGAGTTGGCTTAAATTCTTCCCTCGGTTCTCTTACTGCCAAGTACATTCCAGTTACTTCTCATGGTTAAAAGCGTGGAGGCACAATTATCAGCTTATACGACTCACACATTGTTTCTGTTTCCCCAAATATTGAAATGAAATTGCTGTGCAGATTCCTATGGAAAATGGTCATCAACTTTATTCTATACTTTGTTTTCTTCAATAGTGTGCAAGTCTAACAGAAATACGGTTTAACAAATGCTTATTCAACAACTGTAGCATGGCTATCCATATATGTTGTTGGATGTTTATTTTTTCCATAGATAAAAATAAAAAGTACTTTACTTTCAGTGATCAGGGCTAAATGAAGAGGAAACATGGAAAAGTGTCACTGTATGTGATAGAAAATATAGAATCATAGAATGTTTAGGGTTGGAAGGGACCCTAAAGATGATCTGGTGATAAAAAAATCCATTAAAATATACATTAAGAGCTACTTATTTTGGAAAACTAGTTTTCTGTACTTTAAATTTAGGAAATATAACTGTGCATTTGCACTGTTTTAATGCACACGTTTGCTTTGCGTTTTTGAAATTATAATGATTGTATATCCAAATAATATATATATCCAAACTGATATAATATCCAAACTGTTTTGCAGTATCGTGTGGAGTCTGTGATGTTGCGTATTGCGAAGCCAATGAATTACATTGCTGTGACACCCAGTGTCCAGCAGCGAGCTCAAATGAAAGCCCCACAATGTGTTCCCTTAATAATGGAGCCAGAATCCCGCTTCTACAGCAATGCTGTTCTTGTCTTAGATTTCCAGTCATTATATCCTTCCATTGTGATAGCATACAACTACTGTTTTTCAACCTGCCTGGGACACGTTGAAAACTTAGGAAAGTAAGTTGTTCTTCTTTTCTCAAACTTTTATTCCATAGAGACTTTAATGTCTTTTCTCAGATAGTGAGAACCCTTGGTTGTTATTGGAAAAAATGGGCAGGTATGAATAGCATCATTTTCTGTTACACAGTAGGGATGATAAAAATCTACCATGTGGGTGTGTGCATAAGCACACATATACGTATACACATCAATATGTATTTTTAATTAAATATAGAATTAGACCGTGTTCTGTTAAAAAAAACAACAAACAACTATGTGTATGTGTGTGTGTGTATGTACACCTCTTTCATTATTGTGGTGATGCTGGTTTTTAATATTGCTTCAAAATAAGTTAATGTAAATCCACAACCTATCTTCAAAACTGGACTAGTACTACTCCTTAATAAATTATATTAGTTCTTTTAACAGTTGTAGTTCACTCTGATCTTAACTATTCAAAATTAAAAGATACAATGAATTATTCTCATGAATAGATGTGTAGCATCTTTTATTGAGCTTAACAGTTATTCTGTTAATTGGAAAAAATCTCATTACTCTTTATAATTACCTCTATAAAACAGTATTTTGAAGAATGGGAAGATGCATGCAGTAATTGCTAGGCATCACCATCAAGCTTTTAAGTTTCTGATTTGAAATTCTGAGTTCGTAGGAAGAAAATTTGTGGAATGTGGTACTTGGTAAACATGTATGGTTTCCATAGGGCATTACTGTATGAATACGTGCCTCCACTAACTCAGAATTTGGAAATAATTCATTAACACAGAAGAGACTTGATAAATTATGCATGCATTGGAATTCAGCCATTTATTAGTACTTTATTCCTAGAGCCTTTTGCACATGGCTAAGAAATATGAAATGATGTTATGTTTGTTTATACCTGAGTTTATTCTGTCCTTGCTGGCATTATCAGCATTTCAATGTGAGCTGATGCTGTGCTTGATTGGACTGTAAATAAATGACTTATCTTCTTATATAAATTTTCTCTTTATTAGATATGATGCATTCAAATTTGGCTGTACATCTCTCAGAGTACCTCCTGACTTACTTTACCAGATTAGGCATGATATCACAGTGTCACCCAGTGGAGTAGCTTTTGTCAAGGTAATTATACTAGTGCTCTTTGACAGGCATTTTCACTCCCTGTTGGCTGCCTAACTTAAGGTCAAATTGATATTGTAGTTTATATTTTACTGCATTAAGAGCAGACAGAAAGGGGAGGTTCAATCTCCCATTTCACAATGTTTTTTTATATTTGTCAAAGTGTTGAACTTCTGGCAGTTCAGGAAGTAAAATGTCATCTTTGTGTTTTCCTTTTTACTGAAGGCTTATTTCATCTATAATTAAATTGTATTTTACTTGTTTGGGGATCAAACAGTAATTATCTGTGTGTAACTCTTCATTGTTCTCCTGCCTGCAGAATGCTTTCCTAGAAAACGAGTCATGGTTTGGGAGATGAAACTCCCTGACTGTTGTTCTCATTTTGTGTTCTGCTGGCTGATTTGTAATGGATATGGCCAGGAGTTCTTACAAATGGTTAGCCAATTACCAGCATACATGTATTTAATGGAAAACAAAAACTTTAAGTAAAGAATATTTGCAGAATTTTTAAAAGACAATATTCCTTCAACATTTAATATTTTGAGAATTAACAGTATTGAAGTCCCATTTTATTTAATAAGATTATCTGAACATTCCATTAGCAGGGCTGATGAAAACAAATAACAAAAAGTTGTTTACTCTGCCCTTAAGAGCTTTGCCTGTATTCTAGGTTCCTTGTAATATCTGTGGGAAAAGCCAAGCTGTTGGTGGCTAGGGCATCTTACTAATTAATTTGTCTTCCTGACAGAGGTTAACTAACAGTTCTGGGTTTTGATTTTACTCCTACCTGTTTAGGTTAGGCTTTTAAACATAATTTTTTTCTTTGTTCCCTTTATGGCAGCCTTCAGTAAGAAAGGGTGTGCTGCCAAGGATGCTGGAAGAAATCTTGAAGACTAGGATAATGGTCAAACAGTCAATGAAGGCTTATAAGCATGACAAGGCTGTGACTCGAATGCTTGAAGCTCGTCAGTTGGGTCTTAAATATATTGCTAATTTTACATTTGGTTATACTGCTGCTAATTTTTCTGGAAGAATGCCATGCACTGAGGTAAGGGTTACAAATAAAAATATAAAAAAATGTGGGAAAGGCACTAGTCAGGTAACATAGTATTATAATTTTTTGAAACATACTTAAACTATAAAAAGCTGGTTTTATTTGTAATACTGAAAATCAGCAACTTAGGATTTATTTGTGATCTTTTGGAAAGAAATGTCTTATTTTTCTTCTTCCCATAAGGAGCATTTGAAGTTGGCATTTCTGTAGAACTATCTCCAAAGGTGGATTGGATTACAGTTCTAATAGTGGAAATAAAATAAAACATTGTAGCTGTTTCATGGTTTTCAGAGGAATCAGCAGAATCCAAAAACTAGAGAAAGTGGTCCAAAGCAGTCATGTCTTGCTCCTTACACTTTTAATATGTCTGAAGAAGTTTAAACCAAATTTTTCTTTATTTTAATTCTTAATATTTTTTGTCATTATTCCTTCAATTCTCATTATTTTGGGGTAATTTAAGCAAGCTTTTTATTTCCTATGTGCATTTAAACCATAAAATAAAATATATTGTCTCAATATAGTAATTTTCATAAACAGATCAGAGACAGTTAGGCTGTGTTTACCATGAGCTAGTGTTTGGTTTAATAGTAGAATAAAGCTTTTCAATCTGTCTTTAACTTTGCAGATTGGAGATAGCATTGTCCACAAAGCCAGAGAAACATTGGAGCGTGCCATTAAATTGGTGAATGATACAAAAAAATGGGGTGCTCACGTTGTGTATGGTGATACAGACAGGTAATTAATGGTCTGCTTCTTATAATGTTTTAAAATCATAGTAATTCTTTGTAGATAGATTTTTCTTTTGTCTCAAAAAGGGGAATGTATGATGCTGAAAAGAGTACGTGGACCCTCTTTGGATGTTGCTTACTGTCTTGCAGAATATGCAAAGTAAATAATATCCAGTTTCCTCAAGTTTGTTAGGACTCTTGGATCTTTGAAGGTTTCCTTTCTTTTGAAAATTCTGTGGAACAGAAAGAGGGGGGGGAAATAATATTATTTCAGTTGTGAATTAGTATAAATCTAGTTTACCAAATTACTGGTTTTGTGCCCATTTCTGATGTTGCTTTTATTTTATAAAATAGAGTATTTATAACATAGTAGGCATTGCCTCTTGAGGAGGGCACTATTTTAAGCTTCAAAAGTGGATACAATTCAGAAGCAGGCACCAGAGCATGCAAAGATATTATTAGGCTGCCTGAAATACATCATATAAATATCTCCCCTTTCTCAGTCAATCTTTCATCTAAATAATAGCCATGCTCTAGGTATATCCATCTCTGTTCTACACTCAGGTAATTTTTCAGCCATTGGGAAACAATGCTTGTCTGGCTGTCCTTCTGTAACAACTTGTGAATCCAATGACTGATTTCAGCTTGATTTGATAAAAGACTTGAAATTTCAAAGATATTGAATTCATAGTAGTTTCACTTAAAAAAATTGTTGGAGAAAGGAAGTAAAATCCTGTTGCTGCTCGTGGACGGCAAAAGTGGCATAGCCAGAGTTCTTTACAGTTCTCTCCTGTGAACTCAAGTTTTGCAGTGCCTGGGAACGGTTGTGTTCTCAGCCTCAGCAGCTAGTCACAGCATTCGTCAGGCCTTTGGCATTCCTCATTTCGTACTGAACGCTGAAGTTTCTCAGCTGAAGGGAATGCAGTTGATGACAAAATCCCTGCCTTGCTACCCAGGAAACTATAGCTTATAATTTTCAGGAACCAAGTTGAGCAAATTTGCGCTTATTTCCTATGTCTGATTTCTTGTAGCATGTTTGTACTCTTGAAAGGAGCCACGAAGGAGCAGTCTTTTAAGATTGGTCAAGAAATTGCTGAAGCTGTAACAGCAACAAACCCCAAACCTGTTAAACTGAAGTTTGAAAAGGTAAAAGGAAAATACTTTGCTTTGAGTATGTTGGGTGAAAACACTGTTATTTAAAAAAAAAAAAAAGAAGATAAAAGATCTTTCTGGACCCTAATGTAGGATAAGGATATACAACAGTCACGTGCTTTTGTGTTTCTCTGGGCATATATTGCAAGCTCCTTAATACCTCAGGGACCTTGTCAGAGGAGCACTGCAGTATCAACAACAAAAAGATATATTCCTACTTTCACATCAGGATGCATGGTGGCCTGTTGTGCTGGCAGCATCAGGCAGTTTGAAATTCTTGTCTCATCAGTTTTGGTAAACATCTCCCTTGGTTTGGCATTTCTGATTTCTTTTTATGACAAGGTAACACCTCTAGTTGACAAGGGAAGCCAGTTCATATAAACTTTTTGGATTTCAGCAAAGCTATCAATATGCTCTCTCCCAGGATCCTTCTGGACAAAATGTCCAGCACACAGCTGGATAAACACATCATGTGGTGGGTGAGCAATTGGCTCATGGGTCGAGCACAGAGGATGATAGTGAATGGGGTAACATCAGACTGGTGACCTGTCACTAGTGGGGTCCACAGGGCTCCATCTTAGGCCCTGTGCTCTTCAACATCTTCACAAATGACTTGGACGCAGGACTGGAAGGATTACTAAACAAGTTTGCAGATGATACAAAACTCTGAGGAGCTGTTGACTCCCTGGAAGGCAGGGAGGCCCTGCAGAGAGACCTCGACAAATTAGAGGACTGGACAATCATCAACCATATGAAGTTCAACAAGGGAAAGTGCTGGATTCTGCACTTGAGATGGGGCAGTCTTGGATGTTTGTACAGACTGGGGAATGAGATGCTGGAGAGCAGTGCCACAGAAAGGGACCTGGGGTCCTGGTTGATGGCAAGTTGAATATAAGTCAGCAGTGCCCTGGCAGTCAGGAAGGTCAACCGTGTCCTGGGGGCATCAGGCTAAGCATTGCCAGCTGGTCGAGGGAGGGGATTGTCCCGCTCTGCTCTGCACTGGTGTGGCCTCATCTTGAGTCCTTTGTGCAGTTTTGGGCACCACAATGTAAAAAAGACATTAAGCTGTTAGAGAGCATTCAAAAGAGGGCAACGAAGATGGTGAAGGGCCCTGAGGGGAAGCCGTATGAGGAGTGGCTGAGGTCACTTGGTCTGTTCAGCCTGGAGAAGAGGAGACTGAGGGGAGACCTCATTGCAGTCTGCAACTTCCTCGTGAGGGGAAGAGGAGGGGCAGGCACTGATTTCTTCTCTGTGGTGACCAGTGACAGGACCGGAGAGAATGGCCTGAAGTTGCGTCAGGGGAAGTTTAGGTTGGATATTAGAGAAAGGTTCCTCACCCAGATGATGCTGGGTACTGGAACAGGCTCCCCAGAGAAGTGGTCACAGCACCTAGTCTGAGTTCAAGAAGCGTTTGGATAATACTCTCAGGCACATGATGTGAGTCTTGTGGATGGTCCTGTGCAGGACTAAGAGTTGGACTCAGTGATCCTTGTAGGTCCTTTCCAATTCGGCATATTCTGTCATTCTCTGTTACATACCTACATTCAAACCAACTTGTGCAACTTAGTAGAGAAAATGTTCACCATCCCTGATGCCAGTGCATTAATTACAAGCCTGATATTTATTCTTTAGTCAGCCTTAGCACACTTCAGGGTATGTCCATGTGATACATACATATACCTATAAAATGAAAAATCATAAAAATCCATTCAGTAGGCTTCTGGAAAAAATATTGATGACAACAAGTCTTTTCTAGAAGAGCAAGGCAATGTGTTACTAATTTTGCTGAAAGTTTATCATTGTAAAGTCCTTAGCAAGGTGTTCAGGTGAGTTAGCATTAGTTCTAGTGATCCGGATATTTTCAAAGTACATACCTGACTCAACAAGTTCAGTCAGAATTTGTAAGCAAATTGCCATTTTCCATGGAAAATACAGTAGAAGAATATTAGCAAGAAAAGTCAGGATTCCTGTAGAAGGCACAGCAACTTTTGCTCCCTGAGTGATGTACAGGGACCCTTTCCACTTTGAGGCATTTCTGTGTCATTAAGCTGAAGGATTAATTGGCCAGAAAATAAATCACTAGGTAGAAGGATACACTTGAGAAGATAGCTTCACTTTAAGTGCTCTTCTTCACCTGCAGGTCAAAATACTGAGTACACTTTATACAGTAGCTTCCTTGCATAGGAACAGGAAAATGCCTCAAAGCCGGAGCATCTGTTCGGGAAGATAGAACACCTATATGCAGGACCCTCTTCAGCCTGAGGCAATCTAAATTCGCTGCTCCCTCTTCCACAAGAGCCAGGAAGATGTGGTGTTATCCTAATAACACTGTGAAGAAATCATTCTCCATTCCTTCATTTAAAACTGGTCAAGGAATCCTGACACAATCAAGAGGTTGGAGAAAACAAACAAAAGAGACCATTACCCTAAATATCCATTCATGAAAAAACCATTCTCCAAGCATAGGCATTAAGAAAGCATACTTTCCCCAGATGGAGATACTAGCTCATTTTTGGCACCTCCTAATTAGATAAAGTTTGAAAACAGAAAGTTCTAAGCACTACTTTTCCTGGGAACATTTTCTTCTCTGATATTAAAATGAAGTTGCCTTTATTAGAAAGAAAGATAATGGAGTTACATTAGAAATGGTGACAGGTACAATCCAAAAAAATAAGGGTACTTGCAACAATTTATAATGTCAATTTTCATCTGAGCTTCAGCTAGATCAAGTATGAAGTGATTTAAGAATGGAACTCCACAGAATCCCAACTTCATCAGCCATCCTTTAACAGTCCTTTGATGTAGTTTATCAGTTTCAATGATTTAACAAAAAAAACAAAACACAACAACAGCAACAAAGTAAAGTATTCCTTAGGAAACCCTCTATGTTCAAAGCCACCTTATATTCTCAACACATGCCAGATTGGGCTATCTTCTTTCTAAACATTTCAGGTCTACTTGCCATGTGTCCTGCAAACTAAAAAGAGGTACGTGGGTTACATGTATGAAACGTTGGACCAGAAGGACCCAGTATTTGATGCAAAAGGCATAGAGACAGTCCGAAGGGACTCCTGTCCTGCTGTTTCCAAGGTAAAATGTTCATAGATTTCTTCCTGAGTGAAATTATAGTATTCTGTTATTTCATTTTGTATTTGTTCTTTCTCAGAGTTCCTAGTCCTTTTGAGTTGTCCGAGATTTCATCTGTTTTTCTAGTATGAGCCATTTGAAAGATAAATTGAAGATCTTTCACAGCATTACAAGGACTTGCATTTTACATCTTACATTTCATCCCCTAAAAACCCCATAAAAAGCCCTTGGCCCATGTAAGTTCTTTAAAAGACCATTCTTGATCCAGTTCACTCTAACGGAAAGTACGTATTAACTCCCAGATGAGTGAGACACACTGATAGGTCTGCTAAATAGCTCACTTACATAAATCTAGTTTTGTTAAGAATTCATTTAAAATAAGCTTTCTTACCTGTATATTTTAAACTGTGTATTGGAAGGCTGTAAAGAAATGGGTCTTGTTATTAGCCAAATTAAAACAATTTTATGCCAGTAAGAAAGGTAACCAAGTTGGAGGATTTACTGCTCTTTTTTACTTCCCCTTTTTTTTTCCTTTTTTTTTTTTTAATCCTTATTCTTTTATTTGCTGAGGTGGTCAGAAAGTCATGGCAAAATGTTTTAGATGACAGGAAAAAACCTCTCTCATACTCTGGAAGACCTCTGTAATTGTTGAAGCAGTCTTAGTGCTGGAGTATGGATGACGTCATGAAAGATATGTCAAACTGAGGAAAAAGTCGTCCAGTAGTGTGTTTACGAATGTCCTTGAGCGGAGTGATTGCAACCTATTGTCATATTAACATTCTAGTTCACCACTGGTACTTTTTCTGAGCAGTGTATTCATATTTCCGTGTAATTTACTGAATAAATTGGAATTAATTGTTTTTAGTTAAACATACATGGTTTTCTCACCTTTCTCATTTATTTAAAAAGATACTTGAGTGTTCTATCAAGTTGCTATTTGAAACACGGGACATAAGTCAGATCAAGCAGTATGTTCAGAATCAATGCATGAAGCTACTGGAAGGAAAAGCCAGCATGCAAGACTTTATCTTTGCAAAAGAGTACAGAGGGAGCTCAGCTTACAGACCTGGAGCCTGTGTACCTGCCCTGGAAATCACCAGGTAATGAGATTAAGAAGTGCTAATCATCGATATTTTTTATCTTGACCTTTGTGCTGACAAGTTATGGGGAGGAGATCATAGCTATTTTTTATCTTGATCTTTGTACTGGCACATTATGAGTAGATCATTGATATTTGTTCTCTTGACCTTTATACTGTCAAGTTGTGGGTAGCAGTAAGATCTGTCCTTCAGATACTGTTGTAGCAGTTGTCCCTGGCTTCCTTCTGTGTGTGAAAAGAGATCAGGCATGAGATAGTTCTAGAAAGCCATTTTGTAGTCCTGGAAGCAGCCACACGTGTTTGACAGTAAAGTCTTGTCCGGATGTTGTAACAGTGTGTTCCCTTCTGTTACTTATGTTTTGGGTTTTGTATAAGGGCTTGAGTCTCCACCCATCACTCACAGATACTAGATATGATAAAAATTGTAATAGTGATGTCTCCCAGTGCTGTGAAATACATTACCAGGCATAATTTTTCATTTTTAAAAAAGTACCTTACTTAAAGTTAATATTTCACCCCATTGATAATGTTTATTAGAAATAGATAGTGTGAGTTGGCACATTTTGCCACCTTGCTTAATACAAAAGGTCTTCCAATTAAGCTATACTTTTTTGGTAAAATAAAATCCAAGTCCAAACTGAATACCAATTTGAAGCAGGTATCAATCTACTGAGCAAGCAATCTCAGAAAGCAAAGGCAATTTGACCAGAAAGCAAATTCTACTTGAGCTCTTTTTAATTCCCTAGCTGCTCTTTATTTAAATATTTCTTTAAGGAAGAGGTAGCTAAAAAGCAACTTGCATGCAAATCCAAGTGATGAAATAGAACGTGTTTTAGGTCACATGTTCCAAGTTCTAAAATTTAGGTCTGATCACAAGATAAATTAAAAATGAAACAATTTGGTCCTGTGCTTCATAATAGATGTTATCTCCAGTCATCTGGAGAGCAACTGATATAATCAGATAGGGAAGCTTACAACCAAATGGATTAACTGTGAATTTGCCTCTGGATGTATTACAAAGGCTATTTTTTAAACAGGAGAATGCTTGCCTATGACCGTCGCTCTGAACCACGGGTTGGGGAGCGAGTGCCCTACGTCATTGTGTACGGCATGCCCGGCCTGCCCCTGATACAGCTGGTGAGGCGGCCCATCGAAGTCCTGCAGGATCCCAACCTGAGGCTGAACGCCACGTACTATATCACCAAACAGATCCTGCCCCCGCTGGCCAGGGTGTTCTCACTTATCGGCATAGACGTCTTCAGCTGGTACCATGAGTTGCCACGGGTAAATGTTTTCAAACAGTTAACAAGTGCAGTGCACCCGTACAGGGTTTGGCTTCATTGTGACTTTTAATGGAATGAGGTTTATATGAGGCAACAGCAGAGAGTATTTTACAAAGCAGTGTTTGATGCTCAAACATGCAGTCCTGATTCTTAGATCTTCTGTGTGGTTTTTTCACTTCAGTTTTTTCAGCCAGCTCTTCTGTGCAGGGTTGATCACACAGTAATATTCTGTCTTCTGACTCCTTCCGTAGTTTATGAGAATGTCTTGCTGTGCTGTATATTTTTAGTAGTATGTGTATATGCATCTGTTTAGCATAATAGATGTTGGAAATCCTATTTTCTAAAACATTCTGACGATCCTTCCTCTGTATAGAAAAGGTGGTATGCCCCAGCAGCAGGAAAACGTCAAAAATTTGTATCACCAGAAATTTTAAAATAATTATATCCAAACCTGACTTTTCTAAAAGTTCAAAAAGTCATTGGGATGCAGGAAGAGAAGCGTTAGATAGCTGGATTTTAGTTCATGATACCCCTTACAAAAAAGGGATAGCAAAAGACAGTGTGTATCTGTGTTACTTTGCTCAGTGTGGACTTCAACAACATAGTAGTACCTCATATTTCCCACTGCAGACTCTTAATACAGCCTCGACTGACTTCAATTCTTCTTTTCTCTGCCTTTCCGATGGCACTGTGACAGTCACCTTAAGTATCTCCAGTAAGCTGCTCTAAAAAGGTGAAAAGAGCCCTGGCTTTCTGCAAGGCCACATAGCACCAAGGAAGTCACAGGGAGCAGAGTAGCAGGAGAGTGAAGGGTAGCACAAAGCTTAAGTCATGCAGCAGCAGGAGCAAGTGCAGAGAACAAACTTCCCTGGGTGACAGAGCAGAGGTGGAGCCTTGTCCAAGGAAATCAGAGCATGAGTTAGTGCCATGGACCAAAGCACCATGGCAGCTCTGTGACCAGGACTGCACTGGCACAGAAACTCTTAAGGCAGGGAGAATCTGGAAGGCAGTCACTGGGGCTGCAGCCAGGACATGTTTAGATGTCAATCAGATCAGCAGCTAAAAAAGGAACAACTGCAGGAGGTGGAATTTGAGTTGAGATCAGGAGTTTAGCATGTGACCGAGGATTTCTTTGGTTATTCTTTCTCTTCTCTGGTGAGATGAGAAAGTGAAATAAATGTAGGCGTGGGTTCTATTCACTTCAGGGCCAATGCTGCACTCTTCAGAGTGATGCAATCCATGTTCGTAATTTGTATATGAACCCATGCCCTGCAGGCTGTCTTGTACCTTCTTATTCCTTAAAGAAAAAAAACCATATGTAATCTACAAGTAAGGCAAGCTGCTCTTTGAAAGTTCATTACCTCTTAATTATTTTTCTTAACAGATTCAGAAGGCTGCCTCAACTGCCCGCACTGAGCTAGAAGGACGCAAAGGCACCATCTCCCAATATTTCACGACCTTACACTGTCCTGTGTGTGATGAACTGACCCAGTATGGGATCTGTAATAAATGCAGAAGTCAGCCACAGCATGTGGCAGTGATTCTCAACCAAGAAATCCGAGAGTTGGAGCGTAAGCAAGAACAGCTGGTCAAGGTACGATTAAAGCATTGTCATATGTCTGTCAGCAAAAGACAGGGGCTGGAATTCCAAAGCAGGGTGTTACTGAGTGCTCACAACAGAAATGGGAAGTACAGTTCGGGTGTTAAATGCACGGCAGCTTGTTTGCTTTTCCCATTGCTGTCGCAGGCAGCATAGCAGCTGTTACTCTCCTTACCTTTGTGTAAAACTGAAGGCAAAGAGGGGCTCAGAACAGAAGATGCTTTTCTCATTTTCTTCTTTTTTTTAAGATTATCTTATATGGTTTGTAGGTGCCTTTTTATAATGACAGTGATGGAGAGCTGTGAAAGTATGAAAGATTCACCTTTTTTGCATTAAAATAACGGATGATGCTCTAGTAACAAAAATGTTTGTGCCAGAAAACTTATTTATTTATATGTATAACATGGATGTGTTTTAGCTTGGGGGTTTTCTTGTTACCTTTCCTCTCCATAGGAATTTTCCAAGCTGTTTTTTCTCTTGAGCTAGAAATCAATTAAGAGGGTAGCTGACTCTGCTCGTGAATATATGATAGCAAAGCACAGTGTCTCCTCTTGTGGAAACGTGTATACCCTCACCTAATTTTCATACTGTTGTATTTTATAATTAATAAATATATTGGTTAAAATTTATTTTTTGCACTACCACAAGAACAATTTTGAAGACTTGTCTGAATTTCAGGGACATAAACATTCCTGTAGTCTAAGCACTGATTTAGTAGGTTCTCATGGGGTTGTTATAAACCCACTGTAATTCACTATTCATAAATATTGCATTACTAAGGTGTGGACTTCTTGATGTATTTTGTAATATTTGCTCTTATCTGCATTATAAATGGCAGTAAGTAAGGAGATGCATGTTCTGCAGTTTTTCTATGGTACTCTGAATCTTCTATATTGCTCTTGTTCTGGAATAAATCAGAACTTGGCAGATTGATCCAGCTCCACAGAAGGATCAGTGGGTTTGATTAGAACATTCTCTTGTCCCTGCAACAGCTCGGCAAGGCCTAGGATCCTGATCCAGTCAGTGTTTGATGTCTCTGTAAGAACACCTGTCTTATTTTAATATGAAGGCATATATATCCTTCACAGCCTAAATTTTTGGTCCCCTGTGACTATAAACATGCTGGAGCCAGCAGAAAATTACTTAAAAATTATGTGCTGTAGATTTTTCCGTAGACTTCTCCCCTCAACACAAACTGAATTTAGAACATGTCCCAAGTACAGTTTAGTTTGGTCCCTGGCATTTGAACCAGCCACAGCCTCTTTAAAAGAACTAGGGCAGATGTATTTCTGAGGTTACAAACCCTGGAACGAGTTGTTTAAATCCTGTTCCTTTTGGTCATGGTTGCAGGCCAGAGGACTGGTATCCTCTGAGGTGCCACATGGCCAAGAGGGGCTGCTCCTCTCTGGCTGTTGTCAGTCTGAGTTTCTGGTCTGCAGGAATTCGGTGCTGATGCAGGTCTGGCTTGAGAGGGTGCTGGTTCCCAAATAATTTTAACATGGAAAGAGGGAAAAGAACTAGTTTTAAAAGCAAAGTGATGTAATTTTGGTTTGTTGTTCAAGCTATGCAAATGTGTAACATTTTAATGTTACAAAACACAGGTGTGGTTGAAAGGAAACTTCTGAGGTTTTGGAAAAACCACTGGAGGTGGCAAATGCTGCAAAGGATAAAAATAAAATAGCAAAGCAGAGGACTTTTCTGAAGGTAGCTACCGTTGGAAAAACTGTGCCTGCTGCTATTCAATCTGGTATCTCATGTTAAAAGTACTTTCAAGCAGCATTAATAAGGAGTTCCTTGAACAAGGAGAGCAGTGCAACTTATGTAGCCTGTGTGTTCCTGTCTTACGAATGATTGACTCTGACTAGATAAAACTCTAATTGAAGCTTATTTTGAAACAAGAGTAATTTATTTAAAGTCCCTTTCCTCTGCAGAGAATAAGTGCAGAATAAGAGATTTTTTTTTTCCACTAGGAAACTTTTATACAGTTTATCATGCATAGAACACTCTGTCCCGCTTAAATCCATTTAACGTATTTACCTTGCTTTTCAAGTACCACCACTTGTGAGTAGAATGTAATTAGCAGGATTTGAACCCGGGCTGTACAGTCCTGCTGTTGTTCTCTGCCCAGTTTAGAGTGGGTGATGCCTGCCAGCCACCCCACCCGTGGCCAAATGAGCCGTCTGGCAGCGACGGGAGGGGCTGCAGCAGAGAAGGGAGCTCCTCTGGATCCCTCTGTGTTGGGGAAAAGCTCAGTGCAGCAGGGCTGTGCCTGTCCTGGTGATAGTCTTGACTTAGTAGTCCCAAGTGGTTTATGCCTTGCTTGTGTCATTTAAAATAATCTGGTTTGCTTTTTTTACATGTAATGTAGATATGCAAGAACTGTACAGGCTGCTCTGATCGACAGATCCAGTGCGTCTCCCTCAACTGCCCAATACTTTTCAAGCTCTCCAGAGTAAGCAGAGAACTGTCAAAGGCACCATATCTTCGCCAGCTACTTGACCAGTTTTAAATGATCTGTGTTACAGGATTCCAGGTGCTATTTTTTTTCTTCAGTGTTTACCACACTATTGTGCATGGTGCTTCTTCAATTCTCATCTAGTCCAGGATTTCCATTTTACCTGTTGGGTTTATTATCTGAAGAATAACGAACATTTATCATAACTAAATTAAAAAAAAACCAAACCCAACCCATTTGTTGATCTATGAATAGCTCACTTTTTAAGATGTACAAATTTCTTCTTCCTTTCATGTTTCTAACATACTGTTTTATAATGCTGATGTTGAAATAGCTCTGTGTAACATCTTGTAAATCCATTTCAAAGTAGAAGTCAAGTTTACTTCCTGGAGGAACGAGCACTGAAAACCTCTTGAAATGATAAAACCATTTGTGTGTGTTTTTGAACTGTCAGTATCAAGACGTGTTACTTATATATTATCCATTCACTTTATAATTTTGTCTGCGAAATATTTTGTAAATACACTTTTTTACTTTTCAAACAACTGAGTAAAATAATGTGCAATGACTTTTATACAGATAATTTTAAAGTTGGTTGGTATATCTCCTCCTAAGTTTTGCTTGATTCCAAGTAGATTATTATTTGATCAAACTGTGCAAGCAGTAGTATCATGTGTAGCATTTTGAAACATCATTTTCTAAAAATTGCTGTCTTGCTTTAGCTATTAATGGGGCATTGTGAGGAACTGTGCAAAGACATTTTTGTTACAAACCTGTGGGACTGTTGCAATACTTTAAATATAAAATTTTATTCCATTTTTGCTTGTTTTGTATAGACATTTCTATTGCTTCTAAATATGCTTAAAATATTTTCTTTCCTTATGTACTGTACAGTTAAATCTTATTTGCCACCATCTTGACAAAATGTGTATTTAGAATATTTGTATAACTGTATAAAATGGAAAAGGAATTATGTGGTCAGTGCATTGTTTTCTAAACTGGAAATCATTTTGTTTTAGAAGTTAATAATGGAAACCATATTAAAATTGAATAAAACAATATGGTAAAAAATTACATTTTTTTTTTAATATTTACCCTCACTTACAAACACCTTTGTTTCCCTTGTCTGGCACACACAGTAATATAAAAAAGACTGCTCAAATAAGAGTTAAGAATCCAGCTTAAACTTTAGGATCTAAAACCTCAGTAGCAATTCTAAGAGGCCTTCCCCAAACCAGAAGATAAATATTTCCAATTTTGCATTAGTCAGAATGGGACTAAGTTTTAAATTTAGAGTCCAGAGTAGCTTTAAAAAATAGACCAAAACTTTATTTACATCAAGGAACCTGAGTACCTTCTCCAGATAGGAATTTATTACAGTCAAGACACAAGTCAGTCTATTAAATTTCACATTATACAGTACGATGTAAAGCCCACACCAAGCAGAATAAAAACTATTAAATATATAATGGAACATCCACAGATTGCAATGTACTTGGATGCAAAGTAGCTAAAAAAATAAACCATCAAGGCATAAAAGTTTGCCTGCTCCTGCATTCAAGCATTGGTCATGTACAGAATAAAAGTGCAAATGCGAGGAGTGTGATTGCTTGCAGTACATTCCAGTACGTGGCAGTGCTATGGAGATAAAGTATTAAATAACACTTAACTGCAAGAGGTTACCTTTCACACTGTAGCAGAGTGCTCATCTTCAACCCATTCCTGGTTTTATGAACAAAAATAGGATTCTTATCAAATTCAGATATCTAATCCTTGGATCACAGCTCTTGTCCTCAACAGAGATTACTTTTCTAGCATAAGCAGGGTGATAGTAACATAATACAGTTTGTTTCAAGTAGTTTCAACCCCTAACATATAAGTACTGAAACTTTCTGGAGGACCTGCCACTTAAAAGGCACTGTAAATAGATCCGCACTGTAAACAGACTCTCACTAACCGTATGCCAGGAAGCAACTTACTTGGAAAGGATATTTAAACGTGAAAACTAACACTCACTGTCTAAAAACAACCCTTGAGGAACACCAAAATCCAAGAACAGGGAAAGCTAAGCTTTGAACATCCAGGGTGCCTAGAATTGTTATGAGCTGGACTCATCATTGGAAATGTCCTAGAACTTGTTTTAAACTTAAATTGCTTCAAACATTTAATTTTCATTCAAGGACAGTCCCTGCAATTAAAAGCAGGTTGGCTAGGGGATAAGGAGAACACTTTCTGTCAGTACATCCCAGTTCAAGTTTGAGACCAGAATTAAGACCTTGAAGGCTCCAAGTCCTGGCTAAGATGACTCTAAATTTAGATGTCACTCAGACAAAGGTCTGCAGGCATCAGTAGGACATGATTCTACATGGTACCATTCAAGATAATTCTGCAAGTTCCACTTACAGCCGCTACTTTTTGGATCCTTTATTTTTGGGAAAAGGCTGCTCTTACCTTGGCATTCCAGCCTGTTGCTCCATTCCTACTACACAGGCCTCCTGCTTTTTAAGGGGGAAATGGGAATAAATTCAAGTTACTCACACAGGAATTAATACAGGCAGTTAAAAAAAAATAAATCTTTGTTTTGCGCAATATTTTTACATTAGTTGGGAAGACACAGGTCAGAAACACAAATAAGTGTGTATATATACATAGTAGATAAGCTTCAAAGAGGTTACAGGGTATTTCCCAATGCAGTTTTGATTTAATTTTCTGGGATTTTTAGTACTCAATTATGCAAGACATGTAAACTATCCCTGAGAACAAGCTTACGTGCAGGACATTCCAATATGGAAATTTGTCAAAAATTGATGTATGAATCAAGGATATTTAAAATCTTCCTGGTTGCCTGGTGTATTTCTTTAAATAATTTTCTTCTGGAAACAAGATCTCGCGTATAGGGAAACTTTGTTACACTGATGTCAATGCAGGTGAAGCCCATGGATTGCAGCTGCAGTGGGGAGCTGCCATAGAAAAGTTTCCATATCTTTCATTGGGTGTCCTGTACTTTCTCCCCATTCACCAGTGGGATTTGTCCTCCCCGTCAGCAAACACTGCCTACTTTCCACACACAGCAGTTCCTGCCATGCACAGGAGGAAAAATGGGAAAAGAAAAAATGATGAAATGTACGTTGGAGATGCACTCATTCCATGTGTGCCTACCATGCCGTTTGTTACCAGGGCAAACCAACTGAGCACACAAGGCCACACTGACTTGCTCCTGTCACCTGTACCTAGAACAGGACTTGGCCTGATATTTAGAAGCGTTTACCATCACTGTAAGCAGAGAGAGAAATCTTGTGCCACAAGTGAAACAAGGCCTCATTTTTAAGTGCAGGTTTATGCATTGCACTGGAAAAATTGCCACAAAAGGAATCTGGCAAAACCACAATGGCATTTAAGTACCAATGGTTGAGGGAGGGAGACACCCTGCAACATGGCAAGATGCAAACAAAAAAAAAAATAGGCATTTTCACTGCACATTGATTCCAGCTGCTCACTAACTTCTCGGAAGAAAGGAAAAAGCCATGCAATTCTAGGTTGCACATTTGGAGGACGAGAGAGGGACCAAAACCAGACCTGAAATACGGGGAACATCTAAGGTTCTGTGCTATCACGGAATCATAGAATCAGCCAAGTTGGAAAAGACCTGCGAGATCATCCAGTCCAACCCTTGATCCACTACCGCTGCGGTTACTAGACCATGGCACTAAGTGCCACATCCAGTCTCATCTTAAAAACCTCCAAGGACGATGAATCCACCACCTCCCTGGGCAGCCTATTCCAATATCTGATTACTCTCTCTGTAAAGAATTTCTTCCTAATATCCAATGTAAACCTCTCCTGGCACAGCTTAAGATCGTACCCTCTTGTCCTACAGCTGGTTGCCTGGGAGAAGAGACCAACCCCCACCTGGCTACAACCTCCTTTCAGGGAGTTGTAGAGAGTGATGAGGTCTCCCCTGAGCCACCTCTTCTCCAGGCTGAACAACCCCAGCTCCCTCAGCCTCTCCTCATAGGACTTGTGCTCGAGTCCCTTCCCCAGCCTCACTGCTCTTCTCTGGACCTGCTCCAGCACCTCAATATCCTTCCTGAACTGAGGGGCCCAGAGCTGGACACAGCACTCCAGGTGTGGCCTCTCCAGCACTGAGTACAGGAGAAGAATCACTTCCCTGGTCCTGCTGGCCACACTGTTCCTGATCCAGGCCAGGATGCCATTGGCCTTCTTGGCCACCTGGGCACCTATGTTACACCTAGAGCTCTTTTGTTAGTAAATGAAACCCCTTAGCAAGAAAAATACTAGTAAAAGTGCATAGTTTAAAAAAACCAAACGTGAGCACATTCCAATCACACAGTCTTAAAAAATACAACACTTAGCAGTAATCTTGACATCTGTCAACTTGAAACTCCAATTTGCTGAGAGGCTGATTTTGCCATTGGCTACTATTCCTTTTTTTTCCCCTCTTACAAGGGCTCACTGGTGTGACTGACTGCTCCTGCCCAGGGCTTCCTGCTTAGCAGCAATGAACCTACACATATAAGCCACAGCTTCTCTGCTAATATCATCCCCCAAAGAAACCCAAATGGCACCAATCCAACTGGCCAGGGGCAAGTAGTCATACAGTACAACCAGAAGGGTTTGTCTCATTGATAATTCCCTCTCCTTCTAAAATTTTCATTTTAACACATTACTTTGTGAAAGTCTTGGCACAGGAAACCAGAGAAGTTGTAACTTTAATTTAAACAACTGGCTTAAAAATAACACATCCCTATGCCAATACCACATATTAAGTAATCTCTTTTAGCTGAAGGGAGCCAACAAGAAAGACAGAGAGGGACTTTTTACAAGGGCATGTAGTGACAGAACAAGGGGGAATGGATTCAAACTAAAAGAAAGTAGGTTTAGATTAGATTTTAGGAAAAAAATTCTTTGTTGTGAGGGTGGTGAGGCACTGGAGCAGGTTGCCCAGAGAAGTGTTCAAGGCCAGGCTAGACAGAGCTCTGAGCAAGCTGATCTAGTGGAAGGTTGGATCTAAGTGATCTTTAAGGTCCCTTCCAACACAAACCATTCTATGATTCTATGATAATTTTATCATCTTCTACATATATTTGTTGATTTCAGTGGTAGTGCCATAATTAAAATCAAAATATTTTAGACTATTTAGATTTGTCACCACTGACCATAAGTCAGAGTTGTGCATTAGAGCAGATTAACAATGACCCATGTGCCTCTTCCCATAAACTGCTTTGAAGTGACCCAGAGGCATGGTTCCACTCCCAAGAAACAATTTCCAGTTTTTTCTCATCTTAGTGATAGAACCAGGAATTTATATATTTTGCCAAAAGGTTATTCAATATACAGCTACTGGCCATCACCTGAAATTTTAACTGATTTCCTGATCACACACAACTTTCAAATGCAATAAAAATATTCCTCTTTCACAAGGTAAGAGAGTTCAGCATCACAGATAACAGTTCTCTCTTCTCTCTCATGAAAACATTTTGTGACAAAGCACCTTGGACCTGCACCTTTCACCAATCCCAAAAAACTGAGTAGTCTGAGCAGTCCCCTTCTTTCCCAGTCATCACAGCATATCATACTTGGATGCATGCCTCCCACTTAGAAAACATCTCTTAACATTTTAACAGTTGTGGCATAGCCTACACATTTATCATGCTACCCCATTCACATCATTGAGGACCTGCCCACTCTTGAGACACATCGCTGCAGGCTGAATTTCCATTTTAAAAAAAGAAAGTCAGCTTTGACTTTAATCACTCTTCTCCCAGTCAACATTCCCATTTTGGCTCCCAGGGTAGCCACCAGCAACCACTGGAGAATCACCTGATACGTTGTCCAGATGGGGTTGGAGAGCGACTTGGGCTGGAGAGTCCCCTGGTGTCTTATGGGAGGTGTCTATCAGAGAGTTTTTGAGCTTGTCGTTCATTTCTATTACCTCAAAGTCTGCTTCGTTCCACTCTCTCACATCCTCATCATCATCCTCATCTTCTTCATCCTCAGTAAGCCTTGAGTTTGACAACAAAGCTTTCTGGGTCTCTCTGTCACTCACTTCTTTCAAGTCATTCTCACGGGGAGAGGTAGCCAATTTGTACATCACTGGGAAGAGTACAACTGTCATTACAGAAGACACGAAGGCAGTGTACATAACCACAGGAACGTGGTGAAACCTGCCTTGGAGATACCCCACCACGCCAGGAATGCACATCTCGCCCAGCGCAGCACCGATCACAAACAGAGAAGCTGATTTTCCTTCCACGACCGTGTACTGTTCTATCCAAGAAATGCCACTGGGGAAGACAGAAGCCATTGATGCTCCATACACAGCAGTTCCCACCCACAGGGAGGCTCGGTAATGTGCAAAGAAGGCCAAGGCTGAAGAGGAGACAGCAGAGGCTACAAGACTCAGTGTGATCATGGTGCCAGGGTACAAGAAAGCAGCACCAAATATTGCTGCTCCTCTGCAAGCAGCAAACGTACCCCAGAAGACAGAATTCAAAGCAGCTGCTTCACTTTCTTTCATCTCAGCAAAGACTACTGCATAAGTAAATACATAAGAGCCATAAGTGACCTCTGCTCCCACATAGAAAAGAAAGAATATGAACAGGAGACCAATTAGAGCACAGTGATATTTGGCATGCTTGCCCTTCTGCAGAGAAGTCTTTGATTTGTCTCGAGCTGAGCTGCCCTTTGAATACAAAACAAAAAGGAAGAGGGAAACTAAGAGAAGATAGGTTCCTATGACAACATAGGACCACAAAAAGTCTTCCTCAAGATGGTCTTGCAGTGCTGGTGTAGCTGATGCAGCTGATGCTGTCGGCACAGACCTAAGGACAGATTGGTTTGTCTTTTCAACCACTGGAAGTTCTTTAGATTCGGAACCTCCCAAGGCCATTTTAGCCAGGATTGGAGCCACAAATGCACCGACAGCGAAACTGAAGTGTAAGGCCTGCATGTGTGGCCCAGCCTCTGCTCCCCAGGTATTCAGTGCCAGTACATTGCCACCTGCAGATTGGAGAGAGGAGGATTCAGTCGTTTTAGTCTGAGACCAGATACTGTTTTAAAGACAAAAAAAAAAAGACAAAACAAACCATAACCTATATTACTAATTCAATGTGCAACAATGCCAGATGTAGCAAATACAATGTGCAAAACAGTAGTTAACTGAAATTCTGCCTTAAATCCATGTGATTAATTGAGCTTTAGGAGGGTATTCACAGTAGTCAAAACTAAGAGCCACACAGTGGCTTAATCCAGCAACAGTGGACAGCCACAATTGTGCCAGGGGAGGTTTAGATTGGATATTAGGAAAAATTTCTTCACAGAAAGGGTTGTCAAGCATTGGAACAAGCTGCCCAGGGAAGTGGTTGAGTCACCATCCCTGGAGGTATTGAAAAGACAGGTAGATGTGGCATTAGGGACATGGTTTAGTGGTAGACTCAGCAGTGCTGGCTTAACAGTTGGACTTGATGACCTTAAAGGTCTTTTTCAATCTAAACGACTGATTCTATGGATCTAATTACCCTACTTGACAATATGCAGCATTTTTCAGCCTTTTTTAAAAGAACAAATTTAACTGCTGCTCATTTCTTTAAGTATTAAAAGCAACAATGCACAACACTAAAAATCAGATGTCCCATTAAACAACATTCCAGGAAACAACATCAATCACTTGCTTCTGATGGGCTGGAACTACCTCAACTGCATTAAAAGGACTTTCCAGAAGCAGAAAGGTTTACATCAATACCGCTGCAAAGATCAAACTAAAATACCTTCAGATCAACAATAATGCTAGAAAACAAGATCCCAGAGAGATGTTTTAAAGTAGTCCCCTAGACAAATGCAGGAAAACAAGAACAGTAATCACATTCCTGTGCTGCAGTACAGCAGCCCTTATCACTCAGCACGAACACTCTTCCAAATTAATTCAGTTACGCTTTACTGCCTTGCTCTTACTTCCTTCTGCTATTCCTGATCAGGCTGGGAGGTCTCCCTGCCTCTCAGATCTGACTTCCAAGCAGTACATCCACCCACTGAAGGTATTCTTACCATTATCCAATAAGATTTTCCCATCTGAAGAATTTTTAAACCAAGTGCTGTGTATAATGATCCTACCAGAGACAGCAAACGCACCTTGGCACTTGGGTTATTTACCATGGCCTGTGCCACACAAAACCATCTTTTCACTACTGGATCCCTGTATCGTGCTCTTTAAATCTTACCAGAGCTCCCTCAAACCCCACAGAATTATGGCAGATGGTTCACATATGCAGCCATCATTCCTCTGTGTGGCCAACAAGGTGAGCCACTACAACCAGGCTGGGATGCTTCCAGAGCTGTTTGGACAGCTTGGTTAATACATGAGCCAGTTCTTTCTTTCTCAGAAATAAAGCCTTCCCTGAAGCTGGTCAACTGGATCCCAAAGTACCTTGCTGGCTAGTAAGCATCCCCAGGCTCCCTCAGTCAGCACGCTGCTGGGACATCACTGGAGAGGTCCCGGGTGAGCGGCCACCTGTTGCAGCTGCACCACCACGTTCTACAGCAATACCAGAACACTCCACTGCTGATGTATTTGTAGTCACTCCCTAATCTCCACATGCAAGCATGACAGCATTTCCCAGACATCTCTAAGTGTGCTCAGGTCTCTTGCCATGTCCTTGCCTCCTGATGAAAACTGCCTGTTAAAGTCAGCCATCCCTAACTCATCCTTTCTAAGCTGTGCCCAATGAACTTATGAACTTATTTCTGTGGGAGTTTATTTTTTGTACCTTCAGTATGACTGACCTTTCTAACCACACCTGTAGACATTTGCTCTGCAACTTCACTGGTACATCTTAGAATCGTAGAATCATTTAGGCTGGAAAAGATCTCTGAGATCATCTCCCTCCAATAAGGAGCCCATTAAAAAACTGATTTTGAACAGTTTTCCAGCAAAAGTGTAGTTGTTTTTTGGGTTTCTTTCCAGGCCATTTGCAGTATTGCACATGTCACAGACTTACAATTTGGGAGACAGAGCAAATTTGTATTCCCAGCCACCTAAGCTAGGCCAGCCAAGGGTGGAAAATATTCCTTTATTCAGGGAGACAGGTGCCATGGTGCTGTGAGCTATGGCAGTAAATGCCTGCTGTGAATTCCCAACTTCTGCCTAGCCAGCTTTAGGTGGGAAACATTCCAACACAATAACTGTGAGAATCTCTCAAACACGAGAGCTTGCTCAGGATTAACTCAGCTCCAGCTAATGTTAATGAACCGTATCCTGACCAGCTCCTGTAATTTAAAGAAAACACTGCTTAAAGGGCACAGGACACTTCCTTTACACCTGTAATGTTCCACTGAAATGCACACTGGTCACCCACACCCCAAGCCCCTTAAAGGAAGGCCTGTCACAGACACACAAACACTGGAAGCCTCAGGACCAGATTAATCCAAGAATCCCAGCCAGTTAAAACAGCTCCCCTCTTTTAATTCAAGATGTGTCACAAGAAAAAACAGCAACCATTTTGGTATGCCTGAAGTTTCCAATTATTTTGTTGAAGGAATCTTACCTGTGTCCAGAATTCCCATGGAGCCTCCAATAACTGACATCAAGACAGTTAACAGCAGGGAGTCCTTACACCAGGGTATCCCATAAAGACCAACCGTTGTTGCAACCATGGATAATGCTGGAAAGGTTAAAAAACAAAACAAAACCTTCACATACTGCAGTTTCCATTTAAACTACACAGAAGACCAAGAAAAACAAATACATTCATAGTTATCAAAGTTACAGATAATCCTAATAAGTGATGCAACCTAAATACCTCAATCCATGGTTAGCAGTAACAGATAGAAGGTTCAACAGATCATTTTTCGTTTGGAAAAAAAAGAATTTTATTAGGATATAAACACTGTGTGACAAACCTGCTAAAGCTAAGGGAGTAGCAGCTGCTGCTAGGACACTAAGAAGTCTTCTGCAAACTTCTGATCTAGAAATGTTACTTCACCACGAAACCAGTATCAAGTTTGCCCTCTGAGAACTGCACAGCATTTTATTTGGCTCCATTTTAAAAGAACACAAATCACTAAACTCTTAAAATCCTTTAAAGTAATTGCACCTTGGCCACCAAGAGACCTCTGTATATGCTGACTTTCATTTATATTCTGTTCCCACATGAGGAATATATTCCAAGGGATTTCTGGAGTTTTAAGAGACAGAGCTACAAAATTTCTCATAAATTTAGCAGCAATTCACTAACTGTGTTAGTTTTGCCATTACTGACTACACTTAGAACATGCCTTTCCAAAAAAATATTTTTTAGCAGATGAAAATTATTTTTATTACCATTTGGGAGGAAATTCAGCAGTTAAATTCTATGCTTATAATTACCTTCATAATAAAATAATCTGCAATTAATATCTTGAATATACAGTATTATGTTTTTAGAAAGCTTGTACCAGTTCAGATGTCTCTCTTATTTTTCAAATCAATGTCTGATCATAGATGCGGCAGATATTAAAAAGATTGATAGGGACTGATATAATTAAGAACTTAGGTTAATTCCAAACAAAAACAACAACAGTGGAAAAAATAAATACCCAGAACCGTAAAGTCCTATCAAGATACTTGGAATACATGCCTCCAAACATTTTTGAAGGCATGCATGCTGAGCTGCACGAAGAAAATGCTAGAGATGGGGTGTATCAAGTACAGCTTCTCAGGTGCCCCACTCAGAGCTGAAAACTAACTTCTCAGCAGGTGGTCAGTTGCCCATTTCACACCTGAAGATTGGCACTTAAAAGCATCCCTGACAAAGATAGATTATGTCTTCAATTTTTTCTCGGTAGAGTAGCGGGGTTCCAGCAGTTGAAAGGTAGGAGGTAAAACTACACAAGCCAAAATCTCTTACAGGCAGCCCTCAGATGACAAAAATTAAAGGAGGTTCAGTAGTTCAAATTGTGGTCTTGCCATAGCACTACCAAATTGAAAAGGACTAGATCAATCATTTTCCAAGCATTGTTGACAGAAAGCTATCCTGCATGATACCTCAGAAAAAGAAGTAAATACTAAACTATTTCAAGTTAACATGCACTTCCACAGGTGTATTGAATCCATTATGGAAGATAAAGTCTTAAATGTGAGACACAGACAACTTTGACCTTGTCAGATGCACAAGGAGGAGGCTAAAGGAAACCCACTTTGCAGGTGTTCTGGAGAAGACAGATAAAGGACAGGGAGAAGACTGAATATAGGCATCTTAGAACAAGAGCAAATAAGAACTGATCCATGAAAATGAAGACGAGAGGGGAGAATGACATTATACGATATGACTGTTCCTTATAGGAGACAGGCACGCAGGGATACGAAGAGACTTTGTTCAAACATTTAGCAATGGAAAAAGGGATCTTCTCATATTCTCTGAACTGACCCTGTGATTACAACATGGCCCTCGAGAAAAGCACAACTCTATTTGAATTTCCCTGAATAAAGAAGAAAAGAGCGAGCCCTGGTATATGATTTAATCCCTAACTTACAGCATCAAGGCACACACTGACACTACTGGACTCGAAAGAAAAAATGGCAGAGCTTCCACTGTTTTAGGTGTGCTCTGAGAATCTCTACTAGAATGTGACACTAACACAACTTTAAAAGGAGCCCCTCATTTCTGGGTGCTGAGTGTGGCTCTTGGCACCCTGACAGCTGAGCAGCCCTGCTCTGCCAGGACAAGGCTAGTCCTGTGCTCCTATAGAAGCAAGTTTCCACATGTCCAGAAAACTGTTAAGATCATCAGCTGTGGTTCCTACAGTTTAAATACTGTCTGTGATGGTGGAAACATTTAATGTTTTCCATTTTAAATGAGTTCTAATTTGGCTAAGGCACTCCAGTCAAAATCTCCAGACTTCTGTCCACACGAAGATGATCACGTCTGATGAGTGTTAAGTAAGGGAAGGGTTTTAGAAAACTCTCCCCACAGAAACGTGCCTCAGCATGATTGCTGGGGGTTTCTGCTGTGTGCATGACAGCCAAAACACAGCTTCCCGTTTTGCTTGTGTGTTTCGTGGAGTGGCACTGCATGTTCCAACAGGATCTACGCTAGGCACATTACTTAATACAAACTAAGAAAAGCCCAACCATACTTTTTCAGTCCAAGCAGATAAATTCCAGCTACCACTGCTGATGTGCCCAGCGAGCCCAGCCTGTTGGCAGTGACGCTGTAATGCCCGAGCACACGTAGCGTCAGGAATCCAACAGGGCGGAATATGGCGACAGCGAGCAGCAGCGTAACTGCCGGGATTTACGGGGGCAGCACCATGTGCCACGGGCGCCCCTTCGCACGACTCGGCACCGCTAAGTAAAGGCGACACCTCTTCCCCTCGGGCTGCGCACGCTGAGGAGAAGGCCAAGTTGCCCTGAACAGTTTCGGACGGGCCGATTTTCCCGGTGGCCTTGGGGCCGACGGGGCAGCACTCACCAAGCAGGAGACTGGCGTTCATGCAGTCGAAGAGCACCCCGCCGATCACCGACCCGCCCAGGTATCCTAGGGACCGGCCCACGAAGATGTAGTAGATGTCGCTGACGTTCTTGCCGACGTTGGCGGCCAGGTTGGGGAAGGTGGGACCCAGCACCGCGATGCTCATCCCCTGCAGGGCAGATGCGGGGTCACCTCGCCCGACCCTTCCCCCGGCCGGGCCGGGAAGGGTCCGCACTGCCCCCCGCTCTCCCCATTCCCGGGGACGGACTCACTCACCAACCCCAGGAACGCCGCGCACAGCGCCCCGGTGATGCACCAGCGCAGGGCGGCTCCGTCCCCGCCGCAGCCGCAGCGCCCGCCGCCCGCCGGCCCTGCCGCCTCCTCTTCCTCCGCCGGCTCCCCCGGGCCCGCGAACCGGACGTACCTCTCCCGCTCCGCACCGGCCATGGCTCCCTGCGCCGGCTCCGAGGGCCGCTCCGGGCCCGGGGAGCGCGGCCGCGGCCCCGCCCCGCGCACGGCGGCGGGAGGAGCTGCCGGAGCGCCGGACTCGGCAGGGGATGGGGATGGAGGTGCCTCTGCCATCGCCGCTGCCTCCTCCTCGGAACACTGCTCTGCCTCCAGGACAGGCATTCCCAGGACAGTTGACACTCCACTTTACACCCTGCACTCAACTCAGATGCAATCTTATACCACACCGCTGTCACGCTAGGGAGGAGCTGATTAGTTAAATTGGCCCCTATAAACCAGCACTTATTTATTTAATCTGTGTTATCACAGAACTCGACCTTTTAGACAACCGAGCATAAAAGGTCTTTATCTCCTACAGTGACTGTCATGTTAGGTTGATAAACCTTCTCAAGACGCAAAGAGCTGCTGGGTCTCCTCAGAACAAGTATGAAAACATTCCTAGTGGTAAAAGTATCATAAAAGTATTATAAAACTCTATAAATTCCTACCACTCACCTGGAGCAGCTCACAGGCTGTGCAACATGTTTTGTTTCATTCTCATTATTTGGAACAGAGATGCTATTCTTTGTAAGAAAGGCTCTAATCTTCAGCATACTTGGTATATTTAAGCCTCCCAAACAACTCAAAGATAATTCCAAATTGGCTTGCTTCGTTTTGCAAGTTGTTCATAACAAATATATACTGGAATATAACAGCGCATGGAGAATGTAGCAACCAATTCCTGTTTCTCCTGGCACTGGCAAGCGTGTCGCAAGCACACTCCTGTTCTGGGTAGCCTGGGGGAACTCATGCATTAAAAAAATTTAGCTGCTACAAGTAACAACAAGAGACAACATTTAAACCTGGATGGTTCACAGCCGGGTCAATAGTTTTGCAAGAGAGCAGTCTGAACTTCGAGCTATCTGCAAAACACTGCTGAGCTTCTGTTCATAGGTCCAGCAGCAGAGACAATTCCAGATAAAACAATTTCAAGTATAAAACATCAGCATTTATTTTCTGAAAGTCATATACCAGTCAAACTGCATTTTTAAGTTTTAGTATTTCGCCTTTTATAAAAACAGCTTCCCAGAAAAGATACAGCAGTATTTGAAATGTACTTCCTAGGATTGTCCTCATTATTGTTTTAAACACTTACAAAGAAGCTTTGTACCTCAAGAGTGTACAAATGGAAACAGCACCCAGGCTTTTATAAAGGTTTTCGGCACCTTTTTCAAATTTAAATTTGAACTATAAGCAGCTTAGAGAATAACCCCAGGTGAAAAGGGGATATTTCCCTCATATCATCAGATAGGTAAATCTCAGGAGTTCATTCACCTTTTCTTTGTAGTAGGGCCAAATATTTATTTTTCTTTAATAAAACTAAGTTGTCAATGAGGAAACACTCCATGCTTCATGCCGCCAAGGTAAATCAAAATGAAATTGGTAGCAGGCCAGTAAATGATCAAAGGTCCTACTGAATTACACTGGCAGTTCATGAAGCAAAAATGAGAAAAAAAATTAAAAATTAGAATTCTTTTAAAACACCATTCAAGCTTATTCTACTCATTTCTCTCCCCCCCTCAATTTTACTTTTGCCTTTTGTGAATGTATCTCTTCCTGTAAGTTTGATATTAAACCCCAGAATGGAAAGAGAAGATAATTTTTTCAGAAAGAAGTAAAGGCTTATAAATAATTAATCTTAAAATGGATTGTCAGTACAATTAGAATTATATGGGTAGTACCATATATTAATTTAGGATCAAATGGGGACATTTCACTCAGACCACAGTGGTAATAAAAGATGTAAAGTCTTTTAGATAGAAGTCTGCACACTAGATTCAATAATTATCATAATATAACATAAAATTACTTTTAAAAATTAGAAGTTTTACAGGAGAATAAGACTAGAAATTATGCATGCAGTAACAAATGGGGCACTTAAGAACTACCATCTTTATTCTGAATAATTTGAGGCTGATCACAGTTATTTTAGCACCATGAAAAACATTAGACATTCATTTCTTACCCTCTTAACAAAGCAGAACTTGAAAGAATGTAGTTAAGGCTAGCAAAACATATATCCTTTAATATCAAAAACAACATACAAAATAAGATGTCTATAAAGATACTTAAACATGTCAGTGTTATCAATATTAGCAAACATTTTGGTATAAAATCACTCTAATCTTAGCATATGCAGTTCCAAAACATTACAACTGTTGACAAAATATATATATATATTCTAAAGGGTATACCGAACATATGCCAAAGTTTACATGGCTGGAAACTCACTGGCTGGCTGGAACTGTAATGGTGCTGTGCTTGCCAACAGTGAGACACACAATGAAAATAATTACTTTTTCCTCAGCCATCTCTCACATTCCAGTGCTACACCTCCTCTAGATAAATGCAGAAAGTTTGTGTATGCCCTGGTCAAAATACATTGTATTTATATACACATACACAGACACTCTTAATAGCAGAGGGTCATTTCTGACAAAAGCTTTCAGATGCCAGCTTCTGTAACACTTCCAGCTCTCCGAAGGGCAATCCAGGCCTCAGACAAGGCACCACTTCTGCTCCCTGCTCAGAGGGCACAGCTGAGCCACTCTCTGAGCTCTCGAGGCAGGGAGCTGCTCCATGCCAGCACAGAGAGAGCCCAGCTGCTTAAGCTAAATTACACAAATGATAGTAAGGATAGTAGCACTGATTCCCATCCTGACATACTTCCTTTGGGGCTGCAAGGAAGCATCTCCTGTCCCTTTGGCATGTACTACCTGATGCAAAGAATTGAGCAGAGCATTTTTTTTTTTTTACAATGGCAGTGTCCATTTTTTTTACATCACAAGCCTGTGATCAAAGCATTCACCTGGGATATGTAAGAGCTGCATTCAGTGCTCCTGGGAGGTGATCCAATCTCACCCCTCTCACTTCATCAAAACTTGGCTGGTCTGCCAGGCTATGGCTACTCAAAGATTTAATGCAGGGAAGGCTGAAAAGTACTATCCATATTCAATATGGTGTGCATCAGTTTGACAATCCAGTGTCTCTGAAGGGAAAGGGGGAATGTATATGCCCAGACATTAGACATGAAGGACCAAAGGAGAAAAATGTCAGTTGTCTACCTCTGATACCAAATAGACCCTGAGGAATGGCCACAGAACGCCTATAGCACCTTTGAGGTGAGGGAGCAATTTTCAGGGGCAATAAATGGTCACTGAAAATAAATGTAGAAAAATAATTAAAATGTTAATGCTGAACAGAAGAAGATCTGGATGAAAGAAATTCTAATTACGTTATAATTTGAAGTCTTGGTTTGAGACTTGTATGGGTCTTCTACTGTAGCCAAAGCAAATCCAACAATACTTTCTTTATAAATTAATCACTGAATATTGTTATATAGCATAGATGTAATAATAACCTGAAGAGTTTTCATTATTTGACTCTTTGCTGAACAGCTATATTAAGATTTACAAGGATCTCATACGCACTGAAAAGATGTGTCAGCCAGACATGAAGACAATCAAACCTTGCTCAAAATTAGTCTTCATTTCAAGGTCTGGTGTGTTATTTATAGCATTAAGTAGGACTGGAAATTTCACATCACCATTTTAAGTGAACCTCTCTTGACCCAATTTCTTCTGAAGCTTACCCTGAGAACATTCAATGGAAAAAAATGATTACTCTGTTTATAGGATGAGAGAGCCATGTCTATGGAAAGTACTCTTACAAACTGTTCTCAAGAGAGGGATACACCAGAATAATTTAAGAGTCTTCTTGAATTAAGCTACTGTTTTAATTTTAGAATCTACTAGCCAACAAGACTAAGTCTGGAATGAACTGAGTCATCCAAATGTAAGTTCAGCAGGCTTCCCATGAACAGGTTTTCACACCTGAAAATAAATAGCTACAAAAATTTATTTACATTTATTCAGTTAGAATAAAATTGAGTCTTCAGTCCTTTTCTCTCCTAGTTTTCAGAAGTGCAACCATTTCAACAATATTTAATCATTTTCATTGAAGTAATAAATAGCTATTTGTTTTGGGGTTTTGTGTTTTGGTTTGGGTTGGGATTTGTTTGGGTTTGGATTTGTTTGGGTTTTTTAAAGGGAGACAGCTAACCTCATTTTTAAAACCTCAGGGCACACAGAATTCAGTATATTTCTCAGTAAGTTTCTCAGTGATTGGTTGGCCTCACCACTAAAAATCTGAGTTTTTTTTTCATTTTTAACTGTGTCTTATCTAGCTTTAGGACACAAACTCCTCATGCTTTTGTCCAAAAAAAGAGTATTTTCTATTGGACATTTCCCCCATAGACACAAGCTAACAGAAAAGATGCTAACAGAATTCTTCTGCATTAATTTACTTTATCTTCTCTGAGAAGCCTTTCCAATTTTAGCGTTTTTGCAAAACAAGCACTGGCATCAGAAATAGGTTCATTATTCCAACATCACCTCACCACACCAGCATAGCTTCCTTAACTCTGCTTCCCTCTCACCTGATACGCCACTCACTAGTTGGTTTTTACATAGTAATCACTCCTAAACAGTTATTAACTCATTGTACCTCCTCCTGGAGTCATTTGTTTGTTGGGGTTTTTTGGTTTTGGGGTTTTTTTAATAAATGCTGTCCTTCATATTTGTGAGCAATATAATGTTTTTCGTTACTCAAATATGAGAGTTTGGATTTTTATTTTTAAAGAGCATGCCAATAATTAATCCATATTATTGTTATACCATTTCTGTGTCATTTCTAAAACCTAACAACAATTACTTTACATACTCTCCTAGATAATTTATAGAGATACAGAGCAGCAAGTCGGGACCATATCACAATTACATCAAGATATCTGGTCACAATCATTGGAAATTGCACCAGTGATAAAGAGCAGCCTTGTTTTCAGTTTAAAACTCAACACTAAAACACATGAAATGCAAGATCTGTGATGAACATTAATTTTTCATAACAAAGCATTAGGAAACAAGAGGCTTTTACCACACTTACTCAACAACACCTTTTGCGTTGCCCAACTGGAAAATAATACTGAATAACATGTTCTACAGAAACACTCCAGACAAGAGCAACATCAACTGTTAACATCACTTTTTTAATGAAGGCAGCATTTCATAGTAATTTTAATTAACAATACTATGCATCTTTTAATGAAAATTTTAGAAGTACTTATGATGTGCCAAGTGAACATGAAGGGACCTCTGTTTTCCAGATTGGTTTTGGGGTTTTTTTTCCTCACCTCCAAGTCCTTCCCTATACACCTCTAATATTTTAAGATTCAATTATTCAGAGCTCACTCATGTAAAGTAGGGATTGAAAGTCTGCAATAGAAAAAGGGTCTGAAGTTTTGTCTACAATAATTAGGATGCTCTGTATATTACATTTAAAGAACTTCCATCAGTTGCTAGATGTAAACATGCAATGCAATAGTATTGCTGTTTGTATCAAAAAATATGTATGTGGGTTTTCTGAGCGATTTACTACAACAACACTGGAGAAGGAAAAATAATGAAAATAGAAAAGACAATAAAGGCTATAATTCAAAAAACCAGTATGCCTCCATGGTTTGTGTAAAGAACAAGTACTGTTACTAATTAAGAAAATGCACTTAAATATACACTTTGTCCAGATCACATTTAGTTTACTCTTCACTATGACAGTTCTAAACAAGGAAATAAAAATTATTGGTATTGAATGGACCTGGAAAAAAGAATGATTAACTATTTCAGTGATTGCTGATCCATATCCACAAATAAGCACTGCACATAGAAGTGTTTTATGATAAACTGAAAAACAGTGTTTTCATCTCAAAGTATTATGCTTTTAAATATTTCTCAGAAAAAGAGGTTTTCAGAAATACCTGCTTGACAAACAGTGTATGATACTTAAGAATACATAAGCAATGGAGCCATATGTTTAGGATGTTAAGCAAGAAATAGGACATGCAAAGACATTTCTTTATATTTGAATAAGATATGGAGCTCTATCCTACAGGTAATTGAACACAACTATATAGACCTGTAATCAACCTGCATGTTCACTTAGTGCAAAAATCCTTAATTGATGAACTTCGTTTTAATAGTTCAGGTATATTTCCACATTAAAAACAACTTGGTATTGCACTTAGAATGTATCTTTTAAAGCTGTCTTGTTTCTAAGAATTAAAAAAACTCTAACAAGTACAACAGAATAATTTGAAATTTAGTCTAATTCACAATACTGCTCCAAAGAATTAGTCATTATAGTTTCAAAACTATCAACTACTCTGAGGTTTGGCTGAAAAAAAAAATTATACACATGCATCTTAATAGTATTGCCTTCAGTAAATAAAAAAAGTCTATAATTCGGCAGCTTTACTTCTGAACATGTTCGCACTCAGAGCTTAGTTTGTGCATATTCAAAACTTGAGCCCAAGAATTTCATCCTGAACGTTCTTTGTTTGGGCTACTGTGAAAGGTGAATGCAAACACAAGCGAGTGTTTTGGCAAACTACACAGGCTGGGGTATTTAGAAAAAATAAAACAGATGTTTAATAAATTAGTTTTCTAATGAAAAATCATTTCATCAAGAGTTTAGGGAATCAAAAATATGCATATTCGTGTTCATGATACAGAATTATAAAAGACTGTAAACAGCATGAGAAACTTCAAAAAACAAATCAGTCATAAGAGCTACTACATTATCCAGCATAAACACCCATGGATGTGCCTGCATTGGATGGGCCATAGATGTGATTGAAGAATCCTGGGTCAGTGAACCAAAAACAGCTCTCACATTTCCAGAAATCGGTTCTGATGGATTAGAAAAATATTCTCTTCACACACAGAATCACTACACACATACACATTAAAGCTACAAAACTTCAAATATCTTGAAAATGTGGCTTGAGATCAAATTCAACAACTCATCAAAAAAGTTCAATGGTATAAAAGATTCTAACAGTTTTGCAATTTGAGCAATAGTTCAAGACTTCTTCAGTGTAGTATAATATCTTCAGCCAAAAAGTAGAAATCAAACTTCAGTAGAGGTCAGGATGGTATAGGGAAAAGAAAGCATCAAATGCCAGATTCCAGTTCTCTGACTGGCTTTTCTGTTGTGTTTGACACCAAAGTGCTTTCATTTTCCAGCATTTTCTCAGTAGTTTCTCCATCAACAGGCTTTGCTCTTTCTTTTAGCTTCTGCCGTTCATGGACCCAGGGGATGCAACATAAAATAGCTCCACCAATGAGGGGAGGGACTCCAGCCAGGTAAAATGCCACATCATAGGTGCCCAGTTTATCACGCAGCAAGCCTGGAAAGACAGGAAATAACCCCTCATAAATAATTGGGCCTCAGGAATCTGCAAAAAACAGGTCTTGGTTTTGGATTTAGAAACCTGAGAGCTGGCACAGATTATAACCACTGACAACCTGATGGCCAAATATACATGTACATATAGGTAGAAAGGTATTCCAGAGTTGATTTGAAAGTAGTAATGAAGAGCTCAGTATATCACCCCTTGACAGCTTAACTACCACCCATCAAAAACATGTACAATTTTTCCTATTTGAAAGTTGCTCATTTGAGCTTCTCCAGCACTTATATCTTGCCATGACTTGGAGAAATTCTCCCTCTTTTAGTTACAGTTGCCTCTATTAAATGTGCCTCTTCCTCTTATTCTCAATATACTGCATATATTGCATTCCTAGTAGCCTCTTATTAAAAAGCATGTTTGCCAATAATTCACTCTAATTGCTCTCTCCAAATTCCTCCCATTAGTCAAATTCTATTTAAGTATTAATAGCTGTGACAGTATATCCAGATCAGGAAGTACCTAGTCTATGGTGTTCTAGCTTTAAAATGTTGTCCTTTATAAGGCTGCATAGTTCAGTTACAACTTACTAAGTACCTTTCAGTAGCACTCACCAGATCTCAGATTAAATTAGCACTGAAAATCATCAGTGGTAAGAAACACAGCTTTAGCTATTTATACCTCCCACAGAACTTCTAGTATTCAGCTTCAAAATCTTTACTTTGTCAAACAGTCTCCCATCAAAGAATGGATAAAGCTAATTTTGGAATCCAGTTAATTTTCAGATTCTAATTTGGAGTCCTACTCTAACACAAGCAACCTATAGGCTGTCACTTCAATAGCATGGAAAATGCCAGGTCCTAAATCCAACTGGAAACTTACCTTTCTTTTGAGAAAGGTTTTACATCTGCATAACTTAATGAAAAAGATCGAGCAAACTTTGAAGAGTGCAGTAAACTAATAATCAATGCACAGCAGTTAAATTCACCACATCTTCTCAAGCACATACCAAGAAAAAACTTACAGTGTCAGTGCACTGCATATGATGTAGGATTAGAAAACATGGCCAAAAAGTCAAGCAAACACAGAAACATATTTACAGCTACAGAGCATGTCTACACTCACCTGCAATGGGTGGTCCAACTGTCATAGGGACTGACATGAGTCCTAGTAGAAATCCTATAGCCTGGGAGACATCCTGAGCCCCAACAAGCTCAAAGGCAATAGGAGCCATAATGCAAATGAAGCACCCATCAAATAGGCCCATGAAGAGACACACAGCTATGAGAGCTCCAAAGACATGGCACAGTGGAATCATCATAGACATCAAGCCAATAAAGAAGAATGAGGCCACCTAAACACGACCAGGGAAAAGATATAAAAACACATTGCATCAAATTCACAAATATTAGGGAACAGATAAGCTTCCTTGAATTTGTAATGAATTAAATTATCCGCCTATATTTGCTTTAAAATACATATAATCAGTCTCCACGGATTACCACCATCAGAGGTTACATACCAAGATAAAACAAAAACATAACTCATGACAGGCAAAGAAATTCCACTACCCATTTCACAAACTTTGAAAATGCATTTGTAATCAACTATCCTGCAGTGACTCTGTAAGGTCATTTCTCATGCACCAAAATTTTTTGAGAAGTTGTTCCCAGCTCTTTCCACAAATGAAAGTCAAAGAAATATCAAAAGTTTAATATAGCTGAAATACTGTAATTAGACTCCTCACTATTGTAATTTAAGTAAAAATATCAGTATTGTGAATGATTACTTCAGGATGCTTATATTTCAACAGAAGTGAAACCATTACAATTTTTCACAAAAAAAGTGTACTGCTGCACTCATGCATACTTACAAAGATTTTCTAATATAACCTTAGATTATTTATTTGTTTTAGACTAAAGGAATAAAACTGTCTTTCAGCAAAATAAAGCAGAATTAAACAGAAAAAAAAAAGGTAATAGTTTTGCCTGTGGACCATCCATATGTCAGCATAGGAAATCAATGTCCCAAACACATCAGGAAATCTAAGTTTTTCTATGACAACAAATACTCCAGGAAGGTAATTCTTTCCTAAGAATTTTTGTTTTCCATAATGCAGTGCAGACAACATCCACTAGATGCCTCCCTTGCTATTCATTTTAAAAGACCAAATGGAGAACACCTCGCGGTTGCCAACAGGCAAGTGGACTAAAGCTTTCCCAAAATCCCACACTCTGCCTTAAAAAAATATCGTTTATAAGTGTGGAGGGAAAGAAATGTATATCCTCCTTCATCCCCAAGCTTCAGCATTTCTGGAAGCTGTTACTCCTTCTGCAAAATCTCCTCAATTAAGCACCTCTTATGTTCCCATGGCCATACCACTGCGTACTATACTCAGAACATACTTAACACCAAATCAGCACCTATCAAAGATCAAGAAAAGAGATCCAAAATCCTTAATAGAGGAACATGTGGAAAAAAAATTAACCTTTCTGCAACCATTATGAAATCATGGGATAAAACACAGAAAGCAGAATCTAGAGAATCCCCAGAGGTTCTCACTCACATGCTAATGATTAGTAATTTCTTCCATTCCCAGCTGAAAACAGCAAGCAGGAAATCGACATTTTCTTAGCATTAAAAATAAAAGTCAGATTCATAAACTTTGCACCAAAGGCTCCTAGTATCAAACACCATACATTGAATTTCCCAGAGTTTTGAAACTTTTCAAATTTGAATTTCCAATCAGTTAGTTCTGCTTGCTTATGAGGAGTACCTGAAACCAAAGCCTTCAGAATACACAGTTCTGAAGGAATATAGAAATAATAAAAACATACCTGTAAATAAATTTTTTTTGCACCAGGAATATAATCGGCAACTCTGCCAAAGATCAACCTGCCAACTCCTGAAGTAATGCCCAGACACAGCAGAAGCACTTCTTCTGGCACACTGTCACCAAATCTGTCTTTTACATGATTCATCTGTTTAAAAAGATGGTTGAGAAAATAAATTTGCTTTAGAATTAAAAGATAGACCTTGGAAAACTTGAGTTAAATAGAAGTTAATCTGTGAATCTCAGATTTACAAATTCAGCTACAAATGGTCATCACATTACTCTGCTTTTACAGATTTTAGAACAGGTAGGCTCTGTCTAATACAAAAAAAAAAAAAGAGAGAGATCTTAGAACAGTTCTCCCCAGCCACTCTTAATTTACTAGTCATATTTATAATGTCACACAGAATCCACAAGGGCTGACTGAAACTGGCTGCTCCCCTGGCCAGGGTAGACTCTGAGGTGTGAAGGTACTGAGTGATTAATTGGAACCACTGCAATGCTGCTCCATGCAGTAAGACAGAGACACAGGCTACCACACTTGCAACACAGCTCAGGGCAGGAGCAAGAAGAAGAGAGCTGGAGACTAGACAACACAAGTAAGAAACCAGACAAAGTAGGAGAGGCCCTCCAGAATGCCTCATCCTGACATCCACAACCACCACTATGATGTTCAGGGGCAAGGAGGCAGAGGACCAGGAACCACTTGCAATGCCAAATACAACAGCAAGCACTTCCTCGAGAGGGTACAGCTACAGCAGCGATAACAAGGTAGCCTGGAAGAATGAATTATCAGCCACTTCAACCTAAAGAACTAAGGCAACTGATCAATGGTCCTGACCCCCATATCAGTCATTACAACTTTAAAGTTGTTAAAAAAAATTATTACCTTGGCTTGATGGATTTTTTTATAGACTCTCTGGTTCCACAGTGGATTAGGTTGGTTTGTGTGTTTGTGGTTTTTAAATCAACCCCAAAGACCAGAAATTACCCACAGGGAAGATTTTTTTGCACTATTACCTTTTGAAACACATTTGCCAATACCAAATATGCCGAAGGGGGCATTAGATGTAGAAGTCATTTGCACAGCCCTGCAAACTCTGTGCTCATAAGTAGTTCTGAACAAGAAAGTAAAGACTCAGATGTGTGAAAGAGCAAAGAGAAGAAACTGATTTCAAGTAAAGATGTAGTAAAAACATTTGAGAGATAAGGTAACCAGAGGCTGACAAACCCAGATAGTAAAAGCTGCACACCAACTTATTATTAAATCTGAGTATGTGATATCACTTCAAACAAGTGAACTCTTAATTTCCTATCTATAAAATTAAAAAGTTCCATTTGAGTAAATACTTCTAAAGCAAAATAGTCTAGATTCTTTTCTGGCAAGAATGTTAATATACAAGCAGTGCCTTTTTTTCCAACGTAAACAGGATTTGCTAGTGATAGTAATTTTCTTAAGTATAAAATCTATTGGGCACAGAAAGCCTATTAAATCCAATATTAATTTGTCCCACATAACTGACTTTGTAAGAAAGGGAAAAAAATAAGGGTTAGTGGGTTTGGTTTGGTTTTAAAGAATTCCTTCTAACTTAAATTGAAGACAGATGCACGCTCTCTATTTTTTAAGTTTATTTTTCTCTTTGCTTTTTGAGACACACTTGGGAACAGAATCTGATGAAATTTTTCATCTGGAATGATATTTAAACATAAAAGATAAGCTGTTCTTTTTATTCCCTTTCCGTCAAAGGTGAGAAGAAGAAAAGCTGACAGTTTTCCCACCCCTACCTTCATGTGCCTGTCAACACCTGCAGGCTGGCCCAGCTGGCAAGAGAAGCCAAGGTGTTTTATGCTATTCTTGTCACCTGTTCCACTTCCATGTGTTTGCAGCCTCTAGCTTGTTTAATTAGCAGGCCTGATTCATCCACTCCCTAGAGGCTTTTCAAGAGGTAAGATAAAGCTCTACATCTGGATAACTCTTAAGCCTGAACCTGCAACTCAGTAAATGGATTTCTCAAAGCAGCACACAGGGTGAAATGCTGTCCTCTTAGATCAGTGGGGAAAAATACTGGATTCAATCAACTCCTTAAGCAGGAAAACAGCCACTACTCATCTCAAATTTCAAATACCTAAATTAGCATTTATTTTTTTAGCTTTCACTGTTTTTAAGTACATCATAACCTTAAAGAAAGCTTCTAACTAGATGTAAGGAGAAACTTTTTCCCCAGGAGGGCAGTGGCACAGGCTGCCCATAGAGCTTGTTCAGTCTCCTTCCTTGGAGGTTTTTCAGGCCCAAGTGCACAAGGCCCTGAGCAACCTGGTCTCATCCTCAGATCTGTAACAGCATATTCAACCTTCAGTGATGCAGTCGCTAGGTAAGCTTTAATCAACAGCAGTATTAACTGAATGTCTGGAAATACAGTGATTCAGGATTAATTCAGTACTGTAAGTGCTAACTCATTAAGGACTTAGAGACACTTATTAACTATAGGTTAAATATCTTTATGGTGAAGTAGCTCAAACAAGATTCAGATTTCTGCAGATTTTTAGCTGCTAGAGCTACTCAAAAATCCCATGATGAGCAATTGCTTATGAACCTTCTCAGGCAGCATTTCATGTACTAACATTCTGGTCATTGCGGAATTATACAAGTTGTAATTGTATGATTCCTTAGGCAGTATAGATACAGCAGTCAAATGGGGACCCAGGCATACAAAGCATTTCCAAAGCATTTTCCTTTGGGTTCTGCTGCTTCTCAGTAATGTGGCTGGCTCTTCACTGATGAATCGCAGGTCTGATTTTTCCACATGTAGAAAAGACTTAGTTGGCCCAGGCAAATTTACATCCCAGACTAGCACAGCTTCTTTATTTTTAAAGCTAGAATTTACCTTCATACAATCCAGTTTTCCAAATCAAGACATAGACAGTGAAGAATATAAGTGAATGCATCCCTGGCACCAGCATTCTACCTGTGCTCTCTATTATCAGGGTAACATGCACAGATCTTATTGCCCAAATTCTCATTACTGTTAGAATGAGACTAGAAGAAATATTAGCCACTATATATGGCCGGAATGCTTTCATATTTACAGTCTTGGTTAACCTCTCTCTATCCAAGACCAGATTTTGCCAAGATCTTCCCTTCACTGCACATACAATTCAGCTATATTCATGCAGTGAATCAAAGAAAGTAATCTGAGCAGAGCTGTAGCTCTTTTTTTTTCCAAACACAAAGAACTTGAACCTGAAGAAGTAGTTATGAGCTAGCAAGAAACAATTCTTTCTCTGTCAACTGTTTTCTTCCCATGTATATTCCATGTTGGGGATTCCCAATGAAGCACAGCTTTAGTAGGCTAAATATAATACAGTCTTTCTCACCAAAAGAGATGCCCAACAGCAACATATAGCCTAGAAAACTCTGAAGAAAATGGTGGGTTTAATGTGCTCAGTTACTGATTCAAGTCCTTATGTCTGACACTTTCATTCAAGACAAGTGTAAGGAAAAAAGCAAATGCTTATGGAGTACTGCTGGTACCATTCATATATTGGAGATACTATTCCTAACTGCTCCAAATTAAGTTTCCTGAAAGAGCTGAAAGGGTGTAGAGGCCTAGACGATAAGGGGGCTAATGTGTATGTCTCAAACACTGATAGCCACATAGCTTTGGAACCAACCAAGGATTGTTGGTAGTAACAGCCAAGGATTGTTGGTAATAACACACTGTGAGAAAGAACAGGATGTGGCTGGAGAAGGGGGCCATATGGAGGGAGGGCAGCTCTTTTCCAGGACAAACGTCCTTGTTCTAGCCCTAAGAGATAAGCATAAGAGTGCAGCGTACCAGAATGAGGCTGAGAAGCAGGCACAGACTGTAGGGAAAAAGCAAGACTAAAGACATCAGAATCCCTCTGATCCATTTCCAGAAAGGTCTAAAAGAACAGGCTGCACATGATAAGTAACTAATTTGCATAGAAAATGAGAAATCTCCAGGGCAGAGAGAAGTACCCCTATCAAGTCCATGCAGTGCCCCCAAAACCCTGGACATCGCCAGCACCTGGATCGATTGACACTGGATCCAGGACCGACTGGGGGTTTGTTTCTTTCTTCCTTCTTTCCTTTCTCACACTCGTTAATTCATGTATCTCTCTCTCTTCTCTTTCACTTTATCCAAAACCCACTGCTGTGTGTTTATCTAGGAGATCAGAGATTAACATACCAATTCCCATGCCAAGTGTGTAATTTACTAATAAAACTTCGTAAACTTTTGCAGACCCTCTCACTTCATTTGTTCCTTTTGAACATGAGCTTCTATCGATCCTTGGTGCTCCCTTCCCCATAAGGGTGGAGCCACAAGAGACAGCATAAAGAAATGGGCACAAGCACACTGGTGGATTGGTGTGGCTTGGGTGTCAGCAGCAAGACAGATAAGGTGCACACATATCTGAGGAAGTTCACAGTGACTGAGAACAAGAACAAGGAATAAAACCAGGGATCCGCAAGAACTGAACTGTAACGTACACAAGGGATGAGAGTTAAACTGTTGGATAACTTACTCTTTTAAAACATTTTTTAAAATTATCATTTGCAATTACAATCCGTAATTTAGAGTCTCAGTTCTATCTGTTTTTTGTGGCCTAAAACAGTGTTTCAGGGCTTATTTTACTCTCAAAACTCAACTAGCCACTATGTCCAAAATTAGCTACTATCAGCAAGTCCTAGAGAGTTACAGGCCAATCACATTAACTTGAGTTTCCAGAATAACAGCAGAAAAGGAAACAAAACCAGAACTATTTGTAAACATCTAGCTGGCAACATCACAATCTAAGGATCAACACAGATTCATGGGGAAAAAAAAAACAACCCTAATTTCTCTCCATTACATGGTGGGTAGCAAACCTTGCCTACAGGGGTAAGGGCAGATGTAACAAATCTTGACTTTGGCTAGCATTTAGGAATTCTCCCAAACATAATTCTTATGAGCCAGTTTGGAATACATATCTTAAATGAAACAATTGTAAAGATGGATGTTCAAATGTTTGGAAAGGCTACTTTGAAGGAGTGATTCACTGAAAAATTGAATATGCCAAAGAAGGCACCACCAAAACCTTCCCCAATGTATTGCTATTTAACGTTTCCATTAATGATATGGACAGTGAAATAGATAATATACTTTTAGATCTGCAAATTATATCAAATTATGAATATGGCAGCCACTGTAAAGAAAAACACTGGAATTCAAAATGATCTTGGCAAACTGGCATCTCAGTCAATAATGTGAAATTAGTTATTAATTCATAATGTTTTTATGGAAATTAAACTATATGGAAAAAACACTGAGGCAAAGAAATCAGGTGCATGAATACAAGATGGAAGAATGCTCTGGCAACAGCTCTTTAGAAAGGAAACTAAAGGTTTAGCAGATTAAAACTTCAGCATGTTCCAATAATGTCATATTATAAAAGTAATAAAAGACATGAATTCATTACATGATGTGACCTTTACATACTGCTCAGTACCAGTAAGGCCTCAGCTGAGTTTTTATGTCCTGTTTTGTTCATTACTCATTATTAAAGACATGGACCATGGGTACAGAATACAAAAGACCGGGCAAAAAGCAGAAATTTGACAACTATGACTTGTGGAAAATGATTTTTCAAAAGAAATATTAAAAATGGTCCTACACCAAAAGTCTGTACTCAAAAATTGAGTAAATTGGATGAAGTACTGGCATACCTCCAGTCTTATTTTCTATGATTCCTGGAGTGATTTGACAGGTGTCTTAGAATAGTCACAAATGCATACTTATTGAGTGTTAAAACTTAAAAAATTTTTGTTTAGCTCTAGCTTGGTAAAACTCTGCTGTACCTTTGATTAAAAGTAACCTTATGACTGGAGGAAGCAATTTCCTGACATCATTACTTACATTACCCTTCTAAAGAGTTAAGTAATTCTTTTCAAATCATTGTGGTATTTACTAATGTGATATAGTGTTATCAGTTTACAATATATGTAATTAAAAGTGAGCACATTACATTATGTTCTATGATTATGAAATTATGGAATATCAAAACTATGGATTAAGATATCCTACACAAACACCAAAAAAACAAGAATATATTGCATTAACCACTGATGATTAATATCATATGTACTGGACTTCTTAAAAAAAAAAATAATACACTTTTTGGCTAATTGTTTTAAACACCATTTAAGATGGATTCTCAAAGTAGTTAATAAAAGTGAAGCAACTAAAACCTAATATAGCAACTTCATCCCCTTTATAATATTAAATTAAAAGCTTATAGTATGGATTAATTTTATTTAGCATACTTCAGTAAAATTTTAATAAAATTCTGCTGTTTCACATCCAGTTTAGTCTTCCTCAACCCTAAAAAAAGAAAAATATTCCTATTGTACTATTCACTTTACGGATGATAATGCTTTGGCCTTGACTTTCAAACAAATATGGTCAGACTTCAATACCCTAGCTTAAAAATAACAACAATAAACCCCAAGAAGATGAATATAGCAGCATATACTATTTGTGCAGAAAGAAACGGAAAGATAGCCTAACAAAAGTGATTTTCTTAAACCAAGATCTATTAGTAGTTACAGTTACTTCAGTTAAGTACCCAATTTCTTTTCTTATTTTTGCCTATATTAGACATGACTGGAAATATTACATAGATTTTACAGAAAGTATACATTTAGCTTCTGACAGTTCAGTTCAGCTACACTGAAGGTAAGCTTACAACTGAATATATGGGAAGACAAATGGGACTGTGTATTGACCAACTAAGTGATATAGTAAGTAAGAAAAGAGAACTGCTAACGCACCACAACAATACAACAAGCAAGACCTTTATTATAATATTGTGCTAGCTACAGCATTTACATTTCACAAAAAAGATGTCTTCTCACTTCTTAAGGTGTTTTTCTTAGGCAGCTAGCCTTCCAAACTGATACAAAAAAAAAAATTCTTGGAGAGGTAATTTGGAAGCCTGATCCCAATGCTCCAAATTGCTCTGTGGAGAAGCTTCTTGGATCATAAAGACTAGTCAGTCAAACTAAACATCAAGTCAAGTGAAAAGAGTATCCCTCAGCTTAAAAGATATTTTAAAAGACAGCTATAAGACTGATTCAAGACCTCTGGAATCTCCCAGACTAAAAAATTTACCAGTAGAGTTCTTCTGTAACTACTCACACAGGAAGGTGACAATTTCAAAGAGAAACAATGGAAGCTAGACTAAGATCAGAATGAAAATAAGTATTTATTTGCATCAGTGAAAGTAATTAGCCAGGAACTAACAGCTTTTACAAGAGGACAGGTTTTCATTTTACAGAAGAGTGCTGCTACCTCAAGTAAATTTTTCAGCTTAGCAGTAGAATTAACAGTAAGATTACCAGACAAGATTGCCAAAAGGCAGCTTCTTAGAGTAGCCCCTTTAAAAATTACAAATATAAATATTTTATTTCTTGCCTATCTTAAAGAACAACACAGTAAGCAATTTAGAGTCAACTGGTTAGTAAAATAGGCGTTCATTATCTGCCTACATGTTACAATGCTATTGTCATGTCCTAAGAGAGGCTGACTCTACAACAGAATTTGGCTGCTTTTATTATGTCTCTCAGGACTAGACTCCTTAAACATAGACCTTAGGTGAGTAAGATCAAAACTGATTCTCAAACCTCTATTCAGTCACCAGGGCATCTGTAACACTTCAGTATTAGAAATCTACTTGTGGACACGGTCATAATCACCTCAGCTTTCACAGACCTGAGTGAAGTACCCGATTCATTCTACTGGGAAACAGAAGAAAGCTCTCACAAGGGTCTCAATTCCACTTGCAAGTCCCAAATACACTGCCAAGTATCTACCAGACCAGGGTCCTGCGAAATTGAATCAAGTAGTCAAATTTTCATTTAAAACACAACAAAAAGATGATGATAGCCTCTCCTCCTCATACAGAGATACAGTCCTTACTCAGGATACAAACATTTCTTTTCCCTTTTTTCTTCTGCCTGAAGCAATCCAAAACCACCTCTCCCTTTCCCTAGGAAATATTGTGCTCAGAAGTAATGACTAATTTTAACTCAATCATCAGGATACAGATATTTATGCTCTGGGTTTTTTTTCCTGCCTGGACTAATCCAAAACTACCTCTCTCTTTTCCTAGGAAATATTCTGCTCAGAAGTAATGACAAATTTTAACTCAATCATCAGAAAAGAACATGAAAAATAGCTCACAGCCTGACAATTACTGGCAATCAAATAGAAAGAGCTAGGTTCTGAGATTTCCTCAAAGGAAGAATCAAAACACATGGTAAAAAATTCACAGATCTGAACAGGATTTAAAAAGCAAAGAGGGTTTCTTGGAAGAGACACTGGACACAAAAGCTGGTCTGTATTTGACTGAAGGTATTTGGCAATTAGTTTTTGTCACTTTGTAGGAGGGTAGCAGGGAAAAAACATCAGCTGTGATCTCAGGCTTCTGGGCACTTGTGGAGTTTGAAGAGTTTAGTTCAGGTCAAAATGCTTCAAGCATCCAAAACCAAGATGCTGAATTTACCATTAAAATAGCATTAAAAAAAAAACACAAAAAAACCAAAAAAAACCCCAAAAAACACACAATTTACTCTGACTTTGACTTATATGCTCTATCTGCTATTAGAATAGTTTGTATTATGTGGTAGTACAATAACTAATGCGGCGTTAGAGATTGATACAAAGGAAGTCACAATGTAACTCAGACCTTTCAATCTGCCAGCATTGCAGACCTGAGGAAGACTGCTTTCCTCTTACCCTTTTAATTTCTACATGAGTATCCCTGCTACCTATTTTTTTTAAACTTTCATTTACTTTTACTTCTCAAAAAATCAGAAAATATCAGTTTTATTCTTTTCCATTTCTATTCTTTTTGAAACTATATTTTTTATTCATCTCCAGTACTTATTTGAAAAGCATAGGTTAAATACACTTTCATAACAATTACAAGGATAAAATAGGAATTAATTTATTTCTTTTTCCCACCCCCACCCCCACTGTCCAAAGTGGGCAATCTAACCAAGAATAAATAGTGCTGAGTCAACATCGAGGAATACTGAAAAAGAAATGGGTGCACAGGATAATTACAGAAGTGGATAAAGGGGGAAAATTTCACTAACCTGGGCAGTCAAACTGCAGCAGATGTTGAGATCTGAAGGGAGATAAATGCAAAGATTAGAAAAGCAAGTAAAGCATGGGGAGCCACTGAAGACTTTGGGTCTCAGAGGTATCTGCTTAATAATTACATTGGACCTTTACAAAACCAGAGCCTTGTTAGTCTTCCATTGGAGACAGAAATATGATAAAGTGGATGAGAAAGGTAATAGTGCTAAAATTGACAGCTATACCTACAGCACAGAGAAATATCTGTTTGACAAACAGTTATCTGTTAGTACTGGACATAATTTAAGAGATACTGTCCTACCATTACAAAACAGACTAACAGCAGATTCTGGGAAATAAAAGATGTAGTAGACCTCAGACAAATGACTGATGTAGATCTGAAGAAATGAGGTTTCTTGAACAGCAGCCCATAAAAGCAAGTGAATGTAGTGATGGAAACTGAATTTTCCAGTTTCAGGAAAAAATATTGAGACACACCAACTAGATATTAAGCACTACTTTACAAAACATTCTAAAAGTAGCAAATTTATGACATAATACAGGTGGTTCACAAAACACAAACAGTACTTACCTTACAAGAATCAAATTTCTTTAATAGCTGTTATGTGTATGCACTTTAACTTATAAAATCTGCATATCCATGGTGAAGTTCAGAGATTTTTGGTTAATAGAGTCCATACAGACTTTTCACCATGCTCTGCACACAGACATAAAGGACAGCATTTATCTCTGTGCTTCTATTTGTCTCCACTGTGGAATCCAGGGGCATAGGAATTAAAGGGAGGAGAGAGGTGCAGGACTAGGACTGTACACATAGAATGCACAACCTGACCAGCTTCAGTTATTGCAAGGTATATAACTCCATTCTCCTATGGCTCCTTGAGCAACTCTCCCACTGCAAAGGACACAGAGCAACTGCCACTGTCTGTGTAGGGATGACCCCTCTTACAAGGACAGCAACTGAAATACTGGTTTCTCAAATGAAGAGTTTAAATTAGATATGTCACATCTGACAATATTTAGGGAACACAATGTCAGTAGGGGAGGCTTGAAGAGTTACAAATATATTTGCAAGCAGTGTCATAGATGATGACTAGGGTCTTGTCAGGCAGAACTATTGCAGTGAGATTCATCCTGACTATCATAGCTTATCCTGATACAGCAGAGCTCAAATCTGCTTCAAGAATCTTAGATGGTTTCTACACTCCCTTCATATATTCCTCCAAGTGACCCAATGCTTTTGCTTGGGGAGGGTGCAGTTCACAAGTGGAAAATGTCAATTTTTCTGTATCAGCAGAATAGAGAGAATGTTTTGTCCTGAATAAGTAAGGTCTCTCATAAACTTCCAGAGTATATGGAAGTGAATACAGTTTTCAAATTACATAGCGAGAATTTCAGATAAATTCCTAGGAAAACTGTGGCTACAGAGGATCTTTCAAGAACTCAGCTGTTCATTTCTCCAAGTTGATTGCACAAGACAACAGTTTTTATTGGCACATATTCTTGGGGGCAGAGGTTCAAACACTGAATTTTCACAGCACAATCTGATTTCTTATTAACAAAAACAAGACACATCACTGATACAGAGTAAGAAATGTGCAGAGAAAAGTCAAAATAGCTGGCTCGTAAAGAACAGAGCTGAAGGTCAAGTCATCCTGGTTCAATTTAAGAAGGTAGTCCAAGGTGATAAAGTAGTTGTAGAACAGTTAAATCACACAAAGGCACAGAACTTACACTACAGATTAGAAGTGTGGGGGAATGAAATCTGGCAACAGAAGTCCGTGTCATCTGTAATCCATATCAGCAAGTTCTCCTGTTAATTTTTATATTTCTAAAGTGAAAAAGACTACTTTTATCTAAAGAACGTGAAAAAAAAATGGATTTTCCAGCAAAAGATAGGTAACATAGTCCAGTACACAGCACTATCTTTTTGTCCAAAGACAGACTATGTGGGCACAGCACTAGACTCAAACTCCAATATACTCCAAAAATACAGAAGATCTGGAGACAGACTAAGCCACCCAGGGGACAGATTAATATTTATCCAAGTTGTCTGATTTTGTGATGCAGCCAAGAAAGTGAGTTTGTTTATATACATTAAGAAGTTCTTATGACTAACATGTACTCTACAGAGATTTCAAATAGCTTCATGCCTCTCCCATGAATAAAAATGCTTGGAAGCATCTTTACTTTTCATTCTGAGGTGCATTTTCTTTTCCAATACAGTTTATGAGAATCTTAGAGCAGAGTCCAAGGTGATGCTCTGTTTCTCAGTGGCAATATTTTTTTTCCAAGCATTGTCTGCAGTCCAGTCTCACTTCCCTGTTCCTTGGAGTTCCAGCTGAACCTATTCCTGGCAATGCAGATTTCAGTGAAGCAATGAGACACTGAATCTTCAGTATCTACAGAGGACATTAAATCCAGTACTTATCTCCCTCCCAAGACAGATTCTCCCAAGAAAGTTGCTGGAAAAAATGGCCAGACACACACCATTTTTTCATATCTTAAACATGATGCAAACAGACACAGAACACATACACTCCAGACAGCTACTGCTTACCAAAAATCTCTACATATACAAGGATGCACCCATTATGGAATATGATCGTGGATAAGCATCAAAAGGAGAAGTCAGATTTACTCAGTAAATTAAGAAATAGGCAGCAAAGCAAGGTGCAAAATACTGAAATCTTTTTCTTGAGCTATTCTGAAGTTTTAAAAGTACAGTCAGTGTCATGGTAACTTCCACATTGCATATCAATTAACGAGTAGCTTTGTATACAAGCCTGTAGCCATATCTGAACAGCAAGCCTAATTTTCAAATATATCTAGTAATTCTTTAAGAGTATTTTCTTTGCTAAAAATATTTCAACATAGAAAGGTAAACTTTATCAATACATATTTCTATTACATTATCTACAATCTAGCTGCTTTTTTTTAAAAAAAGTAAAACACAAATATATGCAATATTTTGTTCAACTATTCAGTTGTTAAATTCAGTTTTTCATCCTCCAAGGTGTAAGACACTATAAATAAGGCAGGACCTATCATTAGCAAGAGGCATTTAATAAAATTAACTGCTAAATTAAACTGTATTTGTCCCAAGACAAATTACTACAGGACTGAAACACTGCATTAAAAGTGTTAAGATGAAATTCTCAGTCCTACTAGTATTCCTCGTAGTGGCTGAATATTGCTACATCAAAATAAAACACAATACTGGGCCCCTTCTTTTGAAAGTGTGTCATAATTAGTACTGTCCTAAACGCATACCAAAACTTGCTAATGACCTTGGCCACTGCTTAGAAAATACTAGGCAGCAACAGTATTTCTCTTTAAGCAGTATTTCTTTTCAACCTGCTAAATAAAGTACAAAAAGCAACAACATAACTTTTCAGCTACCTGGCATGTGACTTTGTATCAAAGTTTAATAGACTTGACCTAACAAGCTCATAAGAATTAAGGATGCATGATTCTGATTAAGTAAATATTTTCTAAGGGTAAAAGAACAACACTAAACCCTTAACATCAGACAGACTGACTGCTGAAAAACAGAAGTTCTCTATTTATTATCAAAACAAGCACAGGACAAGTGACACAGAGAGTAGGTACACTGTCTTTCAAATGTACTTAATCATTGCCTTGTAAGATAGTCCTTACTAAAAACACTTGGAAAGTGTTTTCAACTAATCTGACAGATTGCTGTTGTGAACTCACTATTTAAACCCGAATGGACTAAACTAGGATTTTCTTTGTCTATCTTGGAGAGCCATCAAAAAATTTGCCTATTTTAGAGGGTCATAAAAAAAACCCCACTCTCAATCACTGCAGTTTAGATTGATTTTAAAATTGAGAGAAATAACTATTTGATTTAGTCATCTTTTGACTTCAGTTTGTTCTTCAGCAATCTGAATTAATGCTGAAAGTATAGAATAAAATTAAGTCAAAACTTATTTATAGTGTTTATCTCAACCCAATTTCCAAGTGACATGTAATGGAACACCTATTAAAGGAATTTGACACCAATTAAACTGGGATAAGAAAAGCTTTCCCTTTTGGTTCTCCCTTGCAAGAGCCAAAAGGAATATGATGCCTATTTCACATGCAGTTGATATCTACCAGTAAGGGACGGGTAATTCTTGCCAGCTCCTTGACATGAATATCTAGCTTGCCATATAATCAATGTGTTTTAGTTAGAGCCCACTTCATAAGCAGGTTATTTCTCCAGTTTTTACTTGATGCAGCAAATACAGTGCAGATAGTTAAAATTGCAAATACTTGGCCAATTCTATTATTCCAAAGCCCAAAATGAGTTTTCACTTCTTTCATACTATAAGTTTCACAATGTGTGTTCTCCTTTCCAATACACTTCAGAAAATGCAAGAGACAGGAACAGAAATCAGGGCTGGCCCTGAAGCACATGGAAACCCTGCCTGCACCCTCAGGAGCTCCTCAGCTGTGCCAAGCTGGCATTCAGCAGCTGATGTGCAGTGACTCGAGCACACCGAATCTGTGACCTCCTGCCACCATGGGCCTGAGGGGTGACACACAAGGACTCCAATCCATAGGGCCTGTGGCACCTGCACTCCATCACATGGTCAAGAGCAGCCATTCCAGCTGAAACTATCCTTCCAGGTGGGAAAAATGGGACTTGGTTAAGTAGAGAAGCCAGTTCTGAGGTCTAAGAGGAGAGCTGTAGGCAGCAGGTTCGTTTGTATAAGTGTTTATTTCTTAGTGTGCTTGCAACCAGCATTCTAGCAATCTGGCTGCTGTTGGCCAACCCTAGCAGTGGGAAAAATTCAAGAATTTTAACATAACAAAAGCTGTCACTCAAGGATCATATCCCTTTTCCAGTATTGTTTACTGCATTTTTAAAATTGCAGCAATGAGACAATAATAACTTTCATTTTCCAAAGATCAGGTAAGCACTCTGTGGTTTAGTAGACATACCAGCAAAAAAACTTATTTTTTCCTATAGCCCTTGATTTATTTGTAAGTGCGTACTTCTATGTACTTCTGGAACCAGTACATAGTACTTATCAGAAGCAGACAAAACAAGGACAAAAAGTGTCCAGAGCTATCTACTTGAGTTGAAGTATCTGTTGAAGGGCAGAATCCATACTGTTCCTTCATGAATACTGATTTATTCACTTCCTCAAATACAGATCCACATGGACTTTCTAAGGTTTTAAATAGTCCCCCCAGGATACATCATAGCCCACCAGCAACAAGTGCCACTTCCCTTATTCATGTTTCCATAAAAATAAACATCTCTTTCCATTAAAAGTATTATCCTCGTTCAACAGGAGTGAAAGCACCCTATAAAGAAAAAATGTATACTATAATATAAAAAAAGATAAAGAACTTTGTCCTCTACAAGTCAACCAGCACCTTTAGTCCAGCCTATAAACTAGAAGCATTTGTACAAGCATCTTGGTAAAAACTTACAAGCTTTTTGTTCAATAAAGTATTCCAGAAGTTCTATTCGACTGCTTGTATAGCCTTACTCTTCAATTCTCTGCATTAGTTAACAATCATTTAGGATTTGACCAATAGCTTTCTCTACATCACCAACTCCTCTGAAGACTTATGAAGCTTATGAGGAAATAGCATAAGATGTCACAACAGCTTAGTCATTTAGATTGTACGATCCTTTGAAATAGCCTAATTCAAAGTATTAAAGAGTAAGATTTACATGATTAAAAACTAAGTAACAAGAACTAGCCATTAATAAAATTCAGTTTATAGCTGCTCAAAAACAAACTAGCCCCCAACATAAGGTAATTTTGAAAATAAGTATCTGATGCAGAGTCAGTAATCTAACCAATGTAATACCAGAAAGATGTGACACCACCTGTAATATTGCATAAAAACCCCCTGGGCTTTTAAGTCATTGAAAATTTTTTGACAGAATTAAAAAGTATTTATTATCATTAATCTTAATGTTCTATCATGAGTGAATAACAAATATTAAAATGATTCTTCTGTTTTCACAGTGAATACTACTTCTACTAGTCCAATCAAATACTCTTGAACGTAAGGATGTGTAATGGTCTAAATAGAGCATCTCACTGCAAGTCGTGGGTTCTTTTTCCCCCCCACATCTATCCCTTTTAAGCCTTTTGGTTTACACCACTTCAGTTTAGACAGCACCACCAGCGAGCCATTAAAAAATAATTCACCATTTCAGTAGTGCAATGAGTGTCTGTCAGATACATTGTATCTCCCAGTTGCACCTAAATTTCTTAGTGTAACAGTGTACTACAGAAAAAAATCTGCTAGGGAAACAAATTAACTCTAGCACATGTACAAGAAATGATGGTTGACTGACAGCTTCTCCATCATCAGAAGCCAAAGCTCTGTCAGTCACTGTAGACAGCAGTAAAACGCAGCTCAACTAGCAGCTAGTAGGGACCAGGTAGGAGGATCAGTTATATCACTGCTATAGTAGTAAACCACAAAGCTAAAGCTTGAGAGACAGAAAAATACAAGTATTTTGCTCTTAATAAAGCTGAAAAATGGTGAATAAAATGCATCCTAAAAATCAATACTTTAACATATCTCAATATAAAGGAGCGAAAATTACAATTTTTACCCATTTTCTGTTTTTTACTCCTTTCACACTTCCTCTAAAACACACAAGTGTCATTGGCAATGTATGCAACTGAGTACCAAAATGAAGAATTCTCTTTGGAACAGCACAGAATATTTTTCAAATGTCTCTTTTCATGGTTAAAGTATTTTAAGCTTTAGATCAAGGACAAAGAACAAAAATTTTAACTGGCTTAACTAATAGTTCTGATTAAAGCCCTCTTTCAACCAGACAACAACCAAGTTATTTTTTTTTCCCCAAACACAACTTGCAATTTAAATTTTGCTTCCTACCAGCAATTGCTTTCTTAGTCCATAACACAAAGGTAAATAGCTATAGTTTCAAGCATGTCATATGTTGGAAGAAACGTGCACTTACCAAGTGAACATAAGGCACAAAATATCCAAAAAGAGCAACTGGGATCCCAAAAGCCCAGATTCGGTAACTGAGAACTTTGAAAACGGAGAAATTGCAAATCTTTTTTCCAGGGGGAAATTTGAACTTCCCCTTCTTTCCTCCCTCCTTGTCTTTGGTGTCGGAAACAAGGGGCTTATAAGTAAATCCAGCCAGGAACAGAATAAACATAAGGATGCACAGGACCCGCAAGGTGTTGAACAGGTTGACAGAATCAAGCAAAAGTCTCAAGAGGAAGGGCAGTGACACTGTGAACAGGCTGCTGCCTGCAGTGACGACGCCATTCACTAGTCCCAGGCGTTTCTTGAAATAGTGCCCAAGAATGACCAAGGACGGCTGGTACGCAAAGGAGCAGCCACAGGCAAACAAGATTCCGTAGGTGAAATATAGAGGTTCAATGGTGCTGTAGCAAAAGAAAAAAAAGAAAAAATCATTACTGTTTTGTAAGACAGTGGATGCTCATGTTCACCCACTATATACATGACAGCTTTTCAATCAACAAACATAATTACAGAAGTAAGTTGAGTTTGTAAATACTTATAGTTGAAATGCTCTGTGTCAGCTTAATTCAATGATTACTCTATTTTCTTCCGCTGAAAATTTCACAGAATTCACTGAACAAGTAAAAAAGAAAAATTATATTCAATTATAATTACAACAAATATTGTGGCTAAAAAGTTTTAAAAATCATTGTTGGGGTAAATTAGCCAAATATAAATTCAACCATAGCTGGGTTTTTGTTTTCCAAAGAAAGGTGTACTGTTTTGATTTAGACATTTCTTCACTGTGCTAGCAGTTCAAACGTAATACTGAACACTCATCATGAACCCAGAAAAGTCAAATATTTAAACGGTTTCTTATTAAAATACAGTACCACAGCAGTAAACATTATTAATGAAAAATAAAACATTTAAATATTGACAAGTTTTGGTAATAAAACACATTATTTGCAAATGATAATTTTTTTTAGGTATTAAATTTTTTAGACAACTAATTCCCTCTTGATTAATTATTTTAAATTCAGTGTTTTGATCCATATATTGAATATGCTAAGAAAGATTGAAAAACGTTAATCATGAAATACTTCAACTCATACTAAGGTGGATCTTCATCATAAGATTCTCCACCATCTCTACCATCTACTATACAACTGAAATGAAGCAGAGCTGTTGTAAGTGATCACAGGCAATTGTGTGCCATTAAAAGATATTTGTGCAAGAAATGTTAAAGGTATGAAGCAACAGTATCAGTATAACTAATTAAATTAGTTTTGTAGTATTAATAAAGTCAAAGGAAACATTTATTTACAGAAGTTTAATCTATTAGACCATATATTAACTTTTTCAGGGGGAGTATGAACGCTTTATGTAGTGTTTTCCATCACAGGAAAGCACTTCTACAGCACTCCTCTATAGAAAAATACACTCCACAAGCTTCCCATACAATTAAAGAAATTCTTAGAAAATAGTATTTGACTAATAAAAGTCTGACAGCAGGAACTCTGGTTTTGTGTATTATAGAGAAAAATGTTTGTATAATATAATATTGTCACTTTCTATATTAAACTATCAATTCCTGAAACTGACTATATGCAATGTAAGCCAGCAGAAACAACATACAGGGGACTTATTTTTTACCTTTATCAATCAAAAATAACCAGGAAAAATAAAAACAGACATTATAAAATGAGAGGAGGAACATAATACAGTAAAGGCAAAGAACTTGTGCTGCAGACTCTTTGAATGAATCTACAGATTGAAGCACAATATACATATTAAAATATTGTCCTACTTTATAAGCACTCTTACATCTCAACTTCCTAAGAGATAAAATTTATATTAAGAAATTAAAAAAAGCAGTAAATCATATTTACATTTGTCTACTTTACAATACTTTACTTTTAGAACACGGACTTCTATATCTGAACTATACTCCTTCAATTAACTGATAACATCATAGGCATAAATCATTTTAGTGTAAGTAACATAATGAAACACCAAGTATGCACAGCAACCTGGCATGTACTCTTCGAAGAATTCACTCTCAAAGGGCTCTTCAAAACAAAATTCAATTAAGCTAAAATATTTTTAAAGCCTTTACAAAACAAATTCCTCTCGCATGCCTCTTCTTTGCCTTTGTTCCATTGGATATCAGACAAACACAAGACTGATCCTTTATCAAGAGATTTAATCTATAATAACAAGTCTTGTTTAGTATTCAACACTTAACATACCATTAGGAAGCAAGGAAGAAGAAAGGCTTTTCCAAGATGCACCTTTTAGTTTTTACCTCACCTTTAGTAAGCAGCTTCTTAAAACATATCAGGAAGTGGGAGTTTTGTTTGCTTTAATAAAATGAATTAAGCAAAATATTTGCACTTGGATTAACCAAAAAATAAAATAAAAATTGGAAACTAGCTCAAGTAACAAGAAAACAAACTTTATTTTTCCCACAAATACAGGTTAATCCAAGAATAAATATAAACGTTAGTCTCAGTATCTGAGACAGAACTATCTGCCTTCTCTTCCAGTCAATTTGTGGACATGTTTTCACATTAGTGGATATATATCCAAGCTAGATGTAATAATAGATCAGGCACAGTGCCACAGCATGGACAGTCATCCGTCCACATCACAGTCAGCTCACATCTATCTGGTTCAGAGAACAAGCATAGAAGAGACATTTTCACAAGCTTGTCTGTACAAATATATTTTCATCTATGTAAGAAATTCTTCCAAATGTAGCTCTTGATTGTTCCTCTACTTACTCTGACAAGGGTGGGGGGAAAAAACAGCAGTCTGAGAACTAGAGATAACTGGCTTATTTTCCTGCTGCTTCTTACCCTATCTTCACTAACCAATTTCTGTTAATGACTAGAATAAGTAAACTTCCTGTTTCCTCATCTTCTACCGGGCACGTCCAACAAATCTGTCGCTCTTGAATTTCTTAGGATTTATTCTGCTAAAGTTACAGAAACGTACAAAAATTGTAAACTGGAGAAAAAAACCCACTCAAAGTTTTTTTCAGTAACACAAAAAACCCAGAGATTTTCTTAACAAAGAAAATAAGCCCTAAGTATATATCATTACACTAAGGTTTTTGCTATCTCCATGTCTGGCAATTGAATCACTGAAAACAGATGAAAACAACAAATTTTACTAGAACATGAACACTTTCCTGGAGGTCCTACTGTGTATTTATCAACATTAAAACTGTTTTAAAAGCAAATTGAGGGGACAGAGCAGGGAGGGAAGACAGCAACAATGCTTATGTACCTGCTAAAACACAACATACATTAAGAAAACATATAACAAGTTTATTCAGGACAATGCTGTTATCTTATAGCAATAGTCTTGCTGTTGAGACATTTATACATAGTGGCTCCCATTAAATAGCGAGTGCTGTTATGACATTCTATTGTATTTTTTAAATTGCTTTTGAAGTTGAACGTTCACAAGTCATAGTTTGAAAGACAAAAAAACAAAACAAGTTTTCTACTTTAACAGATAATATAAAGTATCACTTTATATTTATGTTTACTCCTTCATATTCGGTTGATAGAATCAGCATTACCTCTACCCTGTAAAACTGATAAAATACTTTGAAAGTTAAGAATTTAATTTTTTTACCTTACAAAAGAACTTGCAAGGAGTCCAGCAAGCCCCACTGCAGCTCCAACAACAGCAACTTTTCGACAACCAAATAGGTCTGTGAATATGCTCACTATCGGAGAACAGAAGAAGACCATCCCCATAGAAAGAGAGCCCACCCATGCTGCAAAATTAAAAAAAAAAAAAAAAAAAAAAAAAAAACCAAACAAAAAAACATTTTAGAAGACCAAGAGATTTCAGCTTTTGACTAGTATTTATTTTCATCTGAGATTTTATGTTGCTGAACTAAAGCAGGGTAGCAACTGGGTAACTATTTTAAAAACATTTAAATGCCTTTTTAAATATATTTACCTAACATGGTAAAAAAAGCCTAACAATTTACATAATCAACTGATTTAGATTTTATCAGCTCAAAGAATGCATTTAACTTTTTTGTAGCTATTACTTTTACCTTTTTTTTTTAAACACAGAAACATTCCTCTAGTAAATAACCTAATATGCAGTCTGATGACTAAGTCATTAAAAATACCTTTGAGGTCTCATATCCATTCTGACTTCAATTCACTTGACTTAATTCTAGACTTTATTGACTTTAAATAGGTAGATTTGCTGAAAAAAATAATTTTTTTAATTAATTACTAGTTCTAGATAATATTGAACATCTATAATGAGTAAACAACAACAGACTTTTATACTGTAATATACACATTAGGAATTTGATTTTACTTTATACTAAACAAACCAGTGTAGTAAAACCATTTCCATATATGATGGAACAATGTCACCACAACTGATACTTCTCCGGCTTTACAGACCTCATTAAAACTGTACTTGATTATAAATGAGTCTTTAGATCATTAAGATTCAATTCAGATGAGTCCACTATAGTATCACCTACCAGTGCTTTTTACTTCAAATAGCTTAGGTAGAATATCTTCAAATAGCTTAAGTAGAACAGAATTTGTTTAATTTTCAATTAAAAGTCAGCTTTCTGCTTCACTTCATTTGGATGTTCAGGACCACATCACTTCCCACTTACAATCTAACAATCTTTGAAACAGGCATTACTGATCTTACACTTAATAGTTCTCCCAGGACATAAAGGTGAATCAGGCTGCCATAGCACAATAGTTACGACTAGTATATTTGGCATATGTGTTGCCATGTATTGCAAATATCCCCATCTATTTCAGGGAAAAAATAGTCTGAACAAAAAGTAGAAAAATCTGCTGATGCAAGATACATCGGGGAGAAAAAAACACTTTAGCTTCTTTTTTAGTGGTACAGAAAACATAAGACCTCTTTCAACCTAGAATGGATATAAATCTGTGTCACTGGAATTTTTTTTACAATATCTTTCCTAAAGACACATTTGGATACACAATTGTGATTCAATGATAAGGGTAAATAAAACTATCTGGAAAAACATATATATACCCCAAGACCTGATGAAGAATATTTGCAAGTATATCTACCAATACCAAGGCTTAGAAGATATGTTGTTAAAGTGCCAGTGAGCTAGACACATTGTGCAAGGCACTAAAGACAAAAAAACCAGATGTCTAGAGAAAACAAGAAATTAGTACAAGAAACAAGACCTTTATTTTAGGGCAAACAGTGATCTCAGTGAATCATGACATAACTGTTTGGGGTGGGAGGATGGTGTTATTGGGTATGTTTTTTGAGCATGTGATAAATGTGTTTCAAGGCACAGTCTGAAGAGTGAGGTACTTTCATGGGCATTTTCTGTGTTTCCTGGGTAGGACTAACCCATATATAATACCGCTGTCAGCCTTGCCCTTCTGCATCAAACACTCAAGCAGTATGAAGGGAGAGCACAAAGGACTAGGAGGAAAAAGGCCTGTGACAGTGACTGAAAGGCAAAGACTGAATTTATGAAAGGTCTGTTCTTTCTCTTCCTCTGCCATCAAGGAAGGCTCAAATACACCTTGGGTGTTGCAGGAGATGAGTTGGAGATCTGCCCCATTTTACAGCCTATGTGGTTACTGATGGTACAAGACAACATTATACCAAATACAATTTGAAAGCAGGAGTCAGAGAGAACAGATGCTCTCGTATAGCCTGGAGACCAGCCAGTTACAAAGCTTCTAAGAAGTCCAACTTCTACAAGACTCCTCATCTTTTTACTTATCTTTCCCAGAGTGAGCCTGAAGTTTTACTGTACAAAAGGAAACTGCAGACACTAGGAATGTCCATGTCTTCTTGTCATCCTCCCAAATAAATGGTAGCTACACCACCATGAACAGTCCTCAGCATCTGTGTGATTAGCAGGGCAGCACTATGAAACAAAGTACCTGTGACACCTGGGGGTATCCGCAAGGCCAAGAGAAAAGGCAGCTTAATCTTGAGAAGTGGGCATCACAAGACTCACTGTCAACAGAAGTTTCATATGGTATGAAGGTACCATGAAATGGCTGAACTTCCTGTCACCCTCCCTGCCTAGATACAAGAAGACACAAAGGCAACTAGCACTAGACAAGCCCACCAGAGATTACTTTCTTTTGAGAATCCCATTGCACATGGACAGGTACATGCACTCTATTCATGAAGATAAGCAAAGAAAGCGGGCATCTGAAACTGAGTTTAAGTAGCTTGCATGAAGTAACAGACTAAATTACCTCAGAGCTACAGGCTGTGATTTAATTAGCATTCTCCTTACTGAAATCAAGTTTACAGTGTTTTTAATGGTTTACACAGCTAATAAAATAATTGGAATATAAAAGCTTGAAGTGAAGCCATTCAGTGCAAGTTACACTGAGTTAACAATGTGCTGATTTTGTCTCTTCATGCTTCCAGGTACTAATGAAAGAAGTAAGCCTTTCTTTTCCCTTGATTCTCTCCTTTTTTTGTTACAACAATGACAGGGCAAAGCATAAAAGGGAAGAAAGGTTTCCATTGGTTTTCAACACAACAGACAGTTAACAGGAAGAACAACGGCTCTACCTGAAGCATTTCAGAACAGACTGGTTACGCGCAAAGAAGTCCCACTAAAGAAATGGAAGCCCATACTATACCACTTATCTACCTAATAAAAACTGGAGTCATTAAATTACAATGTCAAGTTAATGCGAGGCTCTTGTGGTCTACAGAAACATAACAGATATTGTTGGCATGTCTTGTATGAACAGCTTTATTATCTATTGGATAGAATGTTCCTGAAGTTAAACTTCACATGTATCCATAGTTCAAGAAAATGTACTGTATTCATCCTTAATTATTTTTGATGCTAGGTTTCTTCATAAAGATAGAAACAGAACAGCACATGCATAAATCTTTAATTTCCTTAAGGCAAGTAACTCTTGCTGCAACATTCTCATCCTATGAAGAAATTGACAGCTATCAAGTATATTCAATAGATCAAGTAACTTTCAATTTTGCTCTGTTCAAGTAAGCTTTCCAGCATTCTTACACTTTCTATGCAGTATGAAAAATGTACAATGAGTTGTCTTCCACATTTTTTAAAATAGAAATTTCAACTGTCCCAAACAATACAAAAAAGTTACAAATGCAGCTGGACAGAACACTGGGAGCTCTCTAGAGCAGCTATTACATAATAATTAAAGCATTTCTCCTCTAGGCTACTGGCTGCTTTCCTGGCCACAAGCTGGCTATATTCCAGAGCTGCTAATTCAGATACTAATACAGCTCTTAATTGCTACATATAACTGCATTCATATTCATACACAAAACATTTTGATTGCAATAGAAGAAAAGCTATTCCTACTTTAAGGACTTAAACATTCCTTGAGGCACTAGAAGCTAAGAATTAGTTCCTCAAATCGTGTAATTCTTTGCAGAATAAACAAATAGTTCAAGAATTTGAGAGATCCTGTTCTGGAGGAAACAAAAGTGGTTGCTGAAAGCTATTTCTGAAGCCAATTTGCTCATCTCCAGCTAATATTAATAATTTCTTGCCTGTATAATCACATTTACATGACATTTATTTTTAAGAATAAAATAACTGCAATACTGTGTAGATCGAAGACTGATTTAGCCCAGTATCCTATTTCTGATCACCACAAAGTACTTAGACAAAGAACACTGAAAAAAGTGCTAGCATCCTGCAATACTTTTGCCCTGGCTATGTCCTCCCAACATCCAGGAATAAGCTTTAAGAACATTTAGTTCCATCAATATTACTTTGGCTTCACTGCTTTTATTGTAATCAGTTACAGAACATGCTCAAGCACCACCAACACATTAAACCCCCTTTGTTTTGAACTTACTCATACTTTAATTCCTCTACTGTGAGAAATATGAATTAATTATCCCTGCCGAAGTTCGTCTTGAAACCTATGATTTTATATGCCTAAATCAGATCTGTTCATACTAATTTCTTCTCCAAAATGAAGCAATGTTTTGATTCAGTCTGTCTTTTTATAGAAGATGTACTCTTCCCTCTTGCATCTTTATATTCAGTCTGATTGAGTGTATCATACTTCTTCTGAGACAGGGTAGCCAGAACTGCATACAGCATTTAATACAGGACAAACAATAAATCTCTATGCTAAAATAATTTTTTTTCCAGTCTCCATGTTGTAATTATCCTTTCTTTTTTCTTTTTGGGTTTTTTTTCGGTTCAGAGTAAATACGTTTAGAAAAACCATCCATGACCTTATTTTCCTTCAAATAGTAATGACATCTAAAGAGGTACATATGCCTTTTTTTTTTAGCACTTATTTGGATTACATTTCTCCCCATGAGACACATACATAAACTGAATTTAATCTGCCATATTAATCACTCAGCAATAACAGAATAATTCAGCAAGTCTAGAAGTCAGCAATCAACACACTCATATGAGGACAGGCTACAGAGTTTGAATTTGTTCAGCATGCAGAAGACAAGCAGCTCAAAAGAAATCTAATCTGTGCCTCCAGGTATCTAACAGGTGATCATTACACAGTATAAAGCCAGCTTCTTTTCAGTGATGCACAGTGACAGGACAAAAAAATCCCAACTGAAACTGCAATAAAAGGACACTCCAGTTAGATGTTATGAAAATTTTCCACAATGAAAGTGGTCAAACATCAGAAGGTCTGATCAAAAAAAAAAGTTGTGGAAATTCCATCCTTGGATATATTCAAAACTTGACTGGACAATACTTGAGGTGCTTGTTGTTGCACGAACCCCACTACTCACACCAAGGAGTGGGAGAGCAGAATTAAACTTTGTAATAAAGGGCATCAGTTTAAATACAGTGTTTAAATCGTGTCACATGATCTCTCAACCAATGACATTAAAGTATTCCACTGAGCATGCGTGACAGTACCAAGGACTACAAATCCCATAATACTTTGCAACATTTTTCCTGCTACAAATACTGAACAATCTGATCTATCTGAGAAGCTCAATGTATGTTAGCTTGGCCTGACTTGAAGTGAAGGGAGTCAGACCAGAACCAGAGAGACTCCTCCAACTCAAGTTACTGCATATAATTTATGCAAGAACACTGTTCTAAACCCCTACTTCTTGAAACTGGATTCTGAAGATCATGTTAAACATCAGCAGTTCTTCAGAAAAAAAAATTAAGTTGGCAATATTAACTTGTTCAGGTAAGAAAAAAGAAATAAAACTAAGCCATGAAATTAAAACCTTTAGGGTTTTCCCCCCCTTCAAAAGTGGGAAGGAGTTGAAGATATCCTTGAATTCTAAGCCAAATATATCCTTATAAGTAGATCTCTTGAAATCTATTATTAGCATCATAGATGTAAACTTCATTGCTTAGAATTACTGTATCTACCTCCTACTGATGGCAATTTTTTCATCAGTATCGTTTTATTCTTGTTGCCTGTGCCCAGAAGTACTGGCTTACCCTTTGCCTAAGGCACTCCAAACACATCCTCTTTTATCCATTATTTATTTTTCTTTCTCCAGGGAAAGCTAGTTTTCCAAAAGAGGGAATTGTTCAGCAGATGTTAGGTAGCCAACAGATCAACAGAACCATTACACGCAACAAGTATTCCAATATCATCCCATGTCCTTTGAGAGCCTCTGTAGGTCAGCCTCCTGGAAACTGCCATCCTATTTTTATAGCATCAAATACCTTGTGCTACATGCCTTGCTTACACATGCCCGTGAAAACTGTCTCAGAGCCTGCTCAGTAACTTCTCATGAATCATGAGGAATTTCGTTAGTTGTAGGTGCAAAAGGAAGAGCAACTGGTTTCCACACAGCTGCTCCTATTACTGAGCAATCCACAGATCACAGATCAGTATGCCAGCAGAAAAGGAAAGTGGATGTTAAAATGCATGCACTGACACATTTAGAATTCGTACTATCAAAAAAGTGCACTGCAAGTTCTATCCAAAAGAGATCTGCCGATGCCATTAGAGAAACTATGTGTTTAAAGACTAAAAATAAATTTATGACATAATGCTGCCACAGGAAGTATCCTATACTCTGAACTCAGGTTACATGACTACAGCTTTCAGTTTGCTTACTTTCCAGTGTTTAGTTTGCAGATATCTGAGCTAGGCTTCCCTTAAACCAATACTATCAACACCCTCCCTTACCCCCCCACCCCCTCTAAAAAAAAAATCACCCTAATTTAAATGAAAATTCTAGAATATTTTTGTGCTAAATTATCTTTGCCCAAGAAATACTGTCTCATTTGGACACCAAAGCTATCTTGAACAGGGTTTAGAAATCAGTTATCTGTAAAGGATCTATTCAGATTTCCACAACACACTCAGATCATGGTTAATACACAAAGATTTATAAACCAGGCAATAGTGGAAGTACCCAACCACAATACAAGATATTGGAGGGTTTTCCCTACTCTTTTTTCTTGTTTCCTGGGGAACAAACCTTTTATTGAATAACATTACTACTGAAAGGTACTGCTAGTTATGATTGGAATCAGAAACCAAGAACTATATGTGACCCACTGGATCACAATAAAGAGACCTTTGAATAGATACCCTGTTTCCATATCACAAGCATGAAAGCATAACCTCTGCTTTCAGCAAACATGAGGTCATTCTCAGACAGTTTGAATGAGTTTATTCTGATTAAGCTCACAGATTTTGCCAATAGCTGTAAGGTTTCCTGCGCTTATGCATAGCATCTCTTCAGCATACACGACTTGTGACAGTCCAAAATGCTACATTAGGTTTGTATAAGCCATGTTGAACTTGATGCAAGAAGGTGAAAAGAACCATAAACTTGCAAATATGTTGTAAAATTAGTAAAATAAGCTTATAGTAGGAGTAAGAAACAAAACCAAACATTCTACCAAGCCAAAATACAAACCCATTTCTTTCAAGGCTTTATACGTCATTCTCTGAAGATGTGTGATAGATGAAAGACCAAGGGCCAGAAGAGATTCACATATATCCTTAAAAAAGTGAGCCGCCCCAAACTTGCCATTTACAAAAATTGGACTACAGTAGTTTCACCCTCTGCCTTCAAAAGTAATGACAACACAAGATCAGAATTTCTACTGAAATCAAGTCCTTGTGGGCGTAAGCAGCAGAAAAGTAAAAACAATGTGTATTCATATACTGACAAAACATCCCATACTGCTGCAACTAACTGATTACTTAACTAACATACAATTTACACTTGCTATAATAACACTAGCTTAGGCAGAGTTTTGTGGGCTTTTTATTTTTGCTCATTGGTTCCCCCTTTAACAAAACACAGTTTTGTAATGGTGAACCCAAAGCAAATATCGTGGGAAGCTGACCATGACATTTTCTTCAAACTATAAGGCACAAAATAGAAACCTGAACAGTTAAAGAAAAAGATTCTTATAGGTAAACAATGTTTACTACTAGAAAGACTGCAGCTCTTTGTGTATTTTAAAAAGTTAGAAGAAAATAAACAAATGCTTGAGTTAGTAAAAGCTAAAACAAAAGCTAAAAAATGCAGCATTAGAAAAAATATTGCTGCTAGAGATTATAAGTATTAAGCCTTCAGGAACCTTTAAAGGAAGGCTGAAGTAAATCATTAACAGAAAAACACGTGCATTCAGATTTCATAGCAAACTGAGCTTGACCTTTGACACTTAGTAAAGTCTAAAAATGCTGTGGTAGGAAGAATAAACAAGGAACAAATCGATAAGAAATGGCTGTAACCACTTGTTTTTCCTTTTAGGAGTCATACAAGAATGTTTTCTGCTGACTATCCGAGATGGTTTTCAAAGCACAAGGTAATCACATTTTTAACTAATGGCCTAAAAATTGAATTCCAGAACTGATTTCCAGGCACATTTTTATCTTCCCTTTCCTCCCCCCAAATTAGCACTGGTTTGTTTATTCCTTTTTTTTTTTTCGATTCCAAACAGTTGAAGGCCAAAAATTATGTTCTGTTTTCATTTAGGATCAGTAATGTTCTACATAAGAAAGTATAAGCTATTAATTTCAATCATGACAGTCTGATTTACCAGAAAGGTTTAATCCTAACTGCTCTCACAACCAACAGTTACACACATTCCGAACATATCTGCAACTAAACATGTCATACAATGGTCTCATGTTTTAGAGCTATAGCATAGATTAGACCTCAAGATCCAAATTCCTAAGTTCTTATCAGAGCTACCAGTCTTCTTTCTTTACTCTCCCCTCACTTGCACTGGGGCAAGACCTGCAAATCAAGGTTGCCTTTTAAATGACACAGGCATACATTTCACTTCTACAGTATCAGAAGTCCTTGGGAGACCACAAAGATGAAGACAGCTGTGATAAAGAAATCTTACTTCACCAGAATGTTTGGTACACTATTTAAAGTTCAGGAGCACAGATTTCCATCAAGCAACTCACAAACTAACCTCAACTTTCCACATGCAAACACCCTTCTGAATCCATCAGAACTGGCTAAAGGACTCCATCACATCTCAGTAACTTCACGCACATCCTCAGGACAGATTGTAACAGCACGTATTTCCTGATTACATCGACGTATTTCTCTTATGCTCTGTGGGTCCCTAACAAAATAATGAAACTTCATTTGGGTTTTAAATCCATACCTTCAAGGTTCAAACTGTTATCTAAAAGATCTTCCAGTGTTACAAACCACCCTTTCCCACTCTCCACCCCAAAATAGTCATTAGTCAATAGTCATTTTAAGCAAGGGACAGACTAGTTACCATAAAGAAAACACTAACCAAACCCAAAATACTATTATACAGATCAAATAAAACACAAGGACAAGTAATTTTAGGGCAAATCATTTAGATGCTGTATCAGGTAAGTATTTTTCAAGGTAAGATCTGGTTGTTTAACTTACATCTGCTTCAGAGCAGAATCTGTATTTATACAGAAACAAAAGTGTCTATTCTGAAACACAACACTACGATCCAAAAAACAGACAAGTGTTCAGAAGCACATGCCTGCATTTAGCAATATAAGTACAAAACTGAACTATACAGCAAATTTCTGCCTTTGCAATCATAACATTATTTTGTGCTGTAAGTTATGTGGAAAGCTATATTTGACTTTAAAGCAAGGAATCTTCGGATAAAGTGAGGTGACAATTAAGAAGTTCAGTATGGGTCTCTTTCATAAAGAGTTTTCTTGTTTCTCTAATATTTTCATATAATTTTATCAGTCTTATCACAAATACAATGTCAAGTGGATATAGAAGTCCAAAACTGCAATATTTTTAAGCAACACTAAGAATTAGATGTTGTTCTCCCAGGCTAAAGAAAAAGAGGGGACTTTCATGAATCTCATTTTCTTTCACCCCTGTCACCCAATCTCTTCCCTTCAAATACTGAAAGCTTAGTCAAAGAACAGGGGCATCTTAAGTTTTTGCACAGCAAACAAATTAATTAGCATTGTCCCTTTCAGAGGACTAATAGGGAGAGGAAATCATCTGCACGGAAAGCTCGGTAAGAGCAGATACAAGAAAGAGGATGTATGACAGGGTAAATCTTTATGTCAGCATATGCCCTTTGTATCAGTTACATTCATGTGTGACTCAGTTTGTGCACTAACCCTTGTAACAATGTGAACCAGCCCCTGTAACTCTTGACCTTGTTCTTCTATCTCATCCCCATATAAAATAGTCAAGTCTGACAATATAATTCACTGGGACAATAAACTATTTATCATTAATTTAGTGCCCAACTACTCAGGCAATTATCTGATTTCCAGCAATCCAAATGCCCAGGTTGCCATACATCTAGAAAACCTGAACAAATTGCTACTTTGCATACACAGAGTAATTTTATCTTAGATAATCAGCTGATAAACCCTCATGGATGTGACTTACTGCATATGTAATATGTCACATATCCAACTGAGATAAATCAGTCTGACAGACAGAGGGTATGTGAAATACAGCCTGTTCAGGTACTTAGCAAATTTGTAGTTCACATCTGTCCCCTCCAGACTAATATCTAGTTTGGGGAAAAACAAACAACAAAAAACCAACAGGTTATATATATTTTTTATTCCATTAACAACAACAGGTTTTGACTGGAATCTTGACACTGCAAATATGTACCACAGGTTGCAGTTACAATTTAGATATTTACAGTTAGTAAAGCACAAACCTTTTTTAAACAAAAAGCTTCCCGGTAAGCTGTTGAATCATAGATACACTCTCCCAAGATAAAATACACTGTCCAAAGCCCATTCTCTGCAAGATCCTGGAGTCAAACAAATGGGCAGGAAAGTAGGAAAGTCTCTTTTGGTCAATCTTTAAATGTTTTTCCTTCCACAAGGAGGTGGAAGAGAAAGGAAAGGAGGCTTTGAATACTCACTGCTGACAATGATGGCATGGGTTGAGCACCTACCACAGAAGTACTTACCTTTATAATGCCAGCATGCCCTGAGGCTGTAAGTTATTTATGTTTCTAAACATGCCACTTTCCCCTAGTTAAAAACAAGCCACAAACCAAAAAGTGGTTTCCCAGAAGAGTGGTTCCCAAACTTGGCTCCCAGTAGGCAATACGAGGAGCTGCAGCAGTAGAAGCAGCCCACACTCCCAGCCTTGATGAAGCTTTCCGGGCATCTCAAATAAGAATTTCTGGCTTAAGGAACAGACTCCCTCAAGAGCCACAGGTCACATACAGGCATGGCATCAGGGTGGTTGAACTAGATGATACTTCAGGTCCCTTCCATCTCAAGCCTTTCTATGTTTTTATGCTTGAAGTGGTTTTTGGGTTTGTTTTTTTGTTTGTTTTTTTTTCATTAGGAAACAGTACTGAGTCAAACATGGAAGTAAACAGTTCCAAAAACTATTTTAAAGGAGCACCACACTTAAGTTAATAATCTAGAGCTGAGAATTTAAATTTGTGGTGGATTGCCCTTGCCTACCAAGCCACTCTCACTGCCCCTCCACAGCCAGATTGGGGAAAGAAAATATAACTAAAGGCTCATGGGTCAAGATCAAAGGACAGTGAGATCATTCACCAACTACTGTCATAAGCAAAACAAACTCAACTCTGAGAAGTTAGTTTAATTTATTACCAATCAAATCAGAGTAATGAGAAATAAAAACCAAATCCTAAAACACACCTTCCACCTCTCCTTTCTTCCTGGGCTCAACTTCATTCCAAAATTTTCTAGCTCCTCCCTCCAGCAGCACAAGAGGACAGGGAATTGGGGCTGCAGTCAGTTCATCACACATTGTCTCTGCCGCTCTTTCCTTCCCAGGGGCAGGACTCCTCAGTCTTCCCCTGCTCCAGCATGGGGTCCCTCTTAAAGGAGACAGTCCTCCATGAACTACTCCAGTGGGGGTCTTTCCCATGGGCTGCAGTTCTTACAAACTGTTCCTATGTGGATCCCTTCCATGGGGTGCAGTCCTTCAGGAACAGACTGCTCCAGCATGGGTCCCCCCAGAGGATGACAGCAAACATGCTGCACTGTGGGCTCCTTCATGAAAACAATTTAGACTCCGATTTTGTTGCCATTTTCACATAACTTTGGTATTTCACACTCAGCACCAAGTACTTCCATAGCAAGATGTAGCAACTTAATTTTAAAATACAAATAAATGGGCAAGTAATTGAGCTACTTGAGCATTGTTTTATAATTTTAAAAAAACAATGTCTTTTGAGCTAAAACTCCATTTCCTTGAGATAGGGCACAAGTTTTATTCTGCAACATTTGTCACATCGATAGATAATTTTTAGCATTACAAGTTGTCTCTCTTATTGTACAGTACTATTTTCCAAAAATAATATGGCTATGCTTAAGACATCAAATCAGTTCTCAAAATATTGAGTATTCCTCTAAAAAAATATTTTGTTATTTATATAGATAAATTCTAGTCAAAGATAAGAAAGTAATAAAGTCCATATATCTTACATAGAAAACAAAAAGCATATATAAACAGTGATATCTGGAATAAATTTGTTATTTAAGTCAAGAAACACAGCATTCTATTCCAATAATACTGGTACTACATGACTTACTCTTTGACTTTGTATACACCTATTAGTGTTCCTTTACCACAACTACAATACCCGCTTCCAGGAAGAAAACAAAAGAAAAAAAAAAATCAAATTTTGGTTAGGATTACAACCTTCTGAAGGTTCTTTTAAAGAAAAAAAAATAGTTTTGCTTGATAAAGATCACACCATCTCAGTAACAAAACCAATGGGTTTACTGACTATTTTGCTATATTCTGGAAAAATATCAGAAGTCCAAAGCTCTTATTTATAATACAAGTAGGTAAAACCTCACAAAACTGAGCCAATCGTACTGCTGGTTCTTTTCCTCCCCTGTTTTTCACCAATGCCTTTAGCTCTTCAAGCTTCTGGGTGTCTCTATTAAAAAGACTCTTTGTACCCACCATGAACAAACAAACGGGCACACACCGTCCAGTGTAAATTTTTTCTCTGAAGTCCTGGATTAAAACATTGTTTATTACTTCCTTAACACATGAATGTTGGGTTTGGGTTTTTTTGGTTGGTTGTTTTTCCAAGACCTTACTGGAAACACATTTTCAGCCTCACTACTGGCTAAACCAGGGACGCAAAGCTGTGGCAGCTTCACTCCCCTCAGGCTGTCAGATCCGGCCTGAGATTTCCCCGAACACTTAAAACTAAAAGCCAAAAAAAAAAAATAACAGTCCTATTTAAAATACACTAGTCCTTCCCTTCTGGTCTAAGTTTGTATCTTCAGGAAGTTGCACTTGAATAAGAACAATTAGTTCTTTCCTACACCACGTCTGGTGAAAGAGTCAACGACAGACAAGTGATATAGCAAAGCTTAGTAGATTTGTCTAAAGAGGACATTTCCAATTTTGAAAGTTCAGTTTCAATTCCACCATCTTAACAAAGGGGTTTTCATGTACAGTGTCCATTTGGAAACAAGCTTGTCCTCCCGGAGAGCTACTGTAGCATTTACTCCCAGCTACTACAGAGCTAACTGATCTGGTAGCAGGAGCGCTAAATTGCATCAGAGGGGGGCAAGAAGGCATCTCAGTTGCACTAAAATAATGCCCTCACCCTAGAGGTCTCTCTGTCATGTAAGTCACAAGTAGCTCTTATATTGATAAAACGCGTAATTACAAGTATTACTCTATCATAAAGAAAACCTCTGGGAAGCTCTGCACTTCCTCCCAATGAGTGCCCCAGCATAAGAGTTGCTAGCACAGAATGCTCTCCTTGCAGCAACTGAAATACAAGTTAGTGAGCTCAGCAGCTGTTCTAAATATCCACGATGCAAAGTCCAAATATCTTTATGGAAAAAACAACAGACTTCCATGACTGATTCCTAAACAGAAATATGGAAATTTAGTGCACATAGCTTGACCTTGATAACATAGCATAGTGTAAACCAGCACTAGGTAAAAGTAATCAAACAACATGAATAAATAGTGTGCCTGCTCATGAGTTTGGAAGAATTTTCAGGTAAGACTGCAAATTAAAATATCAGTCCAATAGACTCCATAAGTCTATTGGGAGTGCGGACAGCAGAAGAATGGTATCTATTTTAATTATTCTGAAATTATTAAAAACTAAAGTGTACCATGCATGTTTCTTTAGCTGAAGCGCTTCAAAGAAAAGCTGTTGACAGTTGGCATCCCCCCACAGGTAGTCCAAAGAAAACAAAGAATCAAGAAAGCCCCGCTTGTTTTCAATTCACCCTCCAGACTGGAGTGCAGAAAGCTTTGTGGCTTGTGCTTTATTTAGTAAAAGGCACTGGATGCCAAAGGATGAAATAAGCAGTAATGTGAGGAGACCTTGGCAGTTCAAACCTAGTGACAACCACCCCACCAGTTCTCTAGTAATCCATCTCCAGAAGAAGGTGGCTGCTCTGAAGAGTTTCTTCGAGGAAAACAAGAGTAGGTTACTGTGCAAGGAATGCATGCTCAGCCCATGAAAGGAAGTAAATCAGAAGCATGAAACAGAGGAATTGACAAGTGTTGAGCACATTAATAGGATCTGTGGATCAATAAATCTGCAGGTATGAACAAGACAGGAGCCCACAATACCAAAAACAAGAAAAGCATTAAGTTGATAAGCCCCAACACTAAAGCTGGTATGACACCAGTCTTTTGTTTCGTCTGGCACCACCAAGGTAGAAAAGCAAGAAAAAGAAGAGAAAAAAGACTAGAGAGATTTCTTGGAGGACAGGATAAGAACAAAAAGATTCTAACAGCTCCATATCTGCTCCCAAGTCAGTAAAACAGGGACTACATTTACAGTAAAGCAAGGGACAAGCTATAGGTTAAGTCATTAAGAGATAATGGTGGGAAGATAAAAAACGGGGTTGAAGATGGAAGGCAGCCAAGAAAGGGATTCAAAAGACTGAGTAAATCCTAATCTAAGTAATGACTCAGAGGTGGAACAGGATGGAGAAATTCTCACCACTGTGAGCTCTCATAGGGTACCAAAGTCACATCCAAATTCAGCACACAAATGCTGACCCAAAAAACCCCAGCAGATGTGAGGATTTGATAGCAGGAATCTCTCGTCGCCCATTTCATAGTGAGGATTTCTAGCAAGACCACTTTGACACATTCATCTATGTGGTCTGGTTGCTTAACAGTGGGTATTGGGTATGTGGAGATGACTTGTGTGCATGTGTCGATGTTGGTGTGGGGGGCAGGTGTTTGGTTGAGTTTTGTATGAGTTTTTGGGTTGGTTTGTTTCATTTAAAAATCACCTCCCAGCCTCAAAGGACTCATAATGAGATTTGCTTCAACATTATTCATCATGGAAATAGAATAGGATGAATGGGACAGGTAAGAAGAGGGGGGGAGGAAAAAAATCATACTACAGCAACAAGGGAAGCAGTCCATAACTTCCATCCACATATCATTCAGACATTAAGGAACCACATGTACTAGCCTTAGTACAAACCGTTTTATGTCTGACTCAACATTTCCCACTATTTGACTGAGGGAAAGACTAAGTTGCAGGAGAAATTCCTGCTTTCCTAAATTGCATATAACACTAGTTTACTGTGGAAAAAAAATGCCAAACCACTCCAAATTCAATCTTCTTTTAAAGCTTTAAATTTAATTAATTCTCTTCCTTGGTATTCCTGGCTTATGAACATCACAATTTAAAGATCTATTCAGGTAATTCCACGCACCAATAAAAGGATGTTGCATTTTAATACATTCTTAGACAGTATCTTACATGTGGAACCTTCCATTTAAGCTAGACAATGCAATGTCCCATGTCACTTGCATCCTTCAGTCATTTCTTAGGATTACCTACTCAACCCAATGAAATTAGCAAAAAGTAAGAGTTGTTAAGAAAACAAGAGAAAACAAAAAAAAGTAGAGCTTGTTAAAAAACAAAAAGAGATTAATTAGGACAGGAATTTGATCTAATAAATTATTCTGCATGAATAATTATCAGCTTGTCAAAATTCATAGTGTTTGTTCATGAAGCTCACAGCTGGAAACAGGAGGGATATTTCAGGTCAAGAACGAGGTTCTTTGGCAAAAAAACACAAAGAAGTTTGCACAGCTCCTGCCAACATCATGCTTAGCTTGAGGCAATGCTTTTACTTTCAGGAGCTCTGAAGTGACTCAATTAGAAGAAAAAAAAACCACTTAATAACATATCCAATAAGGGATATGTTAGTTCTAGTCTAAGGGATTATGGTAGTTCTACAACCATTTTACTCTTAAGAATATTACAGGCTTCATATGAGAAATTACAGAAACTTGAGAGTAAAAAGACCCAAAATAAAAATGCTATTTTTAAGTATTTATCTTCCCTTGGTAAATACAACTGTGGACAGATCCTTAGAAGACAGAGGACAAATTCACTCAAGCTGCTAATGCTCAGGATGGCTTCTATCAAACTGTGTCATTCCTATTCTTAAAAAGCCTGCAATGAACAAGACATGAAAGTATCTTTCTTCGTTGCCCCTCTCCCCCAATCAAATAATTTCTTCACATAATTCTGCCAAGGCAAACAGATGATGCCATACATTTCAGTACTAGTGACCATAAATAATAGTTTTCCTGACAATCAGAACTAAATATCCTCTAGGTGCAGGCTGGTAGGAGCTTCAAGAAGAACACTTACCCTTTTCATAGCTTTAATACACCCAGATACAACAAAAGTATTATGAAAAAAATGGGGATAGGAAAATACTTTTTTGTTCTTGTTTGAGGGGAAAAAACCCAGCATTTCCACATGGCAAAGATGTAACTAGGAATTGTTTTTAAAACTACTCCTCAAGAAGAACAAAGGCTCTTCAGTACATGACTAGCAAATTTATATTTTTAAGTACGTTTTCTGCATTTTCTTAAAAAAACTAGAATAAAACTTAGAACAGGAAGTGAGAATTACCTTATTCTTTTACAAGGCTTAATTAGATGAGGGAGTACTCCTTAAAAACTTTTATTCTAGAAAGCACTAAAACAAGACAGAAATAGTTCTTCACCACAATGAGGAGGTCACTACCTCGGATACAAGGCCCCTTCAAAGGGGCTGAATATCATAAGCTTTTGCACACCTAAAAGCAGCTTTAAATACTTATCAGTCATCAAGCAATCATGAATCATGCAATTAAACATCTTTTGAATAAAAAGATTTAAGAAAAAACTGTGTTTAGATATAATCACTTACTGAGAATTATCTGGATATGCTAAAGTAACATGCCATTCAAAGTAAGTTTAATGTTCTAGTAGCTTTCAACAAAGGGTTCATCCATCACAAAAGATTCTTAGAAAAAACAAAGTTTCCACTGGATATGAGAAAAGCCCTCGGAGGTATGAATAAACTGGGTGAAAGAAACAGGGAGAGGTCAAATTAGCATACAGAGAGTAGTTACTAGCAACATCCAGAAAGAATCCATGTTGAGTCTCTGCTGTTTGGCAATCTTAGCAAATCACCTGGAAAAGGAAGAAGGGCTGAGAGACAACACTCCTTATCTTAAAACACAATTCGGGTGACTGCAGCTGAAAGGTATTTTTTTGTTTAGTTAGTTTTGTGTGTTTGGGGATTTTTTTTTTTTTTTTTAGAGGGAATACATACAGATGATCTAATAAAGTTTGTTGGGTTTTTTTTACTTCTCAAACATAAATGGGACTCCCAAAGTTATCAGAAAGCACATTTAGAACACAAGGAAGAGTGAATTATGCTAAGAAAAAAATATTTAACTGTGCATCCTCTACAACTGAGTGTTTTGAAGTCCACAGGTATTAAGCAACCTTTGAAAAAGAAATTGATGTAAGTTGTACTTCTGTCTCTCCAAGTCCAAAAAATCATTGACTGGCCAAAGGGGAGAAGGTATATGGCAGGATGGATTACTTTTTAATCAGTTACTAGTATGGGATACAGAACACTGTCGTAAAATAATTTCAAATCTGGAAGTCTTTCATTAAGCATTAAAGACATACAGCTGGTTTTACAAGAGGTAACATGTATGAAAAGAAACACTTCACATGCACCAGATACAACATTGGAAGGAATGACTCATCTGCTGAAGGAAAGGGCTGCCATGTGCAAGGACCTCAACGCTGAGAAAAGGGACAACAGCAAACAGAAGGAACTCAAAGGCAGATGTAAAGTCTTGCACCTGGGATGAAAGCCAGTACAGACCAGAGGTTGATTGCTTAGAAAGCAGATTTGCAGAAAGGGACACGTGGGAGCCCATGGACACAAGTTGAATCTGAGTCAGCAGAATGCCCTTCAGCAGTAAAAACTGACTGTGTTCCAAGTGACATTAGCAGGAGCATTACCAGCAGGCTGAGAGACATCGGCATTCCACTTTCATGAGTCTGTATCTGGGCTGCACTGAGTTTTCTGCTTCCCAGAACAAGAGACAGACACTGATGTATCAGACTGAATGCAAGAGAAGGCCACCAAAGTGACTGAGGGTTGGAGCACCTGACATAGGAGGAAAGGTTGGGGGAGTTGGGTTTTTTTTAACCTGAAGAACAGGCTTGGGAGGCACGAGCAGTGCAGATCTTATTGACATCTATAACTACCTAAAAGACAGAGAAAGTGTAACTACACAGCTCAAAGGAGCACAGCTATTACACAAGAGACAGAAGATGGAATACTGGATCTCTATCTGAACCCAACTGGACAAGGGCCAAGTAACCTGATCTGAATGAACTTGTTCTGAAGAGGGGGTTGAACAAGACAGTCTCCAGAGATCCTACCCAGCCTACTGTTACTCTGCAATTCTACAAATACAGACATCACAGCTAGAAGAGTTTTCACAAGCATGGCTATTTCCTCTAAAATCCACAGTCAATGTACTTGAAAGGAAAGGTCATAGATCTTTCTTGCAAATTAATAGGAGTGTCCATGAGATTTTGGGACATTTTATGTGATGAATTTCTCATCTCCATAGCTACCAAACACAAATAGAAGATACAACAAAAATAATAACCATATATCTTGATAAATTAAACATCCCTCAGTTTACCCTAGAGGTTTGTTGCCAAGTAGCTCAAGTTGATAATCGTAAATATAATCTCAATTTTAATAATGAAATTTCTGCCAGAAAATTACAGAGCCTATTACATGTTTCTTTCAGCAGCTCCTGATTCTTCTTGGAAGAGAGTTATCACACCACTGAAGATTCTACTTTAAAAAACACAAGTTGAATTTAATTATTCAAAAATCTTTATAATCAAGTTTAGCACGAAGCTAGTTTATTTTCTCAACCAGTCATGCCACTGAGCACACTGACACAACTTAACCACTCATTAATCACAACAACTCAAACCCCATTTAAAAAAAGGAGTAAATCACACACCCAGGGATGTAGGCAGTTTTTTGTGTGCAAAATAAAAGCTACCAGTGCTTATTATGTCATGGTCTCTATTTGCATTCAAAAGTTAAAACCTGCAAGAAGCTTGTATTGAGGTGGGGGTTGGTTTCCTCTCCCAGGTAGGAAGTCACAGGACAGAAGGAAATGGCCTCAAGTTGTACCAGGAGAGGATATTGGGAACTGGATAGTAGGAAAAAATTTCTTCCCCAAAAAGATGGCCAGGCATTTGGAAAAGGCTGCCCAGGGAAGTGGTGGAATCACCATCCCTGTAAGTGTTCAAAAAACGTGTGGATGTGGACTTACAGACATGGTTTATTAGTGGACTTTGCAGTGCTGTGTTAATGGTTGGACTTGATCTTAGAGGTCTTTCCCAACCTTAACAATTCTGTGATTCTACAATATATGTATAGATTCTTTTGCAGAACTTTTGAAGAACTAACTTCTTCATAAAATTCAGAATTTGAGCCATCTCAGTTTAAAACAAACTTTCAAGTGTTTGAGAAAGCTATAAAGCAAATCTAATTAACTCAAAATCAGCATTAAAAAGACATTGGGAAATACCAAATCAAGGAAGTCTCTACTAGCAGTAGCCCAGGAAAGTAAGTACTAGTTAAAGTACTTACAAACTCCAGGACAACAGTGGGGAAAAAAGTAACACAGTTCAATTTGCTGTGCTTCTGATAAACTGTGAACAGTGCGATGTCTCTAATCTGAAAGTGCCAAGAATAATCCATTTTCTTGTTTGTACCACAATTGCATGTGCATGGTACAGAAGACCTATAAATATGAAGTCACACACTTCAGTATTTTGTGTCAGTCTACTAAAGAATTTTTTAATAAATCTAAATTTAATTAATATTTTAAATATCAAAATTCAGATCTGCAATGACAAATATGTACAATATTGACTTTTCTCCCCTAGATGAATGTATTTCTACTGTGTACAGCTTAGAAAAAAAAAAAGGCAGCACTGGGGCTCTGCTGTGGCAGAAACAAATCTGCAAACAGTAGGCTAGGTTTGATTCTGCTTTTGTACTTTCCTATAAGTATGTGTGTGCATTCAGCAACAGAAGTCCCCATGTGCAAAAGGAAATGCTGTTTTCTGCTTGTGTCAAAACTAAAACATCATATATTTGATGCAAGTACCTGTGGCACTACACGGCTTTTACACTTCTACTGTTACCAACCCATGGATGATATCTGAACATTAACTGAAGGAGTGCTCTGAAGCCTCCATGCCCCCTCTAAATACAAGTTAAACATAACTTACTGAGATAACTTTAAACTTAAAGAATATTAATAATTGTGTCCTTATATGGCAAGTCTGCTACATCCTGATATTTTGACAGTAGTTAAAATAAACAGAAGGAGAATAAGTAAAGCCTACTTCTTTAAATTGAGGAAGTTTCAAGCAGAGATTCCACAATGAAAAGACTGTCTACAGGAAAAAAAAATGCAGTTTGCATTGACAGGCAAAAACATATTGCATGAAACAATTACTTCCAATCGGAGTAATTAATCCAAGTTAACCCAGGGTATTATCATCACATTGCCAGAATCCCTGTGGAATTTTGATCAAAGATGTAATCTAGTAAACATTATAATAAACAGCATTAGAGAATCAGAATACATATATACTGTTAGATGTAAAGACCAGCTACAGAATAGGAATTTGACCGAGGCAAATACAGATTTTTATAGCCTCAAAAAACACATAAACTGCCCATAGCAACAAGCTACAGAGATAGAAAATACCCATCAGGCCAGAAAGATCCAGGAACCACTTAAATTACTTCTTAGTTATCCTGCAAATAGAAGGTGTGGAAAATGTTAGGCATTTTATTCTACAGGGAAAAAATCTAGGTGTATTTGAGGTTTTTTTATCTAATTATTTGTAGGCTCTGAGCACTTAGAGATCTATGTGTGGGGGAGGAAGTCTGCTGCCAGGCAAAGAAGAAGACTCCAGTGAGGTCAATGCAGCAAGGGTGGCTGCTGAGCAGGAGCTATGAATGATGACTCCTAACACCCCCTTTTTCAAGCTGCTCTCCAAAGGCAAAGGAGTAAGAACCACCAGCAACAAGGGGTGTGACTTTCAAATACCGATACCCTAAAGACATAAATCACAAGGCCTTGCAGTTATTTTAGAACAAAAAAAAGGATTTTTAATATTGACCTGCCTAAGTCATGTCAAATAAAGTAGAATAAGGAAAATTCATTACCAAAGGGTAGACTGTCTAGACCTAAAGAACACATGCCTTCCTCTATGTCCAAATTAGAGTACCAACCCAAAATAACAGTTACTTCAAACTCAAAGGTTTGGTCACCCAAAACAGTAGTACATAGTGTATCTTACTGCACATATGTCCTAACTCTGTACTGCCAGAAACACTGACATAAATTTTAGTCTCCAGCTTAAACTTCAGTTGATAAATTACAGTAAAACTCATAAAGGTGTCCTAGTTTTGGCTGTGATTAAACCACAGCACAGGGGAAAAGATAATATCTATCTTCACTGCATATATTTGTATGCTGCAAAGTTCAACTGCTATACTTACAAATAAAAGACTGAAAACTCAGCTTCTGTTCATTTGTGGTTAACCTTTTTTAATAGTTCACTAGTTCTGACAGCTCCATAAACTTACAAAACTAATTTCTTTAAGAGCTAAGATCTCCTGCTCAGCAAGCAATTATCCCAAGATTAGTGTCTAGTAATTTATTTATTCCCTTCAATGAGCAGAAATAATGGGAATTGGGTTTCTGTGACTTTAAGCGGCTCATACTCAGTTACCACCAGATGCTCTAAGTCATCACAATGATTCAGAGCAGGAAAATACATTAATTGGATTAAGTGTTACTTTTATATTTCCCTCTATTCAATTGAAAGTGGAGAACATCTTAACTCATTTACTATAAGAAATGTAAAAGTAAATGTAATAAGAGTAGTAAAACTATTAAAATAACAGAAGAGCATTTCCATTTTCCTGCATTTCTTCTCTGGTTTGAAAGCTCAGAAAAGCAGACAACTGCAAACAGAAACTGTAGAAACCAGTGCTTCATCTTGGCAATTCGCATCAGCAAAATATTGAGAGCTGATACATACAGGAACTCAGAGTCCTTACATCTTGATGCTGAAGATCAACAACACAGCAAAATCTTGATATAAGTTGTCTAGATAACATTCTTACTTAAGAAAAAAACTAAAATAGCCTTGGAGCCATTTTCTAATAGCACAGCACTGACCTTTCCAGATGCTGCCCACATACAGATAATAACTGTTAAGAAAAAAAAGGAAGTGGCCCTTCATTAACAGACAGAACCACAGTAGTGCCACTGGTTGCCTACGCCTGCTTAAGCCAAAACCAGGCAGCATGCTATTCCAATAACCTATTTTCATAGCAACTGGTCTATCTTCAGAGAAACCAAAACATTACAGAACAAAAATACAAGGCAGAATGTTCAACTTAAGTGGAAAAAAAAACCAAAATACAATTATTTCCTATATAATATATATTTGGCATATATAAGAGTGAGTACCAATGTGATCATAATCAGGGCTTTTTACATCAAGAGATCAGCATAAATAATGTCTAAGCCTTCAGATTCAATTTTTCTATTATTGTTCTATCTAACCTGTACCACCAACATAACCTAAAAGTAACTACAAATTCTATGTTACTGCTAATACTTTCATGTTTTAATTGCTACAATGTTTTAAGTGTTTTCCTTAGAATTAGAAAACATTACCAGAATGATTCCACTTGTATTTGGCAATATCCAGTTAAATCCTAGTCAGATCATTTACTTATTAGACAGTTTCCTCCTAAAAACCAACCAAATAATTGTAAATTAAATTTGGAGATCTTGATGAGATATAACTAACATATGACCAGAAGTCTCAAATAGCATATTAGCCCAGCCAACACTTTAAATTAAAAAAAAACATGTTGAATGGCAGGTACCAACTGGCATGTCTCAGATATTTTGGCAAAGCATTAGGTCCTGCCACGACAAATTTCAGGGAAGCAATGCACTGCTTCAGAGAGGAAGCAATTTACAGCTTTCAACTTCTACCAAATGTGGTGCTCAGCATGAACTCCCTCTTCCAGAGACAGGACATAACTGACTAGCACTGTCTGGCCTCTGTGTATGCCAGGGGCTCTGTAATCCTGCCAAGACAAAAACTGGAAACAAAAAGGTTACAGAGGGGAGGAGGAGGGAAAAAAAAAAAGTTACACCACCAAGCAGCTATAATTTGTCTCCAAGAACACACTTTAGAAGTCTACCACTGCTGGCTGGTAAGATTCAACTTTCATGATGTTCTCACATTGATTTTTTTTTTCTTCTGTGTATCCTAACTTTGCTCATCAACAAACCACTGGCCACAATCATGCCGGAAAAAGCTGCCTATAACTGCCTTATATTTGGAAATAATTCAAAAGAACACAGCACCCACAATTACAGTCTAACTGTTGGGAGCTACATAAACGAATTTAAGCATTCCAAATACAAGACAAATTTACCTTTGCTTTGAGGAATGGAATCATACAAAAGCGTTGGCCACAGAAAGTCAGTATCAGCCTGTTTTCTATATGCCATGAAGTAAATTCTAGAGCAATTAGAAGCTGAAGCTCATACAACATCACATGGAAGACAGTTCGGCAAATAGAGCTAAATTCCTAACTACATACTACATCAAGAGCATCAAAGAGTTCTATGGGGCATTGCTTTCTGTATTGATCTTATCAGGTTCTGATAAACCTTCAAAAGGAAAGATAACTTAGACAATAAACCCCCAAAGATTCAACTAATTGGGTTTGCAAATGTGGTCTCCAAGTAGCATGCACTGGTCTGCACATCAGAGTGGATATTATTAGTCAGAGCAAAGACCATACAGATACAGCACACACAAGTGTATGACAGTATTTTTTTTGTGCTCAGGGTCACTACAGGACACCTGGAGTTGGATTCAACTTCCAAGTTAAAGCATATTAAAGGACCCAAGTGTAGATGCCCATGTGAATATGGAGTCAAAGCTCCCATTAGAGCCAGCAGAGATCCAGTCAGCAAAGCTAGGGTAAACCGCAGAGTTTCAGCCCACCCTAAAGTTAAAGCCTGCATCTGGTCAGCTGAGTAACTCTCTGCAAACCATTGAATGAACTAAACAGATCTCCATCTACTATAATCTGCCAGTTGAATTCCATGCCTTGCCAGGTCTCTCCAGATGTAATATCACCCTGGCATATTTTACATCACTGTCTGAAAATGTCACCCAACATTCCAGTGCAACAAAACAGACAAGCAGAGCAAGGCAAAAGAAAAAAAACCACCCATGAACACAAAATGCACATTACTGGTACAGTGTGATGCAAAGCATCACAAAATGATCAGCACCAGTGCCATTTGAGAAGGCTGCCTCTTACCTCAGTACATATCATGCCTTTCAGAACATAACAAAGCCCTCTGATAATCACATTTGATTCAGCACTCCCATAGTGACCCAGATAAAAACAGGAAAAAAAGGTACGGAGGGGAACGACTATATATAGTTTGCCCATTTAATATTTTAACACATGCCAGATATAACTACTGAGGGCAAAAATGTAACCATAATACTTCAAACTGATACTCCTTAAATTGAGTCAAGCATACGAACAGATCAGCTCTAAAAGCCCATGGTACTGTTTTCTATCACAAAACAGTTGTGATATCCTTGTCTTACACTAAACTGAAATTCATGACTTACAGAATTTCAAAGGACCTGTGCCCATCCTAAACTAAACCAACTGCACAGGAAGAGGCTTTTCAATCGTGAAGTTACTTCATAAAAAATGGACACAGTAGCTAAAGACAAAAAGTAACTGCTAAAGCAAATAACAATGTCAACAGCAAAGCATAGCTGTAATCAGAAGCAGTACAGTCAATTTAAAAGGCAAGTCCTTACACAAAAAAGCAAATCTGTGTGGATGCAGCATTCTCACTAAGCTTAACAAGATGTCCCACTTTTAAAATAAGCAGATTGATTTTACCTTTGATCTCTTTTACCAGGCCTAACAATAGGTGGAGGCTCCTTCTTCCTTCCTCTGCATTTACACTAGTCCTAAACTCCCCTCATTTCAACTACCTTTATGTAAATACTGCTAAACCATTCTTTAACCATCTCTTAGATTCCCACTAAACATTCATGTACTCCCCCAATCACAAACTCTTAATCACACAACTCAATTGATGTTTTACACAAAGCTACACAACATTTCACTAAAACACCGGCCACTACAGGCACTTATTCAAGAAAAAAGGATTTTATTCATTATACAATTTCACACTTAGTGGCAAGATTACCTTAAAATTAATTCATCACACTCCCGAGCTATGAGTTTTGCACAAAGATACATGGTAATTCTGGCGGTAATGGCCTGAGGAAAAAAAACCCAATTAGTTTATGACCCTCATGAGTCTTCTGTCAGGAAATTTAAAGTTAAGAAAAAGTAGAGCTTACAAACTCAAGGGCAAATCATATCCTGGGGCACATCAAGCACAGCACTGCCATGCAGTCAAGGGAGGTGATTGTCCTGCTTTGCTCTGCACTGGTGCAGCCTCACCTCAAGTTCTGTATGCAGTTTTGGGTGTCACAATATAAGAAGGGTGTAAAGCTATTAGAGCACATCCAAAGGAGGGCTACAAAGGTGGTGGAGAGACTAGAAGGGAAGCCATATGAGGAGCAGCTGAGGTCACTTGGCTTGTTCAGCCTGGAGAAGACCGAGCGGAGACCTCATAGCAGTCTATAACTTCCTCACAAGGGGAAGAAGAGAGGCAGGCACTGATTTCTTCTCTGTGGTGACCAGTGACAGGACTTGAGGAAATGGTATGAAGCTGCCTCAGGGGAGATTTAGGTTGGATACTGGGAAAACGTTCTTCACCCAGAGGGTGGTTGGGCATTGCAACAGACTCCCCAGGGAAGTGGTCACAGCACCAAGCTTGACAGAGTTCAAGAAGTGTTTGGACAATGCTCTCAGGTACATGGTGTGATTCTTGGGGCTGTTTTGTGCAGGCCCAGGAACTGGACTTCGATAATCCTTGTAGGTCCCTTCAAACTCAGGATATCCTATGATTCCGTAATGGAGGGCTCTACATTACAGAGCAAATCCACTGCCTTTTGTAAAAATAGAGTCTACATACTCTACAGGGTCTGTAGCTTGTTAGGAAACAGGTAAGGGATAGACAACATAGTGGTTGCTAAGGGGCAACCTCTCCCCCACTCTAGTTGAAAGGTTTATGGATTTTATGACATATAGGTCAAATATATATGAAACTAACATGTTACTTATCTATTAAGCAGGATGCAGAGTAAAATGAAAAGATGAATCTTAAGCTTCAGAATGGGAAACAGTTACATAGTTAAGAATCAATCATGGTAATATGTATTTTATCAGAATCATCAATGGTGCACAGCACAGGAAACAGTATTAAAAACTGTGTGGTCAAAGTAGCATTTAGTGTCTTAAAATGTAAAAAAAAAAAAAAAAAAAAGATAAAAAGCATGATTTACTTGATATTTGATAAGACCCAATAAATCCACTGATCAGCTACAATCACACCAGCCAGAGTCACAAGCCTAATCACCTTATTCACTTTACTCTTAGTACTCATTTCTAAACGGTTAATGCTATTTCTAAGTATGACCACTCCTAATTATCTGTTAGAGTCCACTGAGCCTCCTGTACTTCAGATTTTAGTTTAACACACAAAAGAAAAGCAGTAACCAGGTTCTAAGGCAATGTAACCAAGCTGTGCTGTTGTAGTCACAGAAATTAATTCTCTTCCAAAAAAACAAAAAGGTGTGTTGAAGAGGAATTCCAGAACAGCACTCTCTATAGAGCTCCGCAAAAGCTCAAGGAAAGCAGAGATCTAACATTTTTTTGTAAAGCAATATCTTGATAAAAATAATGGAAACCCTGTCATTCTAAGAATACTGTTTGTAATACCCACATCTTCTGCACAGTAAACACTGAGCAGCAATCAACATCTCAGCTGGCAGAGATCATATCCCAAAGAACTAGCACTCAAAGTTTCCACAGAATCCAAACTGTTTATAAACAAGAAATTGTGAGACATGCTAAGATTGATCACCTTCAGAAGACAATATAAAACTTGCAGGAAATTTTCATATTGAAATGAAGTTTCTATCCTTTCCATTCTAATCCTTGATTCGAAGCCTAGAGGAAAGTTCTCACATTAAGAATCCATATCCTTTTTGTTTGAAACTCCAGAACAACCACAGAGGTCCAGATGCAGTTTTAACAAAATGATACAATTTTTCACCTGGCTTTTAAATTACTGTTTATAGCACCTCACTTATCTCTGATCAGGAAAATACATACTTAGAATACTGGTAGGTGGGACACCACATAAACCAGAAAAGAAATCTCAAATACTCAGAGGTAGCATTGACAATGTCCCAAAGAACAGGCAGCAGAGTAGCTTGTAGGATATCCACCTTTCCCTACCTGTATTTTCCCAATTATCCTTAATAAATACAGTTAAATTATTTTTTAAATATTTTAAAATTTTGACCAATTGCTGAAATAATACATGTTCATCTAAAAAAATTATTAATAACAGTATACAGTTGTTGTCACAGACCTTGATGCCGAGACTGAACCTGTATCACATAACATACATTAAGTTAAATGCCTTATACCACATTTACAAAAGATCAATAATGCAGCATGAGAGAGCACAAATTGCACGCAACATACTATTTTCTTTGCCCAATATCAGAAAAAGCAATAAAAATTCAGAACACCAGAGTTGGGTCATTCTGACTAAACTTCTGACTATGCAAAGACTAACATTGTCCATACTGATTTTGCGCAGTTCTACTCCAGCCATCTCAGTAATCCACCCAATTCTATCCCAGTCCCCCAACACACACCTTCAAGGGTCAGTGATTTCACTGCATGAAACTAAATGTTCATTAAACTGCTGCACCATTAACAAAATACTTTGATACATAGAGAGGTGTAAAAAGCTGTTAATGCTTCATGCTTCAATCTGTAAAAAATGGGGTTACTCTGATAGGATTAGAAAATACATCCCAGGCTTGCACATTTTATTTAAGCTTCCAGAAAACTCCCTAGTGTTGATTTAATTTTCTAGATCACTGCCAGAACCCAGCTGTGCCAGAAACTATAAGCTGAGAGTCCTAATTTCTTTCGAGTCTGGAATGCAATGTTGGGTTTTGATGCGCCTAAGCTACATAAATATTTCAAAGGTAGGAAATTACTTTAAGTTACAAAAGAAAAAAAGGTCAATTTCAAATTCCTTTTTGTGTGCCAAAACCATAAAGGCTTTGTTTAAAGTATACACCTTCAGTTGTCACACACATGACAACTTAAACCAATGAACTCAAGGGGCTACAGGCAGTATTTTCATAAATAAATTGAATGAGAACCCAAAAGTCATCATATAAATAGCACACTCAAGATTTGAAAAAATATTATCTAGCAACACTACATCAACTTTCTAATAGGGCTGCTACTCTGAATCATGACACATACCACTGATATGTCCAAAATATGCACCACAGTTCAGGTTCTCAATTTCAATCTCACATGCTTGAGATTAAGAGCATCTTTAGGTAAAGCAGCATTACCACACCTTCTTCCCTCTCATAAAAACAAGCAGCATTACATAGAAGCTGACATCAAACCACTTTAAAACTACAACATGTGCTAAACGTGGAGCAAACTGACAACAAGTAGGCTTTCGGTCTCACCTGTGTAACCCATCGAGATTATTCCAAACCAGTACGTCTCCAGCATGTTTAATTATAACATAGGATCAGGTTACTGTCCAAGTAAGCCCTGGCTGTGTAGGCCAGGCACACTTAGTGCTTCCAGCTCTTCTGACAAGAGATACAGGTCTGCTTGGACAAACCAAATTGGTTTCTGTTCTATACCAATGTCTTTGTTGTTCAACTGTTCATTCTGTATGTGCCTTAGCTGCCATCCAGATTCTAGTCTAGAGCAGACTGAGTAGTTACTTAAGAGGAGCATGGCTAGTACATGCCTGGGTATAGAAAATTAACAAGACAAAGTCACAAAAGTCAGTCTAAGGACAACAGGGAGTTCTAGAGTGCTCACACCAGAGACAGCATAAAAGCCTACAAAGATACAGCCCATCTCAACACTCACTCAAGATCATTTTTTAATGAATACTAATCTTCTCTTTTCTTCTTGCATTGAGCTCTTAAGCATTCACTGCAATATAATAAATGCTAAAACTAGGACTTGTCTAATAAGAACAATCTCTTTTTGCTGCCTTAGTTAAGTGTTTGTTTTTTGGTTGTTTTTAATTTTTTTTTTGCAAAAGAGCAGCTTTCCAACCTTATACACAAGAACACTGTTCCTGGTCTCATATAATGAACTTGCAACTATGAAAGCTATGTTTTGTTCCAAAAGAAAGGATTGTTCATTCCCTCTAGACTGCAAAAGCTTAAAGATCACAATTTATTTAGAACATTATGCCATAGTGTATTATCCTTGTTCAGAGTTAGAGCATTGACAAAATACAGCTAAAATTATGTGGTTTCAAGATACTTTACAATGAAGTAGAAAGACTTTTTATTTACCCAATGCATTTTCTATTTGCAACATTTTTATTGAAGTATCTTGAAAAAATGGCTAAAACCCAGAGCAGGAGCCAAAAGACAACCCTTACTGATGATTTTACAAAGAATTTCCCAGAGGACAATAGTTAGAAACTAAGAGAATTAAATTAATAGCTAATATGTTTTAAAGTACTTATTAGTCTTCCTATCTGTGTTCTTAAAAATGCAAAAGAAAAAAAACTATTGAGGTATTTTGGACACATACATAAAGTACAGCTCTACTGTACAAAGCACACTGCAGAAGATAAATAGCCAAAGAATTCACTACTTCTGCTTATTCAGCAAAAAGGCAACAAAAAAGTTTGCAACTTCAAGTCTGAGATCACGTTCCATGGGATTACAGACATGCTGCTGATAGCAAGAGCCTGGGCTCAACATCCCAGTAATCCCTTCCTGTGTGTGGGAACTAACACTGATGTTTTTTAAATTGGTCCCATCCTTACTAAAGGACTGCTACTCTAACTTAGCTATTAAAACCAGTCATTCCTGTCCAGTTCCCATGAAAATTAACAGCAAGATATAAACCAGAGCTGCTGTTATTGTAATAAATTAGATCTCTGGAACTAAAACAGATAGTGTAAGATCACAAGAGAATATTTTCTCATAGAATTATCCTTCCTGTACATGTTTGCTGAAGATTGAACTGGAGTAGTCTAAGTCTGCATTGTTTGTTTGTTCACAAAATGAAAGAATAAAAAGAAATATATAGGAATACATAAGAAACAACCTATATCATTCCTTCACATAATGAAGGAATTGACTATTCTGATGTCAAGCAGCTATCTTATAAGCACTGCATTAGCTTGGATGCAAGTAATCAGTCCATCTCCTTCCATGGAGTTCACAGAACAGCAGCCATTTCAAATTGGGTAATTACTTGCTGAGCATTATAGATCAATGTTTATTGAAAATGTTTGTGTGACTGATCAAATACTAATTCCCAAATGTATTAATAAATTAATCCACCAATTTAGAAATGAGGAACTGAAACACAGATTAGGATAGTCTCCAAGCAACAACAATGCTACAGCTAAATCTGAACTGCCACTGAGTTCCTCAGCTAAGATTATCTGTATGTGGCTCTTCAAACAGTGGGTAATATGTATATAAAATTCAGAAAACATTAAATACTAAGTTTCATATGACTGCTGAGCCCTCACATCACAAAGGGGCTGACCTAGAGCACAGCTCCAACAGCAGAGCCATGGCAGCTGGCCAACAACAGGGCATAGCAAAGGGGACCAGCTGCTCTTCTCAGAGCAGCCAACACTCGCTCGCTAGTGGTGCTGCCACAGGACACACTCCCCAGCACACACTGCAGCAACTGTCCCCGTGACACCATAGGTCCCAACTCAGACTGTGCTCCTCAGGAAGGAGGAGGTCTGTGGCTCCTCACTGAGGCAGGAAGGCACTCAGATGCCTAAGGAGGTGTATGCTTGTGTTACCAGGTGAATGAAATGTGGGAGCGTGTCAGAACACTACACAGCACTGGAGGTGGCAAGAGGTTGACTTTACCTTCTCTGAGATCCTCAAGCTTCAAGAGTCTGAACCCCAACTATGCCAAAGGTGGAGCAGGTAGTCTTCTTATTACTGTGAATCCAGCAAAGGACTGCAAAAATGAGAAGGGAACTGAAGCATCTGACACATGGTGAGAGACAGAGAGGTGGAGTTGGTTAGGTTCAAGAAAACGCTGGGGGAGAGACAGCAATTTTATCAGCATGCATAAATACCTGATGAGAGGAAATTAAAAAAGACTGAGCCAAACTCTTCTCAAGAAGCAAGAGCCAAAGGGCACAAATTGCAGTACAGAAAATTCCATTTAAAGGTAAGAAAAATCTTCTTTACTGTGAGGGTGGTCAAACACTTGCACAGATAACCCTCAGAGCCTGTGCAGTCTCCATCCTTGTAGATGGTCAAAACCTCCCCGGGCAAGGTCCTCAGCAACCTGCTCTAGTAGACATTGCTCCAAGCAGAAAGGCTACAATCTTAACCATTTTGTTCTTATTTCTAATTGCTGAATTAACTCAAACTTGCTAAAAGAGTAAGTAGACAAATTGTGCTTTAATAGTTTAAGAACAGTCTATTGTTTCTTCACACACACACACAAAAAAAAAGGCCATTACATTTAAACTTCAAGATGGCTTTTAACAGCACTCATCTAAGAAGGCTAAAGAAATCATGATGAGAGATAGAACATTATCAAGAAACTTGAAATGTCTGGACACAAAGCAGACTGCACTGAAAAACAAAATCATCTTTATGGATAGGCAAACACTAAGCTCTGGTACATCTAGCTAAGTCCAAGAAGAAGGTCTATTAATAAACACACACATTTTACTAACTTCCCCTTTAGACAGCAGTTATTTAGGCCAACTCAAAATGAGGAAGGGAGTTGAGAAACCTCAAAGAATGTCAGCCAAAACGGATGAATAAGATGACACTGAACAGATCAATTAAACAAAACAAGGTTGAAGAGCAAGGAGCAACGCACACTGGAAAACTTCAAAGTCAACTAAGCTTCACTGGCTGCAGGTACTAATAATAAGCAGAAAGAAAAACCATTAGGTTATGTAAATAATACAAACTAGACAGCACAATGTTATCATAGTACATCATTCATGCCAGAAAACAGCAAAGCTTCATTTTGTAACATGACACAGTACCTTTCTTCTCTACATTACAGAAGCTTATAGGAGCAGAGATGATGACAAAAATGTAACATTGAAAGTATGAAAAGTATTTCACATGGAACAAAACTATTATGAATAAAGTACGGTAAAAACTTGGCATTTCAGTGGATTTGTATGAAGTTGATTTTAGAGGATACAGTTTTGTCTGACAGGCAGCACACCAAAGCTAATAACTTGAGGCATGTGAATTTAATGCAGAGCGGTGGCAATAGCCAGCCGTCTTTAGAGTTTTTTAGGGATGTTTCATCCCTGTGAAATGAAAGTACTGCCTCTTAAGAAACCCAAAAAAATAAACTGGTAACTAGCTTTCAGACACATTAGGAAGAGTATTCTCCCTAACTAAGCAACTTTTTGCAAGTTAACCTGCACCTGAAACAAAAAGACCTAACAAACGTGAATTCCAAGACAAGAAAAAAACACAAAAAAACAACCTAACTAGCAGACTCAAGGCTAATCAGTCTGCAGACAACTTATCAAGAGTTCAAGAGAAGCACTCCAGAGCTGGAAGCATGAAGATGCATGTGTGTATGCATAACCAGTAGTGGTATTAACTATTCTGTTCTAAATAAAGACAGCATACTAAAGACACTATCTTCAACTTTGCAGTTTGGAGTAGTTGATAGGATGACTGGGTCAATCTTCAATTACACATATATTTATAATCACAAAGCCACATCAAAAGAGTACAAATTTATGACTGCAACTGAATGAAACTAATCATTACTTCTACATCAGGTTGGTTTTCAGGTTAGAATCTATTGCTGGTTCCCTGCACTGGTTTTAATAGCCACACAAACTTGGGAAAGAAAGTAGACTAAAGCAGTACTGAAATCTATCAGTCCAGCACTTTGTGGAACTACATCCTCCATTGCAACCTAATCCTTATTGACCAAGGTGCTACATAGTAGCATGCTTTCTTGTACATGACAGAAATTACACTTCGGTATTCTGATAACTTCTATGTTCCAAATTTGATTTATTTCTTCTTAAAAAGAGAAATAAAAGTCAACTGCTCTCTCATAAACCACGTGACAGTTCCAGTTTGCCAGCTGGAAACAATATCCCATAGATTAAGAGATGAAAGTGTGGCTCTGAAGGACAGTTACAGAAAAAGGGCTTGAATTATAACAGAATTGATGATGGTGCTTTCATCTCTGAAGGAATACGCAGGAAGATATCAAAAGATTCAAGAGTAAAAGAAAACTTCAAACTATCTGGTGAAATTAAAAAGCCAGCCCTGCCCAGCAAAATTTAAATACCATACATGGCAGCATTCGCTTGTTCAAACCTTGTAGATCTTTGTAGTCATTATTTTGTCAGTATCTGAATTATAGCCTGGATATGACAGCAAAGGCAGAATTCTCCTCCCTGCCCTACTGGACCCACAGCAACCCTAGTCCAAGAGTCACGAAGGTGCTGACAATGCTCTAAGTCAGCAGAGTGAACTAGCAACCATTCTGATGGCCAGATACATCACCAAAGGCTGCACCTCACAGAGCCAAACCAAGGTAAGGGCATACAAGCACACAAGATAATCAGTTCAGGCCAGCTGATGCACTGTCTTCTAGTACCACTGGTTAACACAAAAACAAGCATGCAGAACACTAACAAGAGAACATACACCCTGTACAAGGCTGTTTGTACAAGTGAGGATGAGCAGACATATGAGAGAATAATCCAGCGGAATTACAGAACCAGTATTGTAAATCATAGAACTAGCAATTAAACTAGTTTTATCTAAACTTTTTTTTTTAATTGAAACCTAGCCTTTTTATCTCTGTTGCCACTAGTATCACAGTATTTATTTCCCTTTTGAAAACAGGTATGTGCACATACACACACAAAACCCTGTACAGTAGAGGCATCTATGAAGACAGCACAACACAGGACTAGATAGGACTCACACACAGATCCCTAACTTAGATAACAATGGGACTGGCTCAGTGCTCCTCATCCCCATGTGGCAACTCCAACAGGGAAAGGAACCAAGCATTTTTTCCTGCCAGAGCCTGGAATGGTCTCAGAACCTGATCCATTCCCTTCAAGGATGATCAGACTACAATTGCACTTGAGCACTAGAGGCCCACTAGGTCTGCTCTATTTCCAAGGGCCAAGAGCGTCCTGTATTTCATTGACATGGGTTTTTTCCACCCAACTTGTTCCTCTAACACAATGAACTATAAACAATGAACAGAGTAGTTTCCTGAGACTTCAGGCACACCTTTCTAGAAGTTTTATACTTACGTTGGGGGCTTTTCCTCTTCTGCAGCTGTACATCAATTAGCTTTTGAACAAAAAAGTAGCTACCCAAGGAAACAATGGATTTGCTTATATAGTGCACTACATGAGCAAGGAAGTGAGCTTTTTACTAACAGAATACCAAAATATTGTATACCACTTATGTTCAAATTTTTACATAAAAAATAATTACAACAAGGTGCCCCTTGAAGACATTTGTGAACCCTCTATTATCCATAGCATAAGTTTTTCCATTGCTGCTCCTAAATCCTGTAACAATATTAATTATAGTTATTTACCTTACATATCCAGTGCTGATGCTGCATTTTGGAAATGCCCCTGCTGCCTTGCCTGTACTTTTGGTTCCTTCCACTTCTCATCTACAAGGCAGAGTCACTTCTTGACTACATCCTACTCCATTCTGCCTCCTCCCTTTTTGCCTTTCGTATTGATAAATATCCATCCATCTTCTAAAACTAATAAAAATAGCACAGACTATGATACTTAATGTCATCCCATTTTGCCTTACACCAAGAAATAGGCATACATTTTTAAGATATTACAAAATGCTATTAAGAGATAACAAAAACAGCACGTACTATAACCTACTTAATTCCTATTTTTGAGAAAAACAACAAGCAAGAGACAACTACTGACTAGGCCCAAGGCACACAGAAACCTCTGGCAACACATGTGCTTATAGCAGAGATTAAGTAATCCTGGATTTAAAAAAAAAATAAAAATCTGAATTCTGTGGTACTCTGGATAAAAAGTGAGATTAAACAAACACCTGGGATCCCTGGAGAAATTACCTGGAATATTCATACCTCGCAAAAATCAGCATTTTAGATTTAAAAAAAATTTTTTTTCAGAAGAATTAGACTATTAAAAAAACCCAAAACCACACAGCAATTCACTACAAATTCCAGTTTTCCAACTTACTAAATCTGACTCAAATGCAGTTTCCACTCCCAGATTTGGGTAGCAATCAGTCCTAGCACCAAAACTAACAAACAAAAAAACAACTAGATTAAGTACTATAATCAATATAATGGGAACAATCAGGTTAGAGTTTTCTCCAACACTAAAATCATAGTGACTTTTTCCATTAGTCATTTTTTTTCTTTCTACACCAATGCCAGCTAATCCATCAGTGTTCAATAAGAGCTACATTACACTAAGTGCAACTGGCCACCCTGATCATAGCTCCCCCTTTTGGCAAGCTAAATATTGTATCAGGATTTATTATTAGTTCAGTTCACATTCGGTCCTATCTTCACAAGACAAAAAAAAAAAAAAGGCAGACAAACAGTTACTAGTCAATGAGGCTCAACATTAAGAAACAAAAAGCTCTCTTTGACAGCTGCTGCTTAGCTCTTACAGTGCCCCCGACTCATCAAGGTACTTTCAGGCATTGAAAGGAAGGACACCTTTTTACCTGCTGTTCACAGGAGACACCTTTTTTTTTTTTAATTTGCAGTCGTCCTTCACATGCACACAAGTTCTCTAGCCAAGGCAGCTATCTCATGGTATTTCCCCCAACTTAAACCAACCTGAGTTTAAAAAAAAAAAAAGGCAAAAATAGTGTCTTCTTGTGGCAGTTTGAGCATTACCCAAACCAGAACACATCTGATAGAGCAAAACAAACTTCAACTGCAGCTGGTTGGTTTTGTTTTTCAGATGACTTAAAAAGCAATGCAGGAGGTGCTGGCTCCATCCAGGACTCTTTCTGCTCTTCTAAGCAAGACGCAAAAGATCTAGGCTTTAAAGCCAGTTCCCATTTTCCCCCCCCACTCTTTTCTTCAATAGGGCAAATTTTCAAAAACATGGGTGGAGCACACCCACAATCTCGCCTCACTCAAACACCAGTGGTGCAATTAGTCTTCTGGAAGGTAAGACATAATAATTTCAATCTTTCTCTTGTTGATTATTTTGACTACTGCACTAGTACCTACAGACTTTTTTTAAGTACATGACAGCAGTTTTGAGAGTTTGTTACTACAGAACCAGAAAAAGCAATTACACCTCTGCATCATGAACAGACAGAGTATCAGCCACCCATTTGCTTCTGCATTTCTGACTGGCCAGGGACTCCCAGGTCCGTATGCAAATGTTCACAGCTCCTTCTCTGAACCTCTTTCTTCTCCTGTGCAGGCTAAGGAGCCTAGACACCTACTTCTGGATATGAATTTCCCAGCTGCAAAGCAGACACTGCCATACCTGACATGTAGATGTAGCGTCTCATCTTGATAGCTCAAGGACACCAAGGGATACACCTTGTATATCACCATAAACAGTTCAAACGCTGGAGAACACATCACTTAATGCTCCACCACAGCTTTCCAGCTTTCCTACTTCAGTAGAAACACCTGCCTTGGTTTTCTACTTCAGCCAAAAATATTGTTATTAAGCTGGAGGAGGAAAATTAGCCTCTTTGTTTCCTACACCTCAACTTTAGGCCCACTTATCCCAGTATTAAGGAAGACATAGATTTCAAAACTCTTTTAAAGATCTGTATCACCTACTATGTACTAAGTTTCCTAGAAGGCTTCCACCTCTGCAAGGCTACATACCTGGAACATCTTTTTTTTTTTTTAGAAAGGAACAAAAACATAGAAGACAATGTTTGCTCTTTTAATATTTCATCTTAATAGTTTAAATGAAGCTACCTTTTAAATAAGCCAACTTTATTTACTATAATAAATTATTATAGCTATTAATTTGTTATTATTGCGAGATCCAAAAACTGCATTTCCTCAGCTTGCAAAGTCAAAGCACAAGACACATTCCAAAGAAAACTTATGTAAAATAAAATAGAATTTATGCTCACCTTTGAACTAATTGATACTTATGTGTCCAGAGTGATTTAGATGGCAGAGTGGATATTTGATTGTGATAGTACTGTTAACGTCTTCAAAGTCGAGTAAACACCATTAATTTTACTCCTGAGTTTTGTGATATTGGTTACAGCAGTAAATCTGCACATTGACATGCTCTTTTTAGCAACTGTTAAGACCGTTTTTGAAATGTTTTAAGTGCCACTATACCCCACTATTAATTAATCATTTAGACTAACCATTAGGCTCACGACGGCAGGGGATTAAAGACTTCTGGGACCGGGAGCGTGCACTCTTCCCAACAACGCATGATGACAGACACAAAGATACAGCTGCGGAAGAAGCCAGAGTACACCTGCTTCTCTCCCTGCAGCTTCTCCCCTGATATCCCTGGATCTTGCTGCCTCGGGGGCACGGCTGCGAGCGCGCACCTTCGCCAGGAGGCGAGAGCAGCTTCTTTTCCCCCCGATGAAAGGAGTGTTTCCGAGAGCCTCAGCCCAGCCCCACGTGCTTGCGGCGGGGCACGGGCAGGCTCCGCCCGGCCCTCACGCCCCTACCAAGGGGTCTCGCTGCCCGCGGCCGGCCCCGAGAGCCCCGCGGGGCTCGGACACCGACCGCCAGGGCGGCGGCACCGCCAGCAGCAAGAGCCCCGGCCGGGGGCGGGGAAGGCCCGAGGCGGAACGGGCTGTAAGCGACGCCGACCCCTCTCCCGGCCGCCTCTCACCTGTTTTGAAGGCCAGCTGCTTGTCCTCGCTGCCGCCGAAGAGCTGGAGCATGGAGACGAAGAGGACCCCGCACGAGTTCTGGATGCCGAAGACGGCGCCGTTGCACCACATGGCGGCCAGCATCACCACCCAGCCCCAGCCGCCCTCGGGGGGCTCCGGCGCCGCCGCGCTCACGGGGCAGCCCGCGCGGTCGGGGGCCTCCACCGCCGCCCGGGGCTGGGCCCCGCTCTCGCCGCTCCCGGGGCACCACTCGCTGCCGTTCTCCCGCCGCGGCTCCTCGGCCGCCGATGGGCCGGACAGGGGGGGCGCGGCGGCGGGGCCCCCCTCCGCACCCTGAGGCTCCAGCTGCTCGCTCACCGGCGCCATCCTCGGAGCGGGCAAGAGACCCTCAGGCGCGCCGCTCCCGCCTTCCTCCTTCTCCTCGCGACCTTTCGTCCCCCGCCTGCCTCACCTCCTCACCGCGGGAGCTGCAGGCATCCTGCGGCGCCCCGTCTATGTGTCCGTCCGTCGATGTGCGGGACCTAACGAGGCCGCCCCACACAACACACCCCACTCTTCCCGCCGCGCCGCCGCCGCTTTATTTTAAAAGGGGGGCTCCCTCGGGGGCGTAAGCGGCACGAGCGCTTCCCTCCGCGCCGATTGGCCGTGGGACGGGAGGCGGGACGGGAGGGGGGCAAGGGGAAGGGAGGCGAAGCCACGCGCCTCTCCAACCCCCCTTCCCCGCCCGCCCTCCAGCTCTGCCTCTCCGGCGGAGGGGGTGGAGCGGGGCGGGACCGCGCCGTGTCAGCGGCGGCGGCGATAAGCGCTTATGCTGTGGCCGCTCGGAGAGGGGGAGCGGGGAATCGAGGAAGATGGGGGCGAGGCTGGAAGTCAGCGGTTAGCGACCGCCGCGGGCGCTGGGCGGGAGGAGGGAGGCAGGAGGCGGGCGAGCGAGCGCCCCGAGCCCGCACACAGGTACCGCGCACTGCCCTCGGCGGGCAGGACGGTAAACAAGCCCCTGGCCCTGCTCCCAGGCCGAGCCCGCTCCCCACGAGGCAGGGCAGCTGCACCCAGCGCTGTCCCGCTGCAGCCGACCGAGCTGAGAGGGGAAAGTCTGAAGCTCCCGCCCCGGCTGTTTGCAAACAACAACCAAGTAAAGAGAAACCGCCTCAAAATGCGCACACCCCGCCACACACACAGACACGCGCACGCGATGACAGCTGGCGCTCGGCCCTGCCTGGCGCTCTTGGGGGAGCTCCATCGCCCACCCTCCTTCCCGAGGGGAAGGCTGCCAGCTCCGGCAGGGGGCTCGGGGCCCTCGGGGCATCCACTGTCCTGGACAGCTGTCCACCTCTCCTTGGGCTACCCTGTGCCAGAGGGGGCCGTGGGGGAACCGCATCTCCTCGGTTGTCATCTCTGTTTAAAAGCAGGGAAAATACTCTCTGTATACAAAGGAAGAGAAAATACTGCTCTTGCACACCTCATAGCATGTTTCCCATTTGCACGGAGGCATCAACTCTTGACCTTTCTTCCCCACAGCCAGTGAAGTAAGAGGATAGGGAAAGGAGAGGTCTGAAGTGTTAAATGACAAGCTTTTTGACCCATGATCCTGCTTCCAAGCTCTCAGCTGCACATCTGTTCCACCATTTGGCAGCTACTTATGTTTTAAGCAGTTTGGGCTTGATGGGGAAGAGCAGCTTCTTCGAAGAAAATCAGCAGAATAAATCTGGATGCTTCGTCCTTCCCTGTGAAACCTGGGGTGCTCAAAGCAGCCTCTTGCTCTTGTACACCATCCCGATTTTTTCCCTCAGAACCTGGGCTGTTACTGCTATATCACCTGCGCCATGCAACTCCTTTGCCTGCCTGTTAAAGCCTCTTCCTCCTTTTTTTGACCCTGAATCGCCTTCTCCATCCTATACCTACCAGTGGCCACACGGGTAAACAAAACTTAGTCCAAAATAAAGCACAGATCCATGAGACCATGTCTTCTTGTTCTGCACACATTACTCGGTCACTCTCCACGTGAAAAGTAGCAGCTAAAGAAAGAAAACCATGTAACAGTGTAATGAAAGCCTATGTAATGTACATTGAGCAGGTGTTAGCTTTTCGAACTAATCGACCTTTGGATTTTTAATTTTGCATGATTAGTGTGTTCGCATTTGTTTTAAAATAAGTTAATTTTTTAAAAAGTTTACAAACACATTTATGATTACAATGAAGTGCATTTTATAGATGCACTAATCTTGCTGCATAATCCGTTTGTCTTGTTGCCTATGTGCATCTGAATTAAACAAAACCATTACATGTACATGTACAACAGCAGTAGAATATGGAAAACATAAAAGCCCATAACAAAACACAATCTAGCTGTATGAAATACATAATAATTGTCAAAGCAAAGAGAGAACACTTGGCTGACCATTGGAAAACACATCTGTTCCCCCTAAGAAAAACCCCAAGCTTAACTACGCTCAATCTACTTCATAAGCAATTTAACACACAAAAGTTAACACTTCACATTCCCCAATAAGTCTTTGTACAGAGGCTGTTTTCCAAATCTGTAGAGCTTTCTTACAATAATTTTCCCCACCCCAATATAACATTTTTTGAACAGTTGTGACAGAGAAAACCTTTTTTTTGAATCAATCTTCATTACGCTTGCCAGCAATGATTACCTTAATTAAACTTTCGGTTGCGTAAGAATAGACAAAGGCAAAATCCAAGATTGGATCTTAATACAATTGATACAAAGGAGCACAGTTCTGCCAGTGCAACATTATATATTATGTTTCTAACTTTTAGTTAGACTCCTCAGATTACTTCACTTACCTTCCTGAATGGGGGCTGCAAACTGTATGATAGATAGTCAAATCAGCTGGAGGGAAGAACCATATATTTTTTCAGTTTTGGATAGTATTCAGTTAAGCACAAGAGTAATTCCTTCTCTGCATGTTTTTCAGTGTAATATTTAGGTACTGCATTTCATTTCCCTGTTTCCTATAAACACTGTAACAACTCCCCCACTTTTTAAGATAAAGGATGTGTCTTTGAAAAAACCCATTGTGAACGTATTGTGTACAGCTTCCACTTCTGTGCATTTTTGAAAACAAATTCTATTTTCCAGTCATTGAGTGTTTCTTATACCCTGATTAGTATGAACTAATTATTTTCCCTTTCTCCTCACATTTGGGAATAGAGAGTCATAAAATCTGATTCTTCAGTATATACAGGTTTTATAAATATAATGTCTATATCTGTTCTGAATGTTTCTTCCCTATTCTGTACCTTGTTGCCCTATTGTTATCTATCTAAACTTAAATTTTTTATTTTTTATTTTTTTTAATTAGGGCACATAGGACCTTCCTTTATGGGCCTCAAGTAGATATCTAGGGAAACTTTGGTACACCCTGCTCCTGTCAAGAGCTAAACCTTTTCCATTTTGAGAGAAGTCTCTTGAGATCTCAGCTATTTTCCTGGTAGTTCCCAAGAACAAGAACAATTAAAGCTCATTCTTCATAGTCAGATGATTTTCAACCATCACTTTCCATGGAAAATGTACTTTGCAAACAGAAAATGGGCAGGTTTGTCTTCAGTTTGATTGCTAAAGTTTTTGTAACCCAAATCATTTACAGTAAAAACATTGGTGTTTAAATTACTACTATCAAAGAATTTAAAAAAGATTATTTGCAAAAAATAATGCTATGGAAAGGTATGTGAAAGGAAAGCCACCTTTGTGGCTCTGCTATTTGAGCCCTGTATGCTCACAAGAAAAACAGTTGAAAAGGAAAAAGAAGGGAGATGAACATGAGATAATTGTAATAAAAACCTGTGAAAATAAAGAGGTTAGAGTTATAAAAGATATACCTTGTATACATGTAACAGTATCTGTTTTAGCTAAATTGTTGTTATGAGCAAGGAAAAAGAATCATGAAACCAGTGGCAAAACAGACAGAAAAGTGGAAAAAATCAAGAGAGGATGGATAAGCTGAGAAATGTGATGTAAGAAAAACCTTGGGTTTGTCTAAGATGTGTTCCTGTTTATAGTAATGTACTTATTTTACATGTTTTATTAATACCTTACAGCCAATAACAGACAGCAACCGTGCATGCAAAAGACATAATGCTTTACAACAGACATCTGCTATGATGGTACTTAGGTTGTGCCTCTTTTAGGATCAATACATAAAGGCCAGTGCCAAAGGAGGAATTTGCCCTGTCACCTGTGGGCTCTCAAAAGCCCCAGAGACCACAAAATGGCATCTTCTGCAACCCTATCTGGAATTGTAGCCAGCTTCCCACTAAACATTCACTTGCTTTCTCACAAGCTATTGAAAATAGACCACTACTTCAGTAGCTCTCACATGCAGCATTTTCTTCAACCATAAGGAATATTTCAATTGCCAATGACTTTAAAAAAATTACCTTTATTGTTGAAGTACTCTGTTAGTGACACACCAAGACTTTTCCATAAACCATTATATCTGTAGAGTGTTTCAAAAGTATATAGTATTCTGCAAAGGTAAAGTGGACAGGATGCAAAGCCTGAAGAGTACATGTTCAGAGAGTTTAATTCTTCCTTATTCCATTAATCTGATTAGAATTTGTACTGTAATAAATGAAAAGGGTATACCTACATCATCCAGGAAAAAAAAAAGATCTTCAGTAAAATGCCTAACTTTATCACAATTTGCTACAAGTGGTACAATAGATACAAAGCCAAGAAATTGAGGAACTATACAGAAGACATGAAGCTAACACAAAATTTTGTGACCACTTAGACTAACGCACGGTCTTAATGATGAAGCTTTTTTGTTGTGTAATTTTCAGCTAGTATAAGTAAGGCACCTATTCAGCAGAAGGATTTGGACTTAAGTCAGAAAGATGAGATAAACAGGATAACCATTAAAACACAAAAACATATGGTATTGCCAACTGTGTGAAGATCAACATTACATTAAATCCCATTCAGTAAGCAGTGTTTATGCATCTCTCAGCCAGACAGGATGTTCTACTGATGTTTCAGACTGGGCTCCAACTGAGTCGTATGAAGTACAAGGGCTGCATCTGATTGCTGAGCAAATGAGTCACATTCTCAAAGATAAAACCCACAGATTTTATTTGTTTACTGTGGGGAGTGTTGGGAGCATCTAGCCTTAATTTGATAATACCTACAGTAGAAGTTTCCTAAACTGCTATTAGTTGTCAAGATATAGGTTCCCTCCTAATTCAATAATAGCTAGTTTCTTATTTGTGCTTTAGTAACAGAAATACCAAGCAGAATGAGAGAGAGAAATGAAGTAGCCTAAAAATCTAACTAGTGAAGCAAAGGAAAAGCAACACATCCAATTCCCATTTCTATATTTATTTAAAACACCAGTTCCAGACTTAACATTTTCCTTTTTTAGGTTCACCTAAAGCATGGATTATGGCTCGGGCTGGCTCCATTACAAATTAACTTCAGGTTTAGTTCATTATTCACTGAAGTGTGGATGGGACTAGACAGACTGTTGTCTGGAACATAGTTAACACAGAGCTATTATTAAAGGTAGGCAAGTGAAAGAAAGTGGCAGGCATTACCTGTAAAAGCCCTCTGCCCCTGTAAATCTCCATTTGCACAAAGCTAAGTTTTTGATGGTAGACTTTTGGTGTAGTATTCCTCTAGCCTACCTTGTCACTGTACGGGTGCACAATTACTTTAAACATTAACATTTATGATAACTGATATTGAAGGAGCCCAGATGACTAGCTTAGATGTACAAATGAGAACTGTAGATACCTAAAATTTGGTGAAATTAATCCCCCCCTTGTATATTAAGTTGAAGAACAACTTATGATAGTTTTTATTCTGACCTCAAACATGGAATTTGTTTTGATCATATTGCTAAATGAGGAAGCATTAAGAATACATTGTCCTAGCATGATCATTCACCTTTTTCTTGGCAGTGAAATAACTAACACTGTTGGTAACATTATCATTGATCTTCAGAGTTTTCCAGTGAGCAGGAACTGCTTCAAGTCATTGCTTTAGGCTGTCTTCAGGTTTGGTTTGATACCATAATCCAGGTCAAGTATTTCATATTATATGCATTATTATAGGATTTAAGCAACTCAGAGTTCCTTCTTTGTTTTACCTAGACTTGATACCTTCCAGACCACCTTTGCAATCTCAAGAACTCAATTTTGTTTTCAACAAAAGTTTGGAGCACCCTAGAAGCAAATGTTTTGTCAAATAAACCCAATCCAATTGTTGTCTAGAAGCAGATTTTGGTTGTTTACTCAGTCATCAGTCAACTGACATTTCAGATTGCAAAAAGTCCAAAAAGCAAAAAGCTACTGCCTCTGCCAGTACTACTTGGAGTAACAAACCACAAGGAATACAAGCGACACTACTCTTACTCACTTGATTTTTAAGAATTCTAGTTTCTATGGAAGTTAAATAAACTTTGTTTATCATAACTTTCTATTTGTCACTTCAAAAGTGTTTCTGCATTAAAGGCTATAGAAAGGATTAGCAGGTGTTAGTAGCCCCATTTTAAGGTATGATTTACAACAGTGTCAGCTTTTACTTAGTAGGTAAGCAAAACTGTGTATCTAAGTGAGTCAATTCAAATATTAAGGCATATGAAAATTGTTAACAAAGTCTTCCATGTAGAAAGTCTACTTGCCTTGGCAAATTGAACAGATTTGTGTTGAGAAATACAATATTAAAACATCTGACATTTTAAGAGTAGTATAAGGTTACTAAATATAGCAAAGAATAGTTTGGGGTTGTATATATTTGCATTGAAATACTTAAACTATTTAGGACATTAAATATATTATAAATAACTTCATGCAGCTACCCCATAGCTGGCACAAAAAGACTTAATTTCATTCTACTTTTCTACTCACAAATAGCTGTTTTAATATATGAAAGATTAACAGAAAAGCAATCTTTTTCCAATTTCTTTTTCCTAAATTATTGTCCTCAGTCTACATTTATTTCTTAACTACTATCTGAAATCCTGAATTTGAAGTCGTGTATTCCACAAGAAAAAATCTAGTCTGTTGCAGGTCAGTTCAGAAAAATTTACGTACTATCTCTCGTTCACTTTTCTCCAATTGATAGGTTATTTAACCCACAATTCATCCCATATATGATAATATGTGTAAAACAGATTTAAAAAAAAAAAAGGCACATGGAAATGCCTCATTTAGTTTACAATGACTGTATTTCATGAAATAAACACCATCAAATATATCCTCTCTTTCAAAAGCAGAACTAAATTAATCCTTGTATTGACAGGGTGTATTTTCTTTAAGTTAAATAAATCCTATATCAATGGGCTTCCTCTAAATATGTATTTACTTTGTGGCTAAGTAAAAATATTCCAGTTGTTGAAAAGTAACCAGACACATAGGCCCTGCACTTTCTATTTATATACTGATAAAATCCATCCCTACCAGATTAATGGGATAACTCTTACTTTGCATACAGAAATAGAATAAATTAATACAGAAAGAAGGATTTTATAGTATAGGATATATTCATACAAATAAATTTCATTCAGGAATCCTAAATTGCCTTCCACATTGCTTAGGCTGAGAGAGACAATGCACTACCCCGACTAGCCTCACCCATAAGGACTACTGCGTTACCTTATAGCTGGTCATTCATCATGCAGCATTTACTTGAAAGCCAGATGTATATCACTCAGATTCAGTAGATCCCAGTGCTATTTGTATTCCCTCTGAAATAGCATTTTTGGTAACTCAAGGGATGCAAATAGACTAAGATTTCTCTCAGGAAAACCTAACTGCATTCCCCAAGACAGATAAAATTAATAATCAATTTGCTTTGTCATCATAATGATCCTCCCAATTATTTAAATGAAAGACCATGGAAAGATTTTGCATTACAGAAGCTTCTGATCACAGGAATGTGACATAACAGATGCAGTATCAGTTTTCAGGCAGAATTATTCAGTATATAAAATGTCTAACTGCCTAAGTGGCCATATGTGTCTTACATTTTAGTTAGAAACACTTGAAAGGAAAAGATGAGTCTTCCCTCCTTCCCTCACCAGGGTGAAATCAAGGTCATCTTATTTAAGCTCTCTGGGATAGTAATATTTAAAATTAAATTACACTCTACCTAATTATTTTACTAAAAGCCTTCAACTCCTCCAAGCTCTTCAAGTAGCATCTTCTAAACCTTTAAGAAGTTGCCAACTGTTTAAATAATACAGCACACAGAGTACCCTTTAAGGGAAAGATCACGTGCTCAAATTGGGCCAAATAAGCAATAAGACAATATAAATCCAAGCCATTTAAACCATATGAATGATTCCCAGACACTTAGAAAACTGATTTATAACCATGCACAAGGAGTGGTATCACAGTTTAAGAATTTACTGTGCTGGAATTTACTGAAGGATACTGCTATGTACTAACAGGATTTTACAATTAGTAAGACCTATAATGCTGACAGGGCATGAAAACTGTGTACTCAACTATGTACAAATCTTCTATTTGAGGTAAATTTGCGATGGAGAATATCATTATTAATCATTAAGTCATCTCAGGTTTCTGTATTATCCAAACATACCTAGTATTCTCACTAAGTCACCACTGACATAAGGATGTGATCTTATAAATAACTCAGGACCCTTATTTTTACAGAAATAATGTTTTCTAACCTTTTATGACCCACTTTGTTCCCAGACATTGTAATTTTGTAGTTCCTGTGATCTTAAGGCATTTTACTAATTGTATTTCTGCAGGATGTTTGATTTACTGCCACCAGTCAGTACAAAAGCAGAAGCTAAAGGATTATCAATCTTTTCTTATTCATGCCAGTACATGTCCACATATAGAAGAGGGCTTATTTTTTCATAAGTTAGTTTAATATATTGTGGACATGTGAAAAAACTTGAACAAGAAGAAAAGAAATTATTCTCATGTACGACTGTTCACATATGAAATATTGAGGAGTAACCACAGAGCTTTAACTTCAGACTGTCTTTTACTTTATACAATGTAATAACTTGCACCCGCCTAGGGAATGGTAATAGTTAACACTGTGTCAAATTTTGGTGTGGAAACACTTGTTAAAACCCTGCTCACCTGTATATATCCAGTCTCCTATCTGCTTTTCTTCTGGGGAAAAATAAAGTTGTCGTTTATTCAGTGTTGGAAGGGTTGATTCACTCCAATTTAAATACAATTAGCAAGATTGTTACACAAGTTGCAGTTGCCAGATCTTTATGGCTGGTAATACCTCAGCCAAAGTACACAGTATTTTCTGTTTTCATTACAACTTTGCAAGGCTATTGGTTGGAAAAAGCAGTTTTTTGGTTGTGCAATTAATCCAAGCATAGCCAGGAATTACAAACACGTTGTATTTGACTTCAGCTTTCACAGCAGCACTGATACTTCAGGGTAACTTCCAAGGGGATTTTTTCCATCTGGATTTTCCTGATACGCAGGACCAATGTGAGAGAGATAGACTTCTGACTGTCTCCAGTCCGGATGTGTGCTTCTTGTAAAGATGAAATGTCACTCTCCTTTTGGAAAGCAAAATATGCATGAGATATTAGCTGGAAGCACTAGTTGTCACAAGAGGGTTGATGTATGTTCTCTGGTTAGACATCATCTTATCATGGTTGTATCCAAACACAATCTCTCACATTTCAAAGTTTTGCTGATACAGATAGACCCAGCGTTCTAACTCTGGATTTCTCAAGCAAATCTCCAGATGCAAATTCCTTGTTTAATTCCATTCTCACCACCACGAGCCTCTTCTGTCTCTTACCCCCAAACCAACCCACCTAATTACTTGGAGAAATTCCTCCTGACTCTATCCTGCTCTTTCCTGAAACATGGCTTCCTAATGGTTTTCAGAAACAATTTTGGTGTTAAAGTAAGGGGCATAGGCTTAGTATAATAATTTCTTACCCATGACCATGTAAGAGTTACAAGTTTGTTTGTTTTTAAACAAATTTTTGAATATAGTCCCTGCAGTCTGCCTAAACTATTCACCACCAGCAAATCCTGGCCTTCCTTTGAAGTCCGAGGCTGGACAGCCCCTTCAGACTTCTGCTTCAGCTGTCTTGTTTATGGTGGTACAGACTCTCTCTTACTCAAGGAAGCACTTTCTTTTATGAGAATGAGAAGACTTGTAACTCAGAGTGTCACAGAGCACAGACCACTAACGATAGAAACACAAGGGCAGACTTTGCATGCTTCTGGTGTATCTGCAATAGCTCAGGAAAGGTCCTTGAGTTAAAAACTCAAGTGTTTTGTTACACTCAAGTGAGTGTTATTCACACTCTTAGACTAGGAATGAATTCTCCCGTTACAGTTCAATTGTATCAGTATGACTGGAAAGTAAAACATATTTTGATCAGTCTTTTGATCAGTCTCAAATACTCAGTGTTTAAAAGCAAACCAGGCCTTTTTGGCAGGACCCCTAGTACCTCTTCAAATAATTTTCCATTTTTCTTCCTTCAGGCCTCAGTCTCACATCAGGGCAACTAAACTTTGAGCCACACAAAGGTAGGTAAAGCTTGCTTCATATCCTATTTATGCTTCTCTGGGCAAAAAGGTCACCAAGGAATGATTCAAGAAATGTTTCCCCCAATACTTACTGAGAACTTCTGTACCCCTTTCTCGTCCAGTCAGCATGATAGTTAGGAACAAAACTGTGATGCCAGCTTGGACTCCCTTCTTAACCCTTCCTCCTCCCTACATTGGGAGTTACCACTCCTGAGACTTAAAAACTTACAACATTCCCCAAATAACAAATGTATCACATTGTAGTTAGCTCTCCATTTCACTGTGAAAATGAAAGAGAAATTTGGGCTAGGAAAGGAAAATATCAGTGTTTTTGTCCGTTAACCATTGTTCTGCCTTGCTGGCTTTTTATATCATTCCTGAAACTTTCTCCTTATACAGTAAAGAATGTAATGCAAGTTTATGTTGATTTTTCTGCAGCAGCCTTCTCTGCTAACCTGTTCCAGAAGTTTGTAATTTAATACATATATTATCTGTACCTGCATGCTCTGCTATTTTTTCTTCTGAAATTAAACAGGTCATTTCCCGTAGATCTGTAACAACAGTAGGAAACACCCACTTACATTAACTTTAATTTCAACTTTCCGTGTCAACGCATATCAGGACCATTTGATGTGACAGGACACATCCCCAAAACAATGTACCTTTAAAACAGGACCAAAATTCCTGTGCTGCCTGTTATGGCAGTGAAACAGAGTTAACTGCTGAGTGAACAAAACAATATAAAGCTCTTTTCTCCTCAATGTCTGACAGCACTTATTTCACACACTGAATATCTCTGGCATCTGATCTGTTAGTAGCTGACAGGAAACCTGAATTCAATTTCCAGAGGTGTTTTTGTGCTCAATATAAATTACAGAGACTCAAATACTGCAAACTCCAGTTTCTGTATGCCTTGAAGGCTGCCTAGGGATATCTTACAGAGCAGGAATTGCCATCTACCGGCCAGGCCAGGAATGGGCTTTGTCCACAATTTATTACTGCATCTCTCTGGCTAAATTTGGAAATGGAGTTGAACAAAGGAGACAGTGCAACTGGCAGGCGAGTCTGCTCACTGGGACAGAAGTGTGCACATACTTCTCCTTGTCACACTGGAAAAGGAGGAGAAAAACTGTAGAGAAGATGAGTTTGGGGGATCCATGACATTACTATGGTTTGTTGAGGTGTTGATTTAAAAATAGATAGCCAGTAAAACTATTTTTATCTTCTCATCTGGAAATGACACTTTAATTTTTATACTTTCGAGTGGCAAAAAGAGAAGGTAGGGGTGACAAAACCCTTGCTGCTGGGAGAGGAAGGCCAGGTCTCTGTGAATTTCCATGTCCAGATCAGAGCTGGTTAGAGGGATCAGAAAGGCACCACAATATTCCCTGCCCATTCTCACCCCAAATCCTATGTAGCACAGCATGCTCATCCTCTGACTCTCCTCTTTCATCTGCTTTTTCACAGCTGTGACTTTTTTATCTCCCAGGCCCTTCTATCTCCGAATTCCTTTCACAAACCACCCCAGCTCTCAAACCACGTCACCTCACCCTTTCAATTCAGAAACCCTGACATTTTCCATCTTCTTCCCCATCCTTCCTTAAACTTTCTTTCATACCAACTATATTAACTCTCACACTCTTCTACATCCTCAGCTGTATTACTCCAAGAAACTCCAGCCCATTGGGCACACATCCTTGCCCCCAGAGCAGGCCCTCGCATCTGTCCCAGCTGCTTGACTTCTGCTTCACCTGCTCAGAACAATTCTACCTCTGTGAAGTCAAGACAAGACAGAGCAAGTGGAAAGGCATGACAAGTCTTGGGAAACACGGATGCAAAGAAGGTTTAATTTTCCTCAACCTACTGGCTGTGCTCTTGCTAATACAGATCAGTTAGTCCTCAGTGCTGCAAGAGAAACTGCAGATGCCTAATTATCTGATTGCTCACCAGCACCTTTCTGCAAAGCTAATTTTTATCCTCTATATTCCACTCTGCACTGGTGCATGGGATTATGACATCCCAGGTGCAGGACTCTTTCCCCCTCTACTACAATTGCAAGGTCTCATTCCCTTTTTTTTAAGCCAATGTCAGCTTTGTTCATCATTTGTACATACAACACAAAATTTGAGTGGCATTAGAATGCACCCTCACCCTCACAAGAGTCTTCCGGATACTTTTGCAGGTGGCATTCATCTACACACCAATTTATCCATCATCATCATCAAACTTTGTGATATCATGTTATAAAACTACAAGCTGTGGAAGAATTTGAATATAGCCAGTAACTGGGAAGAAAAATAGCAGGTTAAATTAGATAGTGAGAAACATCAATGTGAAAAAACCCTTCTCCAGGTACATAAAATAATGGTCCCTAGTTTATTATAATTTGAAAGTTTATTTGAGAAGAGAGATCTTGGTCTTATTTTGGTTATTTCTGTGGCAGCAATAGCTCCCTAAACAATGTCTAACAGGTACATAAAATCATAGAATCATTTAGGTTGGAAAAGACCTTCAAGATCATTGAGTGGAACCATAAACATTATACTGCCGAGTCCACCACTAAATCATGTACCTAAGCACCATATATCCAAGTCTGCAGCTGAGCAAAAGCCTCAGCAGCAGTTTTTTTGGAAGGGTCCTCCTGTTTCTGCAGCACTTTCATCGGCTGGTATTGGTATTGCCAAGACCATGCTGCATGTAAACATTCAGCTTCCAGATGAATATTAATCATTACTAAGAAGAGAAAATAAAAAAGAAAGTGCTGAACACGTCAGAATTAGTCATACAACAATACCTTTGATATTACATGCAATTCTTTTCTCAGAAAGAATATAACAGAACTAGAAAGAGTACAAGAGGACAAATAAACAATATGTTACAATTTCAGTGTGAAAAGCACTTAAACTGATGAAGACTCTTCAGCTTGGGAAAGAAATCAGTAAAGAAACTGAGGCCTGTAAAATCATGACTGGCATGAAACAGTTGAAAGGAAATGTTTATCTGCTAACTCGCAAATAAAAGACCCAAGGGAGATCCAAGAATATGATCAGACCTCAAGTTTAACCCAGTAATTTCTATGTCACTCAACAAAACTGAATTATGAAACTAATCAATACAGGGTGTTTAAGATGCCAAAATTGCATACTTAACCAAACAATGAGAAGAGTCATAAAAGAAAGATGCAGTAACAACAAAACACAACAAACTGGAGATTACTTCCAGCTCAGGAACTTTATAAAATATAGGTTTCTTTATACTGAAAAATAACAAGAAAGGCATTGAAATGAAGCTCTGTCAAGTTTTAGAGTTCTCACGCTCTTTCCCAAAGCACAAGGAACAGGACAATTAGTATTCATTTTAAACTTCCAGGGCGAAGCACAAATGCCATTCCCTGCTACTACAGACACTGCAGTGTATTTTCCCATATTTGAGGAAGTCACACAGACAACCCATCCACCATGTAGGAGGTAAGTCTTACCTTTGGGAAAGGAAGTGTCTAATTCATGTCCACTCAGCTGAAAAGAACTTTTAATGAGAACTGAGTGTGGTTGTTCTTTGTCTTGTGACATAGGGGAAAATTCAAAATGGGTTGAAGTAAAAAATGTCAAAGTAAAGCAATGTGCTTCCACTTAACTGATTTTTTTTTTCTTCAACTTACAAAACAGTAGAATTGATATTTACATTATTGGCATGTTATATTGAATATAAAGGTATGAATGATGACATGGTGACAAATCAACTTCCTCCTATCCCCAGAGTTTTCATACAGTGGGAAGTTTTGGCTTTTAATTCTGATTTGGAACAACACAAGGCTTGCAAATGTTGAAATTCCCAGAAATTCCATTTTTCTAACAGCTTGTTCTTTGTCATAGACTGACTATGAAACATTAGTGTATTTGTCTGGAAAAGGAAGGTTTGTGTCACTTAAAAACATTCATTTTGTAGACATATTTATTCATACAACTGCTAATCCCTAGTGATCCTGTTGAGGTCTCTCCCTCAGCAGGAAGCTAGAGTGGCAGTGAGCTCACTTAGATTTTTGGGTCCATGAAAGCTGGATGCATCCCACACCCAAACTATCGATCTAAAACAGCAAAGCACTTTAATCACACAGGTACTTACAATCATAGAATCGACTGGGTTGGAAAATACCTGCGAGATCATCAAGTCCAACCCTTCATACAACACCACCATGGTTACTAGACCATGGCACTAAGTGCCACATCCAGTCTCATCTTAAAAACCTCCAGGGACGGAAAAGCCACCACCTCCCTGGGCAGCCCATTCCAATATCTGATTACTCTCTCTGTAAAAAATTTCCAGTATCCAACCTAAACCTCCCCTGGCAGAGCTTAAGACCATGCCCTCTTGTCCTACTGCTGGTTACCTGGGAGAAGAGACCAACCTGGCTACAACCTCCTTTTAGGGAGTTGTAGAGAGTGATGAGGTCTCCCCTGAGCCTCCTCTTCTCCAGGCTGAACAACCCCAGCTCCCTCAGCCTCTCCTCATAGGACTTGTGCTCAAGTCCCTTCCCCAGCCTCACTGCTCTTCTCTGGACTGCTCCAGCACCTCAATATCCTTCCTGAACTGAGGGGCCTAGAACTGGACGTAGTACTCCAGGTGTGGCCGCATCAGCGCTGAGTACAGAGGAAGAATCACTTCCCTGGTCCTGCTGGCCACACTGTTCCTGATCCAGGCCAGGATGCCACTGGCCTTCTTGGCCACCTGGGCACACTGGTGGCTCATGTTCAGCTTCCTGTCAATCCAAACTCCAGGTCCCTTTCTGCCTGGGTGCTCTCCAGCCACTCTGTCCCCAGCCTGTAGCACTGCAGGGGGTTGTTGTGGCCAAAGTGCAGGACCTGGCACTTGGCCTTGTTGAACCTCATCCCATTGGAATCAGCCCAACTCTCCAGTCTGTCCAGGTCCCTCTGAGGAGCCCTCCTGCCTTCCAGCTGATCAACGCTCCCCCCCCAACTTGGTGTCATCTGCAAATTTGCTGATGCTGGACTCCATCCCCTCATCTAAATCATCAGTAAAGATATTAGACAGAAGTGGGCCCAACACTGATCCCTGGGGGACACCACTAGTGACCAGCCACCAACTGGACATAGCACCGTTCGCCACCACTCTCTGGGCCCAGCCCTGCAGCCAGTTCCTAACCCAGCACAGAGTGCCCCTGTTCAAGCCATGGGCTGCCAGCTTTTTCAGGAGTATGCTGTGGGAGGTGGTGTCAAAGGCTTTGCTGAAGTCCAGATGGACCACATTCACAGCCTTCCCCTCATCCAACAGGCGGGTCACCTGATCATAAAAGGAGAACAAGCATTCCAGTTTGGTTGGGAATCATTACTCCTCCTTTGTATTTTGTGCTTGCCAAGAAGCAGAAGAGCTCGCCAAGCCGCTCTCCATCATTTGCCGACAGTCCTGGCTCACTGGGGAGGTCCCAGATGATTGGAAGTTGGCAAATGTTACGCCAATCCACAAAAAGGGTTGCAAGGAGGACCCAGGAAACTACAGGCTTGTCACCCTGACCTAAGTGCCTGGCAAGATTATGGAGCAGATTATCCTAAGTGCAATCACACAGCACCTACAGGATGGACAAGGGATCAGACCCAGCCAGCATGGGTTTGGGAGGGGCAGATCCTGTCTGACCAACATGAGATCAGGACCTGCCCTTGTCTTTTCCAACCCGGCTGATTCCATGATTCTATGATTCTATGATTCTATGATTCTATGATTAAGGGTTTCCCTCAATGTAGGGAAAATAAGAAGCAGGGTTCTTCAGGACAGACTGTGTTCAACACTCTTCTGCAACCTGTGGTTGCAAGTAAACCGGAGACCTTGAAGGATAAGATTATAAGGCTTGTTTGTTTGTTTCATAAGAAGGAGCTACTACAGTTCAGGAAAGCCATGTTCAGTCTCTGAAGAGCCTGTGCTACTTCAGTGTCTTAGTGAGGACTTTTTCTTTACACTGTGTTTTTTACCATGCCTGGCATCCTTCTTGGAGGAACCTGGGTATTATAGTCCTACAGTAAATAAATAATTGCAAGCATTCAGAACTTGTTCTTCTTAAAAGTTGGACTGTGTTTTGGATAAGAATAGAATAAGATTTAAGACAAACCTCTCCAGCAAGTCTGCCATAAAACACACTGCGTCAAAAATTTATATTTTGGGAAGCTGTGATATTTTTGTGTGTGAGAGGGCTTTTTTTGTTTGTTTGTTTTTTATAAGTCTCAAGGCCCTAAGACCTTTTATAAATGGAACATGATTCATGATCCTTAGGTAGGAATGATAAGTCACTTCATGCTGCAATGCATTTATGGAAACCCATGCAGCTATGGAGGCAGAACATAGCCTTATCTATGGGAAAAGGTTTTAAAGGTGTTGCTCCAACTTTCTTTTTATAATTGGTGATTCTTTCTCCACTGCAAGAAAAAACACTTTTCATACAAGTTGCAAAATTATTTTTGCAGACATGATTATGTATCATGTAAGTTTTTATCTCTCCTTTTCCTGTCTTCCAAGTCATGTGTCTAGTTCAATGTCCAAGAGGGGACATAGAAGACCGGAAAGTTTCTGATTTCAGTCATCTGGCTTTCGCTGTGAGAAAACACCTCTGCTATCGCCTTGTCTTAATAGTTTGTCTGTTCTTTCTCAGCACTCATTTGTTTTGCTAACAGAGCTAGGCCTATGGAAACTAGCTCTTTACCTACTAAGTTGAAAAGTTCATCCTGTTCTACTTTTTAATAGAACAACAAAACTTTCCTGTAAACTCAGCTCCCAGAATCGATTACAAGTCTAATGTAGCTGTCTTTGACCAAATGTTGGCACCATTTTAATAAACCACAAGTTTTGACAAATGTTTTACTTCTTCTCTGCTAGCATTTAAAACATCTTTTTCTCCAGACATACCAGTCAGGTGGCATAAATCTCCTGCCACAAGCATGAGTCTCTAAAGGAACAAGAATTGCCTTTGACAGAATCTCATGCACGAGACCATCTTTCAGGTAGATTTATTGTGTCCTGTGCAGCCTGCATGCTGAGAAAGTATTTCATCTTTAACTTTTTCATAATATTCCTATAACTATACTTTTTCCTTAACTTTGTCTATACACACTTAAACTCTTCAGTCACTTTACCACATAAGCCACAGAACAGATTTCCTTCCAGGAATTAAAAATAACGGAGAACCTAATCAGCTATTGCATCCTGAAAACAGCAAAATTGGTCTAATGGAATTTAAATGAAGTTTCAAATACTTTTCATAACTGGAGAAAATAACTAAATCTGCCTTCAAAAGATCTGAGGCTCATGCTGGGATGTAGTGTTAGGTTTCCAAGTGTAATATACCATGCAGGATTTCTGATCATGCTCGGACTAGAATAAGTCCAATTTGATCTTTTATTCAAGTTCATTAAACAAAATCATTTAACACAACTCAGAAAGTCTTGTTCATGACCATGGCTCCATAGCATCAGAGGGAAAAGAAGTATGTTGAAAAATCTTTATAGCATAGAAAACACTTTCATCTAAACCAGAGGCCACATAAGGAATTTTATCAGACGGTTATTCCTGATGGAAAGGAGAAGTTTCCTGAATATTTTGAAGGTTGCCTTAAAACCAATCTGTACAGATTTCTTCATGTTTTGCTAAAAGGCACACAGAACGACCTAGCATCTCTCTTATGACTGCCTAGGGCTGGGTGGTGTCGATCTTCGTTGAAAAACCTCAGCATTTCTGAGAGGTTTTCTTTGCAAAGAAAATCAAGAATCCTAAGTGGTTCCACTTAGGTCAACTTCTTCCTGACCAAGTGCTGCTCACAGCTGTGCCAGCTCCACCACAGCACAGACAGCACAGGCTTCAGCCACAGGAAGGTACATGAAAGCCACCAACAGAGCCCACACCAATAGGGAATTCACAACTTTCACATTTTACCTTGGTTCCCAAAGCAAATCCATTTGGAAAAAGTCAGTTAACTTTTGCTGTCACATCTGTAAAATGGTGTTAAAAGTGATCTGCACCAGGAAAGTTGTGATGAAGCTTACTGGCAAATGTAGGTCCCAAAAACCCCCATTGGTTTCCTGAAGAACAAACTCAGAACCATAGTAATTCTCAAAATCTGGGCACCATCTTACAGATATTACTCTAAGCAGCAATACAAGGCAGGAGTTCCCTCATGTCTCCTGTCCCACCCCAAGCCTTTTACTTCCTCTCCAGTGCAGCAGTCCACCACCTAACTGTGCTGTGAGTCAGATCAGGGAGCTGATGTAGGCTTCAAAACAAAGCAAGCTCCCTTTCCCCTCCTCCCCCCTCCACCTTTTCAAGCGAGTTCAATTCCCTGACCTGGTTGTCAGTCCCATAAACAGCTGCACTTTCCAAACTCCTTAAGTCAGCACTGCTGCCGAACTCCCCACATGGTGTTATCTATAAAGTGTTTGGTTTGTGGGTTTTGGTTTTTTTTCAAAGAAATATCATTATGTATGACCTACTGCCTCTGAGAAACTGGGGAAGGCTAATGGCAGGAAGGGTGAGTATCCCTCTCTCCCTGGAAGGAAAGCAAGAAGGAAACGCTCAGCAGTTACCAGGTCTCTGAATCTTTCTTTGAGTGTGTCTTTCTGCTCAGCTCTGAAGAAACGAGTATCTCAAACACAAACAGAAACCCCTCACTCATCAACTACAGAGTGCACTTGAGTAGTACAGCTGTTTGCCTACAATACCCTAGAAGCCCTTATGTATCTCAGGTATGTTCAGAGAAGAAAGGAGAAGAAAGAAAAAAAAAAAAAGAAGAAAACCACCTACAAACTTCTTTTCAAGACATAAAATATAAAGCCTGTCTAACATTTCTTTCAAATAACCCTATTGAGCAAGGAATTATTTCTGTGTGCAAAATAAGCCAGCAGGAGCCGAAATTTATCATCTCTTATGAATTAAAAGCTCATTACTGTTTATTGGCATGCTGCATGTGCACTTTAGAGAGCCTCATTAATTCTTCATAATAATCTGTTTTCATTGAAAAAAAAAGGCAGTTATGGAAGGCGAATGCACGTTCTTCATTACACTCTTTGCAGTAAACTGTCCCAATACAAACTCCCTGATACAGCAGCTGTGACTGCCCACCTTTGGCAGTGACTCATGCCAAACAGGTCTGCTCATGACAATTAGGAGAGCTCAACTTCACTTAGAGACATTTGGGGTGAATTTGTATTGCTAAATATTTTACATTTCTCTGCTGCATTGGGACACTAGTTCCTGTCACACACGAGAGGATGACACACCAGCAGAAAGAGGAGACATTTTGCCTGAATTTTTTCTTCCACCTCACTTCTGCATTCCCTTCCTCAGTTTCCTCCAGAGGAGAAAGCAGCTTCTGAGCCAAAGAGCTCAGTTGCCACTGGAGAAAAACATCAGCAACTTGCACTTAAAACTGAAAAGATATAACTACTCATGAACTTCTTTGGATTAGAAAAAGAGAAACCGTGACTTAGAATGAAGAATATGCCTTTATCTGAAAAACAAGCAGAGAGGGAAGAGGCTTTTAAACTATATTTCGGCAAAAAACGATGTTAGGCCCCAGCATGCCTCTCTACAGTTAGAGTTGCAGCAATAATTCCAGAGCATAAAGCATTACCAGTAATTCTCCTGCCTAGAGGCCAGCAGTAGTGATCACTGGTTTAATTTTGCAGATTTAAAAGGAGTAGAAATAACTTCAGCACCTAAAGCAGCCTTAGAATTGATCACACAGAGCTTGGTCTTAAGTGAAGGCCCTTTCACTGCATGCCTGCTGAGCGCTGCCTTCTCCACAGAGTACATGCTAATGTCAAGAAAGAGGGAGATAAACATAGATTTTGAAGTTCATCTTACTTTGCATTGCAGCACTGTATATGTGAAAAATTGAGTTTATTGTACATAAACAATAAAGAACAAGAAACTCAAGTTCTTGCCAGCGCAAAGAGATGGTCTGGACAAACAATAGGAAATGGGTCACTGCAGCTGTGTCTGGTTTGGTTTGGAGGGTGTGAGAGTGAAGGAAGTCAAGACGAGAAATTTGCAGCAATCAAAACAGGAGACAGGGCCCACATGGGCATACTTCAGGATCATGAAACAGAGTGAGAAATCCAGATGTCATAGGTGTTGTGTTGCATCACAGGAAGAATTATGGGATTATCAAGGGGGAAAGAAGGAATAAAATGAGATTTTGGGGGAATGTCATTAACCATGCATACTCTCTGCTAAGTTCTACTCAAAACTTTACATTTACTTCCCCTGAATTACTCTGTGCTTATGTTACATAAGCAGGAGGTGGGGCAGGGGAGATCAAGTAGAGAGAATATGACTGAAAGTCAAAGAAAAGAACAAATACAGAACTTGAGATGTCTTAGAACTTTCTTGATCAGTGAATATCTACTGTGTTCACCGATTGCTCTGAGTAGATGATTCCCATGTTATTTAGGATAAACCTTAATCCCAGATTACCTATAAATTTTTCCTCTGCAAGGCCAACCTTCATTTCTTTGCCCACACAGCACTTAGACCCCTCCTGCCTACCATGATCTCCGAGACAGTTGATTCCCAACCTTGTCAGGTAGGTCTCTCAGAAACCATGTCCTCCCAAAGTTTTGGAGTTTTCGGCAACTTCTCCTTACTATGTTCTACATAGTAGTGTGACAGCAAAGCTGTTTTTTCTGTACAGTGTTAGCCATATTGTTAACTCTGAACATTCACCCGTTTAGGAAGGCAATCCCACAGAGACTTCACATTCAGAAGCCTCATGTCTCTTTTCCTTGTACATTTTTAGGAAACCTGACTTCTCATGCAACTGACCTATTTCTCAGCTATGTCTTTGGATTGCATTTGGGATCTGTCAGCACTGCTAGAAGCACTTTAGCAGAGTTCAAAAGGAGATAAATCGCACTTGGGGACAGGAGAGAACTCTCTGCACCATGTGTAATACACATGTCAACATGTATTATGTATGGCTATGTTATATATATTATGCATAGCTAACATTTTCCACTTTCCTCTCTTTAATAATGCAAATGTCTCTAACAGTTCTGCTCTAGTCTCCTTACCCTGCTCCCCTGCTCCCTTATATTTGATAGTATCTAGAATAAGCAATGCTCAGCCTTTTTTCCTCTGGCTGAAGGATGCAGCAGTCAGTGCTGCAGTGTGTCTGCCATGTCCTCTTTTCACACTCTTTTCGAACCCTTCCCAGCTGCAACCAAGCCAGTGGGGGAGAGAATCTCTCACGATCAAACCCAGAAAGCACTTACTGAAAAAAAATAAGGTTGCTAAGGAACTGTAAAGATAAACTCAAACCTACAAAATCCAGGAAGGAGAAGGGAGTTCATATGCTCTTTTCAAATACACACCACTCATTGCTCTCAGTGCTCAGTCTGTCACACTACACTAGCACAGACCTAAGGCTGTAATGGCGTGCACCCAGGATGGATTCCCAAAAATGCAGGAATTCCAAGAACCTAGCAGGTTTTGACACTCAGTATCTACCTCTCTTGCTATTTTTTATAATTCCACCACACAAAAAACAGCCAAGTAAGCTTGCAGTGCAGATAGGCTATGAATCATATGTATATCATTAGTTATTTATAATGACACAATACACTAGTTAACAGTAGCAATGAAGACACCAGCACAGCTGGGCAACATCAGCACACGGACCGAGGGTCCACAGAAGGCTCAAATCATACCTTTCTTGCCCTTACCATCCTGCCAGCTAGACTAAAGAGAGCACAGGCTTGACTGCTGATTTGCAACTCTACCTCTGTTTTACCACACAGGTACAGCCTCGGGAGCCACGCTTTGCCCACAGGGATTTTCTTGAAACCAAAGCAATTACTATGCTCAACCCATAAATTAAGTTATCTCCAGTGCATTGGGAGGTAAGATGAAAGCCAGAGGAGAGGGATGAACATGCCAGTTTTGCCTTGCCCATGCCATGCAGACCCTGGGGCCATGTTTATGTGTTTTCAGAGCCTGGTGAACTCTGAAAGCAAGGGCAATTGAGGTAAGGCAAGCCCCTTTCATCAGCTGCCCTTTGAGCACTGCATGTTCTGTTCTCAATGCACAGAGCTACAGACAAATTTCCTATACTTTGAGAGACTCTGGGAAATAAGATCATGTCACTAGAAAGGTTATATTTAGCCTTCCCATTGCCACTCACCTTGAGTTAAATCAGATATTTGGAATGTAGCAATTGCCTACCATGCAGAGGTGCTATTATACATGCCGTGCACATTAACCACCTGTCTATCAGTGCTTCACATCAAGGTTGAAACTTCTCCGAAAGACATGAGGTGATCTCTTTTGTTAATTTGGCTTCATCCTATCTTGTCATAGAGAGATCAAAACAGTTCATTTCTGCCATGAAAAATAAGAGAGCATTTCCACTTCCCACACAAGAATTTGCACCAAAATGGCAGCACTTTGATAAAAGCTACAAATAAAAGGGTATTAACACAAACAGCTACAGGTGTGGGACATCAGACACTTCAAGTTCCACCTCTAGTTATGAGAGACAAAAGACCCTGCAAAGGGTGAATAAACGCACCTGGGTTCTCCCCACAGACTGATTTCCCATGCCCAAGGATTTATCATCTCTCTGAAGCTGCACAGTAACCACACAGGTATTGGAAGGTACAGTAGCCCTCACCTGCCTGAGACTCCTCTACATACAAGGAGCAACCCAGCAGCAGCATTAAACAAAACCCACACCAGGATGCAACAGCTTATCTCTGAGGGCTTCTACTGAACAACTGTCTCACTTTTTACATTAGAGGTAGCAGGATGTTAGATAGTCTACACTACAGCTAAGAAATGAAGTTTTTAAACACCAAATTAAGCACCAAAATTAGCTTCCAAATTAAGAAAATACAACTCACAGTCTTTTAAACTATGGCCATGCTGTCTTTTATGAACTTACAGTATTTTACTATTACTTTTACAAGTCTAAGCTTGTAAAAGACAGCATGCCCATTAGTACAGCTCTTCCACAGCAATTACCAAACACAGAAAAAAGCCTAGTGATTTGTCCTTCAGAAAGATGCAGTGGGAAATACAAATCTGAAGTACCTTGTGGAATCATCAATTTCTCAATCACATGGTTATAGATCAGAGAAAAGGATTTAGAGAGCCATGCAAATATATTGATGATAAATATGTTTGCACCCCCATAGTGATCCCAAACCTGTAAAGCCCCTCCTTTTCCACACTACAGATTTTATCAAATGAACACAGCAAGAACATGTCATGTGTGGCATTTGCACAGCCGCAGTTATGGCTCAGCTCTCTTTCCCATAAGGAAAGCAAAGCTGCACAGCATCTTCCATCCAGGATGCAGGAGACAATTGAAAATAACAAACCACCTATATCTGATGTGACTTTTCAGCTGATCAGAAAACTAGCAAGAAAAGATAAAGCATTAAAAACATAACATGAGCAAGCTTGCTGTGTTCATGATAAAGTGTGTGTACACTTTTAGCATAATTATGCTTAATTATGCTTTTATTATAATTATGCTTAAGGTCAGAGTAACAGCTTCTTTGAAAGAGACAAGCAGAAGTAAAATAGCCAGGTTTTTCAATATGTTCCAAAACAGAACACCACACCAAAGTCTCACTGAACTCTTAAACTCTCATCCCCTTCACCCAAGTCTTTTGCTGAGTCTTCACTAATTCACGAGCACAAACTTCAGAGTAAGAAGAAAAAAGATCTAAAAAAAATGTACCTTTCGTGGTTGCTTCACATACTTCCATTCTGGGCACAAATCAAGCAGCAAAGATTGAAATTCAAACTGTAAAGGTTTCGTTTATGCCTAAAGTAAATATCAGGCACTTTGTTACCATGGTGATGAACACAGTAAAAACACCTTAATCATTCCTGATTCTGCCAGTGTAAAGCAGGGCTTGATGCAATAGTTAAAAGCATAGCATGGCATCAGACACGTATTGAGTTCACACTTTAGGAAATGGTTTAAAGTTTATTGAGTGCTGCAGTTGTGCAAAATCTGAAATACATAAACGATAAATGAACAGAGAAGTGTATATTATGCACATACACTGCTCTGGTCCTGCACAGAATTTCAAGAAGAACTGATTGATGAAAGGTTCCCAACATAATAGCAATAAAACTGAAGTTACTGGGGGAAGGGAAACTCATTTTATCCCACTCCTACCAGTTTGATGCCAGCAAGAGATGCCCAAAGCCTGGAGAGGGATTGCAAGTCAACAGGAGAGCACCTGAGGGGCAGCACAGAGGAATTTCAGCCACTGCTACCAGTAAGTCACATATTTGGAGATCCAATTTAAATGCCTCTATGCTAACACACAGAGCATGGGAGATAAATAAGAAAAGTTTAAGATGTGCACACACCTGCAGGGCTATGATCTCATTTTCATCACTGAGACCTAGTGGGATGGCTCCCACAACTGCAGGGTTGGAATGAAAGGATACAGGCTTTTTAGGAAGGACAGGCAGTGGAGATGAGGAAGGAGCGTAGCCCTCTATGTCAGTGATCAGGGAGGGCAGGGAACTCCTCTTGGGGATGGATGAGGAGCCAACCAAAAGCTTATGGGTAAGGATTAAAGAGAGGGCAGAGACAGGTGACATTATACTGGGAGTCTGCTACAGGTTGCCTGACCAGGGGATGAGTCCCTCTATGGACAGCTGGGGCAACCTCACCTTCACAAGCCCTGGTCATCACAGGGGACTTCAACCACCTCAAGGGTAGTTGGAGGGGCAGCACAGCAGGACATAAGTAATCCATGAGGTTCCTGGAGTGCACTGATGACAAATTCCAAGTGATAGAGCAGCCAACAAGGAGAGGCGCTATGATGGACCTTGTTCTCAACAAGGAGGGGATGGTGTCCCAAGTGAAGATGCCCCTCAGGGGTCAGTACTGGGGCTGGTGTTAAACATCTTTGTCAGCAACATGGACAGTGCACCCTCAGCAAGTCTGCCAATGACAGCAAGTCTGCCAATAAGGTGGGACTGTGCAAACCTCATGAAGTTCAACAAGGCCAAGTGCAAGGTCCTGCACCTGGGTTGGAGTAATCCCAAGCACAAATACAGGCTGAGGCATGAATGGATTGAGAAGGACTTGGGGGTGTTGGTGGACAAGAAGCTCAACATGAGTCAGCAACGTGTGCTCACAGCTCAGAAGCACAACCATATCCTGGGCTGCATCAAAAGCAGTGGGACCAGCAGGTTGAGGGAAGGGACTCTGCACCTCTACTCCATGCTCCTGAGATCACATCTGGAGTACTGCATCCAGCTCTGGAGCCCCCAACATAAAAAGGATGTGAACCTGTTGAAGCAAGCCCAGAGGAGGGCCACGAAGATGATCAAGGGGCTGGAGCATCTCTCCTATGGCAACAGGCTGAGAGAGTTGAGGCTGTTCAGCCTGGAGAAGAGAAGGCTCCAGGGAGACCTTATAGCAGCTTCCAGTACTAACAGCAGCCTGCAAGAGAGCTGGAGAGGGACTTCTTATAAGAGCATGTGGTAACAGGACAAGGGGGAATGGCTTTACACTGAGAGTAGGTTTAGATTAAGCATTAGAAAGAAATTCTTCACTCTGAGGGTAGTGAGACACTGAACAGGTTGCCCAGAGAACTTGGGGATGCTCCATCCTTGGAAGTGTTCAAGGTCAGGTTGGATGGGGCCTTGAGTAGCCTGGTCTAGTGGAAGGTGTTGCAACTAGATAGTCTTTAAGGTCCCTTCCAAACCAAACCATTCTATGAAAACTGTTCAAGAAATGAGTCACCCGCTTGACTAGCATATAGTTGTTAATATCAAGAGAACAAATACTCAGCTTTGGAAAACTAAGGAAGTCATATCACATTTTTTATTTTAAATAACAAAGTTCCATGTTAAAGCTGAATACCCCAATGTTGCCTTTAAAATGACAAATGATTCAAAAGGTGTTTTTTATAAAACTAAACCTAACAGCAGCTAAATCTTTTATGTCTGACAACTTATATTACTATATATATATATATATATATATATACATACTAAATTTGAAGGTACAGTGAGTTTTCAAAGCTGTCCCAGGCTATCAAGCTGATTTTGACTTTTTGGGAGTAGCCCCACCATCTTCAGCCAACTTCTCTGCTGGCCTCTTTTTTAACCCTTTCATTTTTCGCGTCTGCAGTTTACTAAGATCTTGCTTCTGCATGTGGATTCGACCATAAGTTGTACCAAACACATCATGGGAGATATTCTTCTTCTTCTTAGGCTGTAAGGAAAGAACAATGTTACTATTTCTGAGTAGAGTCCCAGGAGCTCTGGCGAGAATCAAGTGCCTAAAAGCAAGGCCTCACACATTGTCTGGAGTTTAGAGATGTATGTTCTAAGTGCTTCCACAGGAGAGTTTGGATGCCAGCTGATCACCACAGAAGTGCTGTGGCCCTAGAAATCTCAGCTGGTCTAGATAAAAGTAAGCTTTGGTCAAACATACAGTAAGTAATACTTCACCTTTTTTTCTTCTTTACAGATAGAGCTGAAAGTAACGCACTTTCCAAGGTACGTACCTTCAGGGCTTTTGGTTGTTTTAAAGATAGCTTATAAAGGTCATCTGAAGCTAAATGTGTCCTCCTCATAACCAGATCTAATGAAGGTCCCATCTCTTCCAGTTCAATTCTAGGTATTTTACAGCCAGATTTCTTCAGAAGCACTCTAGAAGGGGAAAAACAACAAAAATAAATATTGTCCCAAGTGATAAAGAATTATCCATCTTCCTGAAGGGCAGGTTCAATCTTGCAGTTCAAAATACAAATCAGCTGCTACCACTAATCCTATTATCAAGAAAGACATCTGTCAATAACAATTCATAAAATACAAAATTTGTCCCATTACTATTTCAACATACCCAAAAAATACCTGGCTAATGTTGTTTGTTTGGCTGAGTTTTTTTAATGAGACCAGTATAATCAGTATTACTGTTAAAACTCAGTCCCAGTACCCTGAAAGCCATATTACTCCTCAAATTCAAAACAGCACCCTTGGTATTAAACAGACATGAAAAATATTTATTATCATTTACAGCAAAATAACCTGAGCACTATCTGAGGAAGTGTTTTGGTTTTTTGTTTTTAGAATGAGACTGATTAAAGTGATTTTGTAATAAGACAAATCAAAATCGCATGGAACACAAGCTATGAATGTTCACAGCCTCCTAAGGCAGGTCACAAACCTGAGGGTGAACACCAATTCAGAAAGAAAGATTGCCGTGTCCTGCCTTTTTCTGTTTTTCCTTGTGTATCTCTGGCTGCAGCCTAACACCTGTTGTTCTCCAGCAAACACCTAAGTGAGGAGAGTCCTAGAAATCAACCAGAGAACAGGCTAAGTCTATGAAGTCTTACACAGCACTCAGAATTCACCAAGTTAATTCACACCACCTTACTAATCCAAGCTAGAAGGAGGAGCTCAACAAGGAAGGAACCAGCAGATTTAGGGCTCAAGTGTTTTCCTTCTGCAGTACAAGCTACTCTGTGTTACACTGGAGCACTTCTACGCACTGTATGTTTTAAATGCAGCTCAAGCCAGTTCAATTACACAACTATATGTTAAATTTGGGGAAAAGCTGACAAGTGTACCAAAAACCAAATAAATAAAACACATACTCACTTATAGCTTCGCATGTAAATTTTGCCATCTACAGCTGTGAAATGCAGAATGTACTCTAAACCAGCCAGACGAATACTGGGCACAGTAGGACCTCTGAAGAAATCTGAAAGAGTATTTAAAAAGAGTAAGTGCCAGGTTTCTTGGCTGAGAATAAAACCAACAGATGGCTATAACAAATTGGTTTATCTCAAAATGGACCCACATCACTGATGGGAACTCCATTCCTATAAGGATATTTTTCCTTCATCTAACTAAGCAAGACTATACAAGGGATGGCCTAGAAAAGTTGGATGTTCAGTGGGAATTTCACAAAATAGCCGCTACTTAAAACTGCAGCCTGGCCAAAACACAAGAGAGAAAGTTCAGTGCATGTGTTAGTCTGCACTGGTGAATCCAAACATGTGTAGAAATCCTGACAGGAACACAGTGACTTCCCAGAGATAATGTGGTAGCAATATACACTATCTAAAAGTAAGTACATGGAAAAGAGCAGAGCGGTGACTTCACATTATTAAGCTAATTGGAATAATTGTATTGTCTATTTTTTAAAATATTCAGCTCTAAAGTCAGAAAAAAAATTACCTTGTGTTTAGGCTAGTTAATAGTCAGCTAAACACAGATCAGTACAAAGAAGCCATTAGCTCAGGTGTCTGTTTAAAGACATCATTCAAACCTGATACTTGGTTCTTAATCATAGCCAGATTTGGATGAACAGAAAGAGGGATCAAAACCACTACACAATAGATTGAAACTGTATCTTGTTTACTCTTACCTACACTCTCTCTCTCTGACTTGGGAAAAACGTTTAGATGTATAATTTCTTTCATACATCCCTCACAACAAGGCACTTTTGTCCTCTAGGTAGAACAATATTCGTCATTAAATCTAATGTTTTCTCTATTTAATAAGCATCTATAAAATTAAGGCACTTGAAATACTTGCTTAGTTTGCAAAGAGAACACTGAAACACATAGATTAAATAATAAGCTGCCTGTAGCGAGGTTCTTATATCAAGCTATGAAAATATACTGTGCAATCAGAGAGCTTGCAAGGAGCACAGCAATCTGTCCAACATATGGAGAGGGTGGAGAAAGAATGTGACCTTGACCAAGGGAACAAGGCGTGCTAATAAACACGACAGGGCAATGCTGAAACATAGGAGAACTGCTAACAGATGCAAAACACATCAGTCTTTCCTGCTCTGTCCCATTTTCAGATCCCTTGGCTAGTTGTCCTTTCCTCCACTACCTTTTTTCAAGAGAATCAGCACTGGAGTGACATCCAAAACAAAGTCTTGCTGGCAAATACCAGTTGGAGCCAGGCCAGGAAATTTCCTTGGTCAATTAAATACTCCCTTTCCTCTTCTTTTGAGTCGAGCTTGCAGTTAGAGGAAAAGTTGCAAATAAAACATTTTGTTTGCTTGTGGCATATTTTTTTCCCTTTGACTAGTTCTCTGCAGCTTACATTTACAGTGGTTTTATTGGCAACACCTCCCCTTCATATTTTCCTGTGGCATCATATATCCTTTTACCCACAGGATGATCTCTTCCAATAAATGCAGGTGGTCAGGAATTTCTGTTTCCTGGCAACACTGAAGAGCTGCAGAAACCTTACACTTCAGTATACCCAGAGAGTTGAAGTTTTTTTTTAATGTACTCTTAATTTACAACTCTGGCTTTCGTTGGATTACAGACTTGCTTTCTTCTTTCTTTCCATTCCTAGTTCTCTCTCCCCCTTGTCCTCAAACATGTTTCCAGAACTTCTAATTTACTCCTTCCTGCAGAGAGCTTCACAGGACCTTTCCATTTCCAGATTAAATTTCTAAATTATTTTGGAAGTAAGTCTATGCAGTTTTTTCTATATCAATTTGTATCCAAGAGCTGGTAACACTGTATTCTATGTAGCTATAGTTAGCATTAAGGCAGTTAAACTCTATCCCAGACATTTCCCAGCCATGCCCTTTTATTGGCCAGAAGGAGCCCACAAATCTTTTGAAACACTCAAAAAAAGTCTGTGTGAGGAAGGCTTTATGCAGAACAAGGTGACAGTCAATCTAAAATTGCAGAGGTCTCCTGCAAACCAATGTTTTAGAAAGTATATAAGCAAACCCTATAGTGCCTAGCCATTTTTTAGGATAAAATGGGTGTGTGATAACAGAACTGGCAAGCGGGCAGTGTTGTAAGAGTTAAAACATTTTATATATACAAGCATAAAAAGTTATTAGAATTTCACGAACTGCATTCCAAAAACTTATATTGTAAATTAACTTCTACACTACCACATCAGAGGGCAATGAAAACCAAAAGAGAAAGAATGGGATGTCTTTGTCTTTCAGGTCTCTAAGAAAAATGCAGCTGTCATTTATTTCTCCTAAATAAATTCTTCCACTTCACAGTTTAACCAGACTATAGGTTTTGGTTACCACGAAGAAAATAACTCACGCTTGCCTTTCTTTTTACAAAGAAACTGCTGTTAAGATGATATTCCAAACATGCATCAGCCCCTTTGGTATCACAAAAGCCAATGAAAGCTTGGTTGTTCACCAGCATCACTGACATCACAGTGCTTTGGCAACAAGAAGCTGCTAGCTATCTAATATTCCCTCTGGGATCCCAACAATACTGGTACAGCAACAAAATATTTGCTGCTGTTGTTACAAAGACATTTTTCTATCTTTCTTAGCAATCGAGTGGCAGGTTAAAGGCACCATCTTTTGCAGAAACAGAATGAATCAGTTCTTCCCTATCAGTAAAGGCCAGTTTTGAAGCAGGTCAAATTATTACCCAAGCGATTTTAATTGATTAGTAATACCTTCAAGCCTTTACTCTCCTTCACCTTTGTCTATTGTTTTGCATCCAGGTATTTCACAAAAGTCAGCAGAACAATTAAGACCTTGAGTACTTTAGCATATACTCAAGAAGAATGATTGGGTGTAGAGTACATTTGACTGCAGAATCATTAACAGCAAATAAATAGGAGAGGAGAAAGAACAGATGAACAAAGAAAAAGGACAGGACAAATTACTTAGTTATTGCATAACTATCTTGCTATGCATGTCTCCCATTTAAGCTGTTTGATCATGGGGTGCCCAGGGAGGTGGTGGAGTCACTGTCCCTGAAGGTGTTTAAGAAAACACTGCATGTGGTACTTAGTGCCATGGTCTAGTTGACAAGGTGGTGTTTGGTCATAGGTGATCTCAGAGGTCTTTTCCAGCCTAGCTGATTCTGTGACTCTGTGAGATTGCCTAAACAAAATACACTTCAGAAAATAAATGCACTTGCTTCCTGCAGTATAAATACTCATTTACAACAACATAAACATGCAGTATTAAAACTCACTTATCTTTGTATTCAGTATTCACCCAATTTCAAAGACTTATAAGCTCAGTTACTAGCCCTTCACCCATCCCCAAGAACCAGTCAGCTGTATGGAGAGGATGAAAATTTCCTCCTCTCTTGCTCCCTTTCAGTCTCACTCCAGATGAGACACCTTGCTTTAAGGAAAAAAAATTCTCATTTTTAAGGTCTGTTTCTAAAGAACCTGTTTGCCTAGAAACCCAAGAAAGAAAGAACTGAAAGAACAAGATTGTTATTGGGCCAGTTTCAGTATTTTATCAGAGCTTAAAAAAATAAGTAATCTACTTTTAGGAAACCTATTAAAAAGAAAAAAACACACCACCCTACTTATTAGATCTAGTTCTACCAAGTAAAATGCATTAAGTGTCAAGAGACACAGTACCCTATGACCTCTATGTCTGACTAAGCTACAATGTGCTTTATCTTCCAGAGCCTCCAACCTTGAGATAGTAAATAACACCAGTTTGTTTCCTAAGCTCCAGGCCTGCCTTGAAGTTAGGCCACAGCTATTATCTGCAGCTGACTTTTACTGCACATGTTCTTTCCAAGTACTCTAATCAATGGCACATTTGTTAGAACTGGTGGAATTTCCAACAGAAAATGCTTTCATTACAAAACAAAAGCTCAAATATACTGATGGGACTTTTCTGTAAGCAAAAATATCGTACTTTCTGAACATAATCCACTGGTTTCAATTTAGATACTTCAAAAATATTATTTGGTTAGAAAAGTGACAATTCAGTGCAATTACAAGGTCAAGACATTTTGAAAAATGACAGTTTTCCCATAATCAAAGTAATGACTTTTACAAATCCAGAGTTTCAATTTCAGAGTCTTTTAGGTTAGTCTTTTTTTTCCCCTCTAAGTGTCATGATGATTGGTTAACTTTAATTTAGTGTGACATGAAACTTACAAGTGCCTGCTTTTGTTTTCTTTCTGTGCTGAACGTAAGCAAACATTTTTTGACAAACCAGCATTTCCCAATAGATCCCATTACTACAGATTTATGCAATCCTACTGTTTAAATAATCAATATACTGACCAATAAGAAGGCTCTTCAGTCTTCTGTATTCTTCATTCACATCAAACATGTCACCAGCAAATATCAACATAGGTTTTGTTCCTTCAGGACATTTACTGTTCTGTGGAATAAGAATTTTAAAACAACAAAAATTCAGACTGTGTTAAGGAACATATTATTGACTTAGGTGGTTAGCCATTCAACAGTGAATGAAACACTGTGGTGACCTATGATCAGTGCAGGCAGAACAGACGCTTTTTTTTTCACTGAACAATGCTGCAAATGTATGGAGGGGCTTTGTTTTTAAAAGGGTGAATTGTATTATTCTTTGTTCTGGATTAAAGAAAGAGGGCTTCTTTACTATAAAATGTATAAGATAACAGCTTCCAGTGAAAAAAAAAAGTGAATTTGACTGCAGTTAATAACAAGAAAATTAAAATTAGAGGCAAACAAGTTTATTCTACTTCTGACATTGGAGAGTACACGAAAAAGGCTAAAAGAACAGTTTAGTCAATCACATAATTTTAATTCTGGAAAACAGGAACATTTATTTAACTGTAACTTCCCTGTTATAATCAGTGTTATGAAGACACACTACAATCTGACTTCAAGGGAAGGATTCACATTTATAAACCATAATTTCTTCACTATCCTTCTAAACTGCTCTACCAATTTATACACTGTAATAAGTACCGTAAAAATCACTTATTTTTCCAGTGCATGAACTGCTTGATACAGAAGTACACACATATGAAATAAGTTTTAGTCTTGTCAAAATGAGCCTACCATAGCCAAAAATGTGAATTTTCTCTGTATTTAAATAATAAAGATGTTAGCTCCTGGTATGAATTAAGTATCGTTCCCTGAAAAATGGCATTTATGTGCTACTAAAAGCTAAAGAAAGTTCTGGAATTATCTCAGTCAGCAGAGTGATTCTCTTTGGTTATAATTTGTGAACAAGGATTTCAGTTTTCAAAGACTGCACCAGTTTATATAGCAACTATGGGCAGAATCTGACAATTTTGTAAATGTAGCTCTTTAATTAAAAGGAAAATATTAGAAATAAAGCAAGAATAAAACAGACTTTGCAAAGAAAGCTGCAAGCTTGCTTAAAACAACCAAAATAAATTAAAAAGCAGAGTATAAAATTAACATTTTGGAGTACACAAATTACCAATCCTCACATACTGCACAAAACACTTTTTTAAACAAAAAAAAAATGCACCAAAAAATCCACCAGTAGGTGTCACTAAAATACTAGATTAGTGATTCCTTACCTTGACATCTTTTAGGGATACAAACTTCTCCACGCCTAGCTCAATCATGTCCAGGACATGATAGTCAAACATGCGACCTGTGAGAATAAAAAAAGAAAATCTAGCTATTTAAATATTCACTGAAAACTACACCTGTCATCCCAATAAAAACCCAAGTGAGACATATTACCTATTATCAGGTTGTTAGGTCGCTTCTTGTTATGAGAGCCAAACAGAAACAGAGAACAATCTGATTTCTTGGAAAAAAATTCCTGCAATTGAGGAAAAGAACAAAACCCATGAGTTATAGGTTGTAGGGTTTAAAATATTCTGCAAAGGTATAGATCACAAACCTGTGAGTTTAAGAGCTGCAGGTCCACTTAAGTTAAAATTGACAGCTGGATTCAAGGTTCAAATAATTTCTTTTTTTTTTTTTTTATTTTCCACTGCATCTTAAAGGTCAACCCAGGCAATTTTTTTCTTGTCATTTTATCTGTAACACCATTTTTCATAATTTCTCATTATTTACTTTTACATAAGATACTTTCATCCACTTCTCTTTGCCTGAAGAGTAAGTATTTGCAAGCTGGGTGCAGTAGTAATGCCTCATTTTAGTTACCCAGCTAAACTTTACGTAGCCTATGAGCTTTGCCTAACAGCTTCTGAACAATCAGTTTATTTCCTCAACAGCAAGCCTATGAATATCTTTAAATATCTAACCTTCTCACACTCACCACAAGAGTCCTACTACACAGCAACTTCCTGTCAATTTATTATTTAAGATTAAGATGCTACTTAAAACCAAGCCAGTGGTGACTATCATAGAGAAGATCTTTTCTCCAGGTGGAGTAGATAGAGAACCTATTATGGTATGTCCAGAGCCAACATTACAGTAGTTCTTTTTGAGGATGTCCAGCTCCAAAGTCTTTTTATACACTGTTGCTTCTCAAGGCAGCTCCTCATTTTGTGTAGCAATGGTTCTGTGATACACACACATACACTATTTATCCAGTACTCCCCAGAAGCATATACCTGCACTTTGCAGTTGTGAAGCAGAAAAGACATTTCAACTCCTCCCACCCCTGCAGCAGCATTGGCTCAGAGAGGACACAGCAGCTCTGTCCCTCTGGGAGGTCAAGAGACACCTGGAGAGGTTGGATTTATTGCATGTACAAATCACACAGCTCAGCACAGTTTTGTCACCAGGTCCCTGAAAAATGCTGACTCTGGACAGGCCAAGAACAGACAAGAGGGGACTCCCCTTGAGACACGTGCTCATACAGCTCTGTTAATTACTGTGTGTTGATATCTATACACTCTCTAATAGCTGTATATTAAAAAGATGCAAAAAACTCAAATGCCTCATATGTGTCCTGCATATACTGCAACAACATATACATTGCAAAGTTGCCCTTTTAAAAAAATGCCTGTAACCAAGTGAAAAAAAAACCACAAACGAACTTTATTTGACTTTCTATACCTTTCTAGGCTCTGATTTTCTGCTTGGCAGCTCTCCAGCTACTTCTGCCCCAGCTTGTAACGCTGCATGGGGTTGTTGTGAGCCAAATGCAGGACTCTGCCCTTCACCTTGTTGAACCTCATACAATTGGCTCCAGCCCATCAATCCAGCCACTCCAGATTCCTCTGCAGACCCTGACAAGTCTCAAGCAGGTCAACACTCCCATCCAACTTGGTGTTGTCTTCAAACTGACTGAGGATGCACTCCATCCCCTCATTCAGGTCATCAATAAAGACACAGAACAGGACTGGCCCCAGTACTGAGCCCTGGGGAACCCCACTGGTGACCAGCCACCAGCTGGATGTGGCACCATTCACCACGATCCTCTGGGCCCAGCCATCCAGCCAGGTTTTTACCCAGTGAACAGTGCACCTGTCCAAGCCATGAGCAGCCAGTGTCTCTAGGAGAATCCTGTGGGACACAGTGTCAATGGCTTTATTATAGTCCAGGTAGACAACATCCACTACCTTTCCCTCATCCACTAAGCAGGTCACCCTCTCATAGAAGGAAATCAGGTTGGTCAAGCAGGACCTGCTTTGACAAACCCATGCTGGCTGGGCCTGATCCCCTGGTTGTTCTGCACATACCATGTGATAGTGCTCAATACGGTCTGTTCTGTGACCTTACCCAGCACTGAGGTCAGGTTGACAGGCCTGTAGCTCCCCAGATCCTCCTTCCAGCCCTTCTTGTAGATGGGCATCACACTGGTTAATCACCAGTCAATTGGGACCTCCCCAGTTAGCCAGGACTGCTGCTAAATGATTGAAAGGGGCTTGGTGAGCTCTTCCACCAGCCCCGTGATTAACCTTGGATGGGATCCCATGTGGCCCCATACATGTGTGTGTCTAAGTGGTGTAACAGGTCACCAACCATTTCCTCCTGGATTATGGGAACTTCATTCTGCTCCCTGTCCCTGTCTTCCAGCTCAGGGGTCTGGGTACCCAGAGAGCAACTGGTGTTTCTATTAAAAGACCGAGGCAAAGAAGGCACTAAGTACCTCAGCCTCTTCCTCATCCTTTGTCTCTATGTTTCCCCTTGCATCCAGTAAAGGATGGAGATTCTCCTTAACCCTCGCTTTGTTGTTGATGTATTTGTAAAAACATCTCTAATTGTCTTTTATGGCAGTAACCAGATTAAATTCTAGTTAGGCTTGGGCCTTTCAAACTTTCTCCCTGCATACCCTCACAACATCCTTGTAATACTCCTGAGTGGTCTGCCTCTTCTTCCAAAGGTGATACAGTCTCTTTTTATCCCTGAGTTCCAGCCAAAGCTCTCTGTTCAGCCAGGCTAGTCTTCTTCCCTGATGGTTCATCTTTTGGCACATGAGGCACATGAGCCTGCTCAAAAATGTTGTAAGAGAAAAGATTATTTATACTTACCAGTGATGTTTGATCCTCAAAAGGCCTGGTAATATTTTTCCTGAGAGGAGAGGAAAAAAAAAAGTTAGAAGGAAAAAAAAAAAGAGAACAGGCTCAGATAGCCACTTCTACTTAGTTCTCAATAATAATCAAGTTCTGCATTCTACTGAAACTCCAGCAGTAGAGGCTCAGTTAGAGATCAAACCACAAGTCATATTAATAGACTTCCAGACCACCATCACCACCAGTGACACTCCATGAACAGTTGCCTTTGCCTGTTCATTCAACATTAAATTTAGCAATTACAATTGTCGCTGCACTACAGCCATACAGATATTGAGTTCCCATTTTGAGCAAGACTGATAGCTGAATCCTGCTCCATACCACCTGCCACAGAACAGGGCTCAGCATCAATGCTGATCATGTGTAGCTTGTTTCCAGTCTATTCAAAATTATGATCAATCTCAGCCACCTCGGGTGACCCGTGTCATTGTTCAAGCCCCCATGCTGGCCAGCATCTTTATTCACGGTCTGAAATTACCAAAAGCTGTCTGTCTGTCAGAAGACTCAAAGACGTCAAAGTGAGATCACTTACTTTTTATACAGGACAGCAAAAGGCTTCTTCACAGCATACTGCAAAACACAAAGTTAAACACGTGTTATCTCTAAAACATGCCCAGAACTGTTTTTGCTATAACCCTACAACTTACATGATCACATGAAACAGTAACTGTTTGTGCAGATCAGTCTAGAAGAAGGCACCTCAAAAAGCCTGCTGATAGTAACACCCTTCATGTTGGTGACAGTCTTGGTTTCAAATTAATTGAAGGAGTTATTTGTAGAAACTGAGAAGCAGCTGAAATCAAAGTCATGTAAAGGAATCCCTCTGCTTCTAGGGATATGAGGACAAACAGCAGCATAAGATGGTAAGAAAACAACAAAGCAATGTAAGAAAAGAATGTAGGAACAGCTATAATGTTTTTCAGCTATGGACTTAGGAGACAGGATTGGTAACCCAAAGTTTTAGGAGAGGCTGAAAGCTCCATATCAGTACACACAAGCAGTTTACAGGATTCTGGGATATGACTTAGCTGTGTGATACAGTCCCAGTTCTGTACCTAATCCTCTTGTTTTCAAAGGGAGTTGGCAAAACTTCACTTTATATACTGGACAATTGTGGAAAAAATAAGAGAGCAAGCTCAAAACTTCTAGCAAAGAAGAAATTGGAAGAAAATAATCTCCATCAATAAGTAGGTAATGACACCTTTGGAGTATTGGTCAATCTGAGATTTGGGGTACAGGGAGAGTATGAAAATACTGACAGTCCAGCAGAGAATACGGAAATTGTAAGAAAGAGAAAGGAAGGTTGCACACTATGTCCAACAACTTACAATATCTTTAAGCACTGCAGTCACTGTTAAGTTTGCATTTCCCCCTCTTATGAGCATAGCATTTTTTGTATTTTCATTAAGCTTGGGTTCTCTCTTCTCAAGAAATCTTTTTGCTCTCTTAGTTTTAGGCTTCCTGCAACAATAAATTAATAGTTAACAACTTAATATTAGTAACAACACCTGACACCACAGAAAACAGTGAAACCAAACTAGAATTGGAACAAGCTGTGTTCAAGTAACTTGTTTCAATGACTCAAACTAATCCCAACCAGCAGAAATACAATCAATGCCAAAAGCCCAGTCTCAGATGAACGTGTTTTACTACCATTCCTCTTCCTCTCTGTCCCCCCAGGTACCAAAGGTGATTTTACAGTCTTGTACTTTTCAGTTTCTCCTAATTTAGAGGTTAAGATATACCAGGATTCCCAGCCTACTGACAGGCTGAAAGCTTCCCCTAACACCAGCTCCCTCCCCAAGCCAGAGACTTGCTTCTGGGAAGAGTATGGCACATCTGTTGGCAGGAACCAGAGAGCAAGGCATTAGTCAGGTGAAATACATCAGCCTTCGCAGGGGCACACAGCTTATACCAATCAGTAACTACATGGCTTCAGAAATACATTTCTCCACCAGATTATCTCCTCCGTGAAACATTATTTTTAATTTCTTTTTGAAAACAAACGAAACTCCCAAACACACAGGTATCACAGGACAACAGAATAATTAGGGTTGGAAGGGACCTCTGGAGATCATCTAATCCAACCTTCCTGCCAAGGCAGGGTCACCTGGAGAAGGTAACACAGAAATGCATCCAGGTGGGTTTTGGATGTCTCCAGAGAGAGAGACTCCATGATCTCCCTAGGCAGCCCGTTCCAGTGCTCTGCCTCTCTCAGTGTATAGAAAAGTTCTTCCTCATGATGAGGGGAAACTTCCTGTGTTTTACTTTATGGCCATTGCTCCTCATCCTGTCGCTGGCACCAATGAAACTTCCAGCAGAGACGAAGACAGTTGTCTCAGGTATACAGAAACACACAAATTCAATACCAGCTGGGCACCGCGACTCCTTTAAGCCACCAACTGAGTAAGGGCTGACTGGCCATCACTGAGAAGACGGTAGCGCTCCGTTTTCCTCCTTCCCGCATGTTTTGCAGAGGGCTTTTCTCTCTGCTGACTTCCCCTCCGCGACCCGCCCCATAGCCCCGCAGCCGCCCGCTCTCGCTTCCCAGAGCCCGGGGAGATAGCAAAGCTCGGAGGCCGCCCAGGCCGGGAGGAGACCCCTGGTACACTCACACGACCCGGTCCAGGGCATCCATCGCCGCCGCCTCACGTGCGGAAGGATGCGCGGGCACCGCCGACCGTCGCGTCACGTCCGCCGGGAGTGGGCGGGAGGGAGCGCGCCGGGCCGGGCAATGCGCGTGCGCGGGGCAGGGCTGCGGGGACCCGGCGTCCGGCTGAGTCCACGGGGTCACTCGTCCCACATGGAGAAGGGCTTGGAGCGGGAGCCATAGGGGGAGCGGCCGAGGTCACTTGGTCTGTTCAGCCTGGAGGAGACTGAGGGGAGACCTCACTGCAGCTTTCTCACGAGAGGAAGAGGAGGGGAAGGCACTCTGTGGTGACCAGTGACAGGACCCAAGGGAATGGCCTGAAGCTGTGTCGGGGAGGTTTCGGTTGGGTATTAGGGAAAGGTTCTTCACCCAGAGGGTGGTTGGGTACTGGAACAGGCTCCCCAGGGAAGTGGTCACAGCATCAAGTCTGATGGAGTTCAAGAAGCATTTGGATGATACTCTCAGACACATGGTGTGACTCCTGGGAATGGTCCTGTGCGGGCTGAGAGTTGAACGTGCATGATCCATGTGGGTCCCTTCCAACTCAGCATATTCTGTGATTCTGTCCCCCATGCCCACCAATTTTTAACTGCCTTTCAAATAAACAACTTGCTGGGCCTTTTTTTCTACAAAATTGGTAAAAAGGCCAGAAACCAATTCTCCTAGAATATTCCTTATACATAAGGAAAAAAGCTCACACATATGTAGTGACAGACTTGGCAATTGGTTAAGAAAACATGAGATAGAGTTGCATTCTAACAGAGAACAAACTCTTGGAAGCACCTCTCTGTTCTCAAGGGGCCATGGCAAGCATGCTGGACCTACCACCCACCCAGCTTCCTCTGCAGGAGATTCAGCTGTCAGCAAGTGCAGCCCAGCTCCACTAATGCACTCCCCAGCAGACAAGAGCACGTGTTTCATCAGTTCATAACATTCCCAAGATCGTTATTCCAGTTATAATTATCCTCTATCAGCACCACATAAATCTAGTCTGAAGGATGCTTTTAAACTTCCATGGTTGCAGTTAAATCCAGAGAGACAACTGAGCGGTCTCCCTGAAACCTCAAGCACAGACACTACCAGGCTGGAGGCGTACAGAACATGGTTCCTCTTCTTCTTCACCTTCCTCTCCCTGCCTCCCTTTCCCCTTCATTTCAAGTTGCTTCTACGTAGAAAAAGCAGAATAGTGGGATTGATGGTTTGCAACTGCTGTGTTTTTGATGACTTGTCTTTACTGATCAATGCTGTGAACAATGCTGGGAGTGAACTTCTCTGATCATTACTAATTAAACTATTCCATAATTATTCTGGAATTAGTTAGGTGTTCCCATCCTCACTATTGCAGTTACACTGTTTTGAGGGAGGCAAACAAAGGTAGGAAGATAGAGAGGTCAGGAAGAAAATGTTTTCTCTTTAAAAAAATGTTGTGCTTTTAAAAACATTATTCTGAGCGTACCACACACTCGACTGTGATATAAAATGGTGGGTGACAATATAAATTATGTAGCATTATGTAGTGTCAACCCACAGAGTAGCTAGGCACCACAATACGTTTCCATGGACCAGTTTGGGAACCGCTGATGCATGGGTACAGGATCTTAAGTACAAAAAGCTTTAGAAAAATGCCAGAGGAGAATATTAGAGCCAAGAAGTTATGGGAGGAAAAATAAAAAGGGGGGGAACACACTTCCTTTTGTATAATGTACATTACATTACACAGAAAATGGGGGAAGGAGAGTGACAGATGCTTCTTTAAGACCTAGGTTTCAGTTGCTGACAAGTTTGCAGGGGTTTTCAAGACTTGAGTGGACAAAGACCTGAGCAATTTCCCCTGAATTCACTGTTGACCCTATTTTATATAAGAAGCTAGATTAGAGACCTCCGAAAGTCCCTTCCCACATGAAGGATTTCTAAGATCCATCAAGGAGACAAAGGACACTAGAGAAAATCCAAACTAAGCAATCTGCTATTCAAACAGTCAATAGAAGGCACACTTGTACTGCAATTATTGAAAGGAAAAAATCAAACAAGAGCAGACACATATGCAGCTGAATATGACACACAAGGGGAAGCTATATTTGAAAAATTCAAGACTTTATTTTAAAAAATGATGTTTTTTAATTTTTACAAAATGTTCCAGACTGTACAATACATCAACATTTTTCTAAGTTATGAGTTTCTTTTAATTATGTAACCATTTCCCCTTGTTCAAGTTTGAGGTAGAGATACATACATTTCAAATCAGTTTTTTAAAAACACTTCAGCCCTTCCCACTGTATTTCAAACACAAAAGCAATGCACAAGAACACAGTGTCTGTTTTTCTATTATTAATTGCTCAGATAAAGTGGAAATCATGTCATGGCCTGTAAAAGTTGGCCTGTTAATTCTGTGAAGAAATCATGACAAGATCAGAGTTCATATCATGAAGGGACATCCTCTAAGGCAGTATTTCCAGAAGGAGATTCCTCTGTCCCAGAAGCAGGGCTATCAGGCAGAGGTATAGAAGCATCTATTTCCAAGGTGTGCTGCTTCTCCAGATCACAATTCATGTCAGAATTTCCTTCACCACTCACCTCTCCCTCTGATTCTTCAGTCAATTTGTCTTGGGCCTGGCCTGACTCCTCAGAATCATCCTTTTCACGCATAAAACTGCAAATCATATTAGGCCTGCTGTAGGAAAAATCTCTGTCCTTGATCTGTAACCACTCCACTCCACCTGATGCAAAGAAGGAAAATTTGTTTAAGTGACAAAAGGAGTTAAGAGTTAACAGCAGTTTTTTCTTAGCTAAGTTCACTGTTATTAAGGCTGAGCCTGACCATCTAAGTAAAAGAATCGCTTAGGAGAAAAAGATATCTTTCAAGAATTTGAACCAACACTAATTTTTGTTGCAAGCCTTGCTGCGGGACTTAAACCACTCATTTTCCTTGTAAACAAGGCTACAAATAACAGGAAGACATTTGGTAAAGAAAGACCATCTTAAAATGAAGAGAAACTTGACTGTTGATAAATTAACAACACATGCACAGGCTAAACCAGCTTCTCCAAGACATATAGCTACAGGTTCTTATCCAGATACTGGAGGCATTGTGCAAGGTTCCTTATGTCACCAGCTCAATCTCTAAAGAGAAGTCACGAGGGAGATAAAATTATTATGAAAGTAATGATAAGCACGAACAGCAAGATACAAAACTATGCTATGTCCATATCATGAGTGCTGTGTTCTGCTCAACCCACACTGTAAAACTAGAAAAGGGAAACAAGAATTGGTGAGTCAAGGTAGCTATAGAGGGAAAGGGAAGCCAAGTAACCAACAACTACAAAAATCATAAAATAATTGCAACAAAAGACAGAGACTAGAATTCTACTCAGAGGAGACAGCTGTTTATAAGGCTGGCCTGGGAAAACAAGTAGGGACTGACTTATCTCCTAATTCTGATGACAAAATAAGTAACACACACTCATTTCAAAGCACCAGATCACATATTTGTAACAACCACAAAAGCAAACAAACAATCAGGAACACCTACAGTAAAGTCGTACTTTTTCCAAACGGAAATGTGATTTGAAAACTGTCATAAAAATGGAAGAAGTCAAAAGTATAAACAGGTTCAAAAAGCAAAGTAAAAATGACAGAGTGTTTATGGACTAAAGACATAGTAGTCCAAATGAGAACTTTTGTCAGGGTACTGATGAACTGCTGAATACCAGAAGGATAGCAAAAAAAAAACTACTCGTGTATGTCCCCTCCTACTACTTCTTATACACCCATTTATACCAGATCAGGAAGGACATCGACCTGTTGGGGCGAGTCTAGAGGCAGGCCACCAAGATGATTAGAGGGATGGAGCACCTCTCATACAAGGAAAGGCTGAGAGAATTGGGATTGTTCAGCCTGGAAAAGAGAAGGCTTCAAGTGACCTAATTGTGGCCTTCCAGTATCAAAGGGAGCCTACAATAAATATGGAGAAGGACTATTTACAAGGGCATGTAGTGATAGGACAAGGGGGAATGGCTTTAAACTGAAGGAGGGTGGGTTTAGATTAGATATTAGGAAGAAATTCTTTACTGTGAGGGTGGTGAGGCACTGGAACATGTTGCCTAGTGCAGTGGTGGATGCCCCATCCCTGTAAACGTTTAAGGCCAGGCTGGATGGGGTTCTGAGCAATCTGGTCCATTGGAAAGGGTCCCTCCATGGCAGGAGGGTTGGAACTAGATGGTGCCTTTGAACTCAGGCCATTCTATGATTCTATGATTTACTACTGCCCACAGTCAGAAATACAATACAGGAATAAAAGCACATTTGTTCTGATCCAGTATGGGAGTTCCTGTTGTATTTAAGTGTCTGACACCACCCTTAGACTCTTAAAAGAACTGAAACATAATTCAAAATGCTGAGAAAATATTTTACAAATGCAAAAAAGAGAAGAGAATGTTTCTTCACTTAAATTTTAGAACATCTGGCAATATGATAGGGAATGACATTAGAATTAGTGCAAGAATTTGAATCATTCCTTGAAACTCAAGTGTATCAAGCTCTTGGAACACACCCTAAATAGAACTTGAATTTTTATCCATTACATGTTGTCAATTCACAAGACGTGGTAGTTACTCTGCATGCACAACATTAAACTTCTGTTAGGGTACAGAAACAAAAATGTTTTTCAGCAAGTATCATCATTATTGTTGTTCCAGAATAAAAAAGGCCTTTTTATTAAGCAAAATATTCTCTAGTCTATTGTACTTTAAAAATAATAGTTTGTTTAATAGTTAAATATATGGAGAGAAGAAACAGTACATGGTGCTGATAAGAATGCTGATGTTTGGTTGGATTGTAGATGACACTTCATTTTATATCTCCTATGACCAATGTCCAGCTGACTGCTCAGATTTAATGTAAAATGGCTACATATTCTTAAAATATGACTCAGTAACACTGACTTTAGCAAAAAAAGCAATTAAAAGCAATAGGATACTGCTAATGAATACTATTATATATAGTAGGATACTCAATATCTCACTATGTAAAAGTACTGACTTTTGTACAAAAAAGCACCACTGAAATAAAAAAACCAAACATATGAGCACTGAGTTCTGTCTACACAATGAAAATCAATATGAATGGTCTTCTAAGTATGTTGTTGCAAGTTAAACTCATTTGCATTTAACTATAAATTCAGAAAGTACAATTCAGTTCTAGTACATACAAAGTGGAACTTCTTACTACGATCTTCAACAATTACAGAGACTCAAAAACTAATTAGAAAAATTGATGAAAGTAGGAAAAAACAAAATCAACAAAGAACTACTAAACAACATCTCCAATTTCAAAACTTTTAGGTGACAGAAAAACATACCAGGATACATCAGCACATGTTTGCCCTGCTCTTAAACTCTTTTGTAGGAGTCTCCTACTAGCCACTTCTGGAGGCAGCACTGGTCAGAAGGAGTCTCTCTCTCCTCTTTCCATTTGTGTTTTGTACTTTTGCATTTAAGTATACATATTTGCTGCCTAAAGAAGAAAGCTCCTTTAACTTTCTACGTGCTCTTGAATCAAACACTTAATATAAGGCTGACATTCCCAAGCATACGTCACCCATGTCTGCATGCATGAAGGCACTAACCAACATTCTCTTCTCCTTCCTTCTTTTCTGTCAGAAGGGTCCGTGTCATGTTCAACTTCTTCACTGTGTGACACTTGTATTTCAGCTGTACTTTTTGGTTGCCTTCCGCATCTACTAAGAAGAGAGGAGAAAAAACAATACCCAGACCCCAATCATTATAGTGAATTGCACTATCAACTGAAATTAGTGAATTGCACTATCAACTGAAATAAGTATTTTTAACCTCCCCAGCTACCACAATGAACAGGACATTAAATCACAACCATTACCGTGCTCTGTGTTTTCTTCAAAAACCACACAGGTTCCCAAGGTGTCTACGGAAATCAAAGTGAGAAAGTCTTAGAGACCAACTTATACCAGCTGCAGATACTGTACCCACTGGCCCAACTCCGGGAATGTTCTGATTTCCAGCCCCTCACAAAGGCACTAGTGAGCACACCGCCAACTCAGGAACAGACAGGAGTATCACAGGAGGATCCCAGACCATTTCTTCCAGGCCACTGTTGTCACCGTAAGGCAAATGAGAGAACTACAGATTGTACAACACGTCAGTCCTGCTTACACAGGAGACAACAGGCACTTACTTTAAGGTGTTTTATGTCCCATATGTCTGTCTGCTGACATACTAGCTGGTGCACCCTGGAGTCAGCTTCCAGACCTACTTCCCAGGAAGTACCACAGATGTACAGTTAATTTAGCAGTGAACTCGGACTGCTGCTGCTCTGTATGGTGTTATACAACCACCCAGAAATTCAGCATCTCATAGGACCAATTGCAGGATAATTAACTAACGTTAAGAAAGCTCTCTGGGTCACATGAAAAAGGAGAGACTGTATTCATCGTAATTTTTCCTACCTTGATATTCTCCTGCAAATACATATCTGTCCACTTGTAAAATGGGCTTCTCTGTCTCTATTCCCTACAAAAAGAGGGACAAAATTGCACAGATGTCAAGTCTCTATTAGCCCAGGCAAATTTCTCGCTATACAATCAGAGAAGACAGACGTAGCAGAATCCAGATTATATCAATTCCTCATAAAGATAGTTGGACCAAAACTCCAAACCATAAGGTAAAAAGAACAAAATAAGTAAATGCAAGATAAAGTTTCTTTTGTTATTAGAGAAAAGGAATGGATTCCAGTCTGTAAAACTCTCTCAAACCGCCAGGTTCATATGAAGAGAAGTACATCTTTAAAACAGGATTTATGGAAGTGGACAAGAGATTTCTGCAGAGGATATGATTTTACAGAAGCTAGCAGACTTGTGAAAGAGTGGCAAAACATGCAATTAAATTAATATTTATTAGTTTTCAAAAAAATGTAATAAAAGTAGTTTTAGTCATTACAATTGACCCTGACGTCTTCTGCAATGTTAAACATCTGGGATGGGGGGAGAAGGAGTTTTCTTTGTTTTTATAGGAGGCTTAGTTAAGCAGTGATAACAACTGCTAGAAAGGGTTCAGCCAATCTTACTGTAGAATCAGTGCACTGTTAATAAAATGTAATGACATTTTTTCAGACTATCATCAAACATGTCACTTTAAGTATATTAAATACAAAAATACACCAGATAATACCCTTCTAGTAATCGTAGCAGAATCTAGTATAGAACTGTCATAGGAAATGCTCTAGTATGTTAAAATAAATTTAGATCAAACTGCAGCCAATGGTCTATTTAAGTTACAGTAAAAGTACTGTTTATTTCCTCTAGGAAATTAATGTAACCTCCATTTCAAATTAATAAAAATGTATGTGTTTGCACAAAAAAGATGTTATTTTCTAAGCTCCAATTAATGCAAGTTCTAGAAACTTTCAAAAGCCTTTGGAAAATACACAAGGTGAAGAAGTCCAGCATAAACCATTGCATCAGCACCAGAAGTGCAATTGCTGGGTCACAGAAGCTTCTGTGATTTCTGTGTGTCTATATCATGAAGGAGTTGGAAAGTGTTGTTACTGCATTTTTTTAAACAAGGAGTGGGAGGGTAAGGCAGTAGTTCTATCAGCTCATTTTCTTCCTCTACAGCACAGGTTTTCCAAATACACAAGCCAGGATCCCATTATATATCTCTTATATATATATATATATATATATGATTATATAATGTATTATCTCTTAATATGATTTATACCTATAGATTATAGTTTGATAAAAACCAATGTCTGAACAGACTACACTAATTAAGGCAAAATGGCTTTGAATAGTACCTTGTGAACATCAGAATTATTCAGGACGTGAAGATAAGCACATGCTAAAAAGTTTTGAAGATGAGGCACTATATGGTAAATTTCATAAAATACAGCATATCACACAGGATAATTACAAGAGAATCTCAAAACACAACATTTAAAAGAATCCCATTAACACTACTGAAGCATATGTAGCCATTTCAGTCACCAGTAATGAATCACGTGTGTAATACATTTCAAGAGAATTAGGGCAGATCCAGGAAGTAAATCTGCTTATAAAAGCATATCCATTCAAAGATGGATAACTTATGAATTTTGATTGTTTCTACATTTGAGACATTCAAAATTGACTTTACCACTCCACATATATTCTGATCAGTGGCACACTTAGATGTTCTCTTCCATCTTTTCTGTCTGTAATAAAGGTCTACTTTCAGAAAGTATTTGCAACTCAATAGTACTAGTGCTATCTAGACAGCTCTCATAGTCCACATAGGGTTTGAAGGCAAATAGCATCTGTCCCATACAGAGAAAGTGATTAAACAACTCAAAAGGAAAAGGACAGGTAAACCAGATTCTTATAATAACCTCACAGTGAAGCAAACAACATCCAAAACTGTTCATCAAATGCTTAATAACCAGTTATCCTTTACAAAACTTGAACTTGCCAGGCAGTCTCTGCAAAAAAAACACATTGTAAATACAGTGCAAATTAGAAAGTTATTTGAAGAAGGGTGCTTAGCAATATATATTTTTAAATGAAAATCACATTTTTAATGTGAAACACATAATTTTAAAAAAATAACTTAGAGCTTGAAATCAGAGCGGATACTGGTCCTAACTTACACATACTTCTGAAAAAGTTTCCTTATATTTACACAATACTATATTCAAAGACCTTATGCTGTTTCTGAAATAGAGCCCACAACATCCAGCCAAGTACAGCGCACATAATTCTCAATTGAGATTTGATCCAAATGTTATTAACGCCAAGAAGTTTAGAAGCAGCGTCAGTCCCTTGCTCACATCCATAATGACTTACCCCTTTCCTATTGTGCTGTAATCACTCACCAAAATCTTGCATTTGTTTTCACATTTTTCTAAGAAGTCTGAATCAATAATTCCTGATAGTTCCACCATGACCAGCTGCTCCTACAAGATAAGTTTATAATGTACACCTGTAATAGATATCGGAATTCAGGGGAAATAAAAAAGCCCCCCAAAACACAATCCAAACCAAATGGAACAGCATACAAAGACCCAGACCTTCAGAATAAACAGACCCCAAATGGGAGTTATTCTACAGTTCATCGAGAGAAAGACAGCTCTTGTAATACCCAGGGAAATGTAGTGATCCATCAGACACCTGTTTCACACATGAATTACCTGGCCTTTTCTTCCTAGATAGGAATGGAGCTCTTTTCTCCACCCTTGAAAAATGAGCATCAATATGGTGATTTATGAATTATAACAATATGACCAGTTGCATATTCCAAACTAATTTTTTTTCCTAAAGCCTTAGTGCATACCTAAATATGACATCACAGGGGAGGTTAAGCAATGTGTTAACTGAAATAGTTACTTTTCATAACATATTGTTCTGAAATTAATTCCTATATGCAATTCCTTACAATTTTGAGTAAGCAAAATGCAAAAACAAAGCAAAAAACCGGCTGCCTTGCAAAATATTTAAGGAAAACAAGAGCTTTTAAGAGTCACCATCTACTACACATGCATAAATATACATAATAATAGAAGAGTAAGTTTGTATTTTAGGATTTTGTTGGAGTGAGTCCAGAAGAGGGCCACCAAGATGATTAGAAGGTTGGAACACCTATTCTACAAGGAAAGGCTGAGTTGGGATTGTTCTGCATGGGGAACAGAAGGCTCTAGGCACACCTTACAGCAACTTCCAGTACCTAAAGGGAACTACAAGCTGGAGAGGGACTTTTTACAAGGGCATGTAATGATAGGACAAGGATGAATGGCTTTAAACTGAAAGAGGGTGGGTTCAGATTAGATATTAGGAAGAAATTCTTTATTGTGAGGGTGGTGAGGCACTAGAATATGCTGCCCAGTGCAGCTGTGGATGCCCCATCCCCGGAAGCGTTGAAGGCCAGGCTGGAGGGGGTTCTGAGCAATCTGGTCTAGTGGGTGGCATCCCTGCACGTCAAGGGGGGTTGGAACTAGATGATCTGTAAGGTCCCTTCCAACCCAAACCATTCTATGATTTTATGAGGTCAGGAAGCAAGTGAAAGTGGAAGATCTCTTTCTGACAGCGCCCTTTTCCAGAAAACCTGCCTCAGAACCGCCAGAACCACGCAGCTCTGGCGACGGCACCGCTGCGGGGGCAGAAAAACCCGCCGGACCCAGGGAAAAGCGCTCGGTCTGTGCCCAGCACCGCCGCCAGCCCGGGCACAGCCACACCGGGCCCCATTACTGCCTGCCCTGCCGAGCGGGCGGAGAGGGGGCGGGCCGGGCAGGGCCAGGCCGGGGCCACGGGCGGGACACGCCCCGCGGGGGGCCGGCCCCTTCCCCTGAGGCTGGGGGGATGTCGGCGGGCACCAACCTCCACCTCGTCTTCCTCCGCTTCATCGCTCCTCTCGCTCCCCGTGCCCGCCGCCGCCGCCATATCACCAGCACCCGCCCCAGCCCCGCCCGCGCCTCACCGCGCACCACGTGGTGCCGGTGCCGCCATCTTATAGCGGGAGCGGCCCCGCCTCGCCGGTACAGCGCCCCTGGGTGGGCTGTGCCAGGGCCTACGCTCCTTCAGTGGTACCCAGCTCCGACCCTGCGCTGAATATTAAAAAAAAAAAAAAATAAAATTTACTGTTTGGCTCTCCCAAATGCTGTGCAGGTTTTTCTTGAATCTCAGAAGTGGTACTGGAAAATGGAGATTCCTAAAATATCTTCCATCATCCTCCATTTTTTCTTTTTTTTTTTGAGAAAGGGCTGTCAGATGCATCTTTTTCTTGACACAAGTAATGCACTGCTTCCGGTACAAACTATTGGTTTAGAAAGGTTTTGTCAAATAATTAAATAATAAAATATACAGTTCATTTCAGCGGGTTATGTCCTTTGCCTGATGCTTTCTGGTTATCCTGTCAGGTTCAAATACACCCCTGCCTGATTTCCATCTGACATGGGTTTCTGAGATATCTTCTTGACTTGTGTGTTTGTAAGTACAGGACGTTGTTGTCCACAAAAATCAGATTTGTTACCTGTTGTGCAATAAGCCAATAATTACACACTCGAGAGAGACACTGATTATTTAATTCAGAGTTGCACATGCCTGGGTGTTCGGTGGTATTCCACAAACCAAGTACAGCAACTAGCAAACCCTTTTGCTATTCATACACTTGAGCAAAGAAAGGAATTAGTGTTCATTGGCTGCAAGTTACACAGTACTCTTATTAATTAGTATTCTGTCTTCTGTTGATTAATGATTCTCTCGTTTCTCATGCTAATTAGTCCCATGCTCAGGCTTTCTCTTCTGAGTCAGTGGGTTTCTTGGATCGGTGGCCCATGAGTCGGTGGTCATGATCTCCTTGTGCTGAAATTACCTTTCACCCAATCGGAGCTGATTTCAGCACAATTGCTGAGTTGGCTTTACTAGTTTCTTCCTTGAGGATTCTGTCAAATGTCCTTGTGGCCCGTAAATTCTGTATTCTCTATGTCCACTATCAGTATATCGGTATATCCTTCTTCCCAAGCTTTGGTAACTCCCCTCTAGGTCTGAGATCATTGAAGCATATCAAGCCCTAAATCTTAACAAGGCAATTTACCAACAAGTAATTTGTTTTTCTAACACATGAACATCACTTAAAGCTTGTTAGCTGCTCTCTGTTTCATGGATTAAATCTTGCTTCTTGTTGGTTAGGCTTGAAACTATACAAAGATCAAACATTAAAGAACATCCTTCCTTAAGAAAATTTTACATATTCCAACAATTTTGCACTCCATAGTCCTCAGTCTCATACTGATTTTGTAATGTAATTCTTTCCTGTTTTCCTTCCATATGCTATGTTTTCTGATTTTGTACCAAAAGTGTCTTGCTACTTGCTGTGTCAAAGTCATCTATTAAAATGTTAAATAAAAACTGATCACAAGGGAGTTCACAGTAAATTTTCCTCTGGCCTCTACTTATCTTCCATAAGATAAACATAAATGTCAGCATAGCACCATACCAAGTGTTTAACTGTGTCCAGGTAGGTGTGATTTAATGCGTTTCTGCTTTTCCTTAAAAAATCACTGATCTTAAATAAGTTTGGTAGGATTGTTCTTTGGGAAGCCAGCATTAGGCTTCATCTAATTTTCTGTTAAGCTTCACATTTTTAATTATTTTTTCTTAGAGCTTGCTTTAGAATATTACAAACTAATGTGGTAAAAACAGCCTGTAAATTTGGATTAGTTCTAAATACAGGAAAAGATTCTGGGGTATGTTACTTCTTCACCAGGCAAATTGCAAAGCCTTGAATTTTGACTGCAGGGGATAATAGCTGTGGAACAGATGTTTGATATACTACTAATGTTAATTATCAGATATTTTAAAATAATATTTGTATAATTTGGTTAGTATGGGCTGCTGTATTTGGGAATTGTAGAAGATAACAAAAATAATTTTTTGAGTATCTGGTTTCATGTTCTGCCACTAGAAGGACATAGATAAAACAAAATTATGAATAGCTTGTTCAGCATTTCTGACAGAGGTTTTTAATGTGCATCTCACTTTTAAAGTTGTATTTAAACGTTGGTAACTTTAGCTAGTTGTACTCATGCTGTACAATATGAGTACATGTGTGTAAACCCAACCTTTTAATAATTCTTAACTACTGTTTTCTATTTGTTAATCATTATTCTTGGCAGTTACATTTTTGCACCAGGTCTTTCTGTTTAGATAAAATTTTTGTTTTTTTAAAACAAAGTTCTACCTCAATAAAGCAGAATAAATTCCCTATTCTGAATATATTTTTTTAATTAATTGTCATAACTGATAGCACTTCTGTAATGTTGCATTTACTATCATTGTTCTCTTTTTATAGCTGGGAGGAGGTTAAGTTTCATAGTTAAAACTAGAGAAAGCCCTTAAAGGAACATAAACCTGTGCCAGATCAGCCTGTGTAAATCATAGACTGGCATGAACTGCTGTGAGGGAGCCAGTATATTTGTTTGCTTTCATATCAGCCTAAGTGTCAGATAGTATCTGGGGCATCTTAGTCTCCTGGTTATCATGGTTCAGGGCATGCAGTTGGATGATGGGAAAATTTTGGTGCATTAGTGCCAAATGTATTTCAAAAGAGAATACCTCGTTTTCAGGCTAAATTTGCCATGGTCATTAGTTGTTTACCGTGGTCTTTCATATCCTGGCAGGACTATTTCAACAACTTATCTCTTAAAAGAGACTGTCCTCATAGTCTGCCAGTGAGATGAACTGCTTGTGAGATAAATATGGAAATACGTGTGTTGAGGATCCAGATTTCGTGTTTCTGAGGCCTCAGCTAACAATGCTGTGTGCGTGCTGCCAGAGGCCAGTAATTGATGGCACTTAGGTCATTTTGAGTCAGTGGCAACTAAATGGTCAATATAAAATACATGATCATGTTCGAGATCTACATATGGATGCACTAGTTTCAGTGGGTTCACTTGCAATTTAAGAATGTTAATACGTGTTTTATTTTGGGCCCTGTAGTTTGCAAGTTTTACTTGTGGAAGTTCGTAGATTAGAGGCTTGGACTAACTATTTTAGCAAATAAACATTGTTGCAGTTAAGGTACACTATAGGAAATCAGAGAAAGTTCACTGAAACACATAATAAATTCTGGCTTTCTACTTTGTCTAACTTTTTCATTTTCTTTTGATTTTTATCTTCATGCTTGGAATTCCTTCTCAATCCTTTTGCAGAAGGGAAACGGCCTTTCTCCATTCCATCCACTTACTTTCTTTGTGAGGCTATAGCACTAGTCTAAGTAAAAGGTTAAATGTTTTGTAAAAACACAAGATAAGAGTCTTTGTTTAAGTTCTTGTGTTTTTTTCTGTCTATTTAGATTGTGAGTGCCTCTGGTTGAAAGTCTTTTTTATTATGTAGTGAAAACTCACAAAATTTAGCATTTAAAAATGGTAGTAGAACATATGTGTGCATCTATACACACACCATATATGTTTAGTCTTTGTATCTGTACTGTTTGCTGAATTGGCTGCCTCAGGAGAAGGGTATTGTAGTTCCCAGGCTTTTTTAAAGTTGGAAGTGTAACTAAAAGTGATGATGTGATGAAAGGTAATTGCCTGTGGCTATCAGAAGAGATTCTCAGTAAAATGTTACCATGTGAAATGGCTAAATGCAAAAATACAGCATTGTAAGGTGCAGAGAGATGCAGAAGAAAGCTTGTAAGAGACTAATGTGTATTCTTGGCTCTAGCCAGGGTTACAAAAGGTAAACCAGCCCCAGGACAAAAATAATTTGCCCATAGTATTACAGGGAATGATTTCAATTTCCCTGCAGCTACATTGCTGAGCTTCTTCAGTTAGGAATTTGCAAGCCAAACCAGCTCATAGGTGTTGCCAAAAAAAAAAAAAAGCCTGCTTGTTTCCTTTGCATATGTGCCTTTGTCTTTTCCATAACTCCTTAAACATTATGTGAGGAAATCCTTACCCTACTCAGAGAAGAGTAGGGTAGAGTAAGGGGTGCTTTATTTACATAGAGCTTTTTCTGTTTACCGTGTCTAGTCTAAGACGATGGAGTGAGATGCAGTACAGTAGGAGGGAGGGAGCACTGGGCTCACGTTTTCCCTAATCTTTCTTTTGTCACTTACGTACTTACAGAAGCACTTCTGGTTGTCTTTGACATCCCTCACTGGCTTCAGTTCTAGCTGCACTTTAACTTTCCTGACCTGCATGCTTGAACAATGTCTCTGTATTCCTCACACGTTATCTGTGCGCTTTAACTTTCCTGACCTGCATGCTTGAACAATGTCTCTGTATTCCTCACAGGTCATCTGTCCTTGATTCCACATTTACTATGCTTCCTTTTTGTGTTTGAGTTTGGCTAGGAGCTCCTTGTTCATCCACAGAGGTCTTGACTTCCTACTCATTGGGATGGACAGCTGTTGAGCTTGGAGGAGGTGATCCTTGAATATTAACCTTAGGCTCCCTTTTCCTTCAAGGGCCTTATCCCATAGGACTCCACCAAGAGTCCTTGAAAAGACCCATCTTGTCTTCCTCAGGGAAAAAGAGCTTAGCTGTTAAAAGTAATCTCATCAGGCTCAGAGCTTCAACTGCTTCTTCTTTCCAGTAAGGAGTTGTCTCCTGGAGTGAGTTGTCTCATGTCCTGGAGTGTATGAGGGCAAGAGCAGTTGGAAACATCCTGAGGAAACTTGATGCTATATCCACATGTGGAAGGAATGCATCTTCATGTCTGTGAGTGATGGGGCAGGAAGAGAGTGGCAAAGCTGAGAACAGCTGCACTGTCCTGCATGGAGTCCTAAAACTGGGATCTCTCCTAGTAAAGCTTGGCAGATGACAAGCTTCTGAAGCAGGTGGCAACAGATAGGGAGTAAATTATGCTACTTGTTATCCAGCTGGATTAGAAGAGGATGTCTATCTATATAACCGACTTGCTAATTTATGAAATATCAAAGTTTGGAATCTTTTACATGACCTCAGATTATTTGGCATCAGTTATTTGAGAGATCAAGATGGAAATTCTTACTTCTATTGGGCTGAAAGCAGTTGAAAGCCCTTGACTTCAAAGTTCACCAGGAATAATTATTTTTCAGGGCCAAGGTCTTATTTAATCTCAGCTGGCCTGTCCGTGTTTCATAGAATCAGAGAATGGTTGGGTTGGAAGTGATCTTAAAGATCATTTAGTTCCAACCCCCTGCCATGGGCAGGGAACCTGACACTAGGCCAGCTTGCTCAAATCCCCTTCCAACCTGGCCTTGAACACTTCCAGGGATGGGGAGTCCATAGCTTCTCTGGGCAACCTGTTCCAATCCCTCACCACCCTCACGTTCAACAGCTGTTTCTGCACCCTCAAAGTAAGGTGACATGCTGGAGTGAAGAATGTTTGCAGGTCAAGGTATGAGAGTCTAACCTGGAATCTAAATAAATTTTGGGCTTCATCTCAGCATGAGCCAAAATTATTAAATGCTGATATGATCTCTATAGGTTGAAATGAAGACATACAAGTTTAACAAAGTTGACTGTGCTCTGTGTATGTCCCCTAATGTCTGGTAGAGCTGGAGAAGCCTGGGTTCTTGATGTCCACAATTCAGAAAGATGTTAAGATTTTGAAAAGGGCTCAAAGGAGAGCCCAGCAACTCTTAGGACGATTTAATCACCTGATACTTAATAGCCATTGCCAAGTGTATGAAGGAAAAGGTAGCACAAGCATGGGCTGTGAAGGAACAGACACGTAATAATGAATTTTAATCTCATGTGTAAAGACACAAGATCAAACTGCTAGTAGCTGAAGCTAGAATTATTCAGAGCAGAGAAAGCCATTTTTCTTTACAACCAAGGATAAACCTAACCATGGAACAACTTAGCAAGACCTGTAATGGATTTTTCCATTGCTAAAGATTTCAAAATCTCTTTATCCAGAAGATTTGCTCTAGCTCAACCATAGCTGTTGGCTTTGATGCCACAGTTCAGGGAAATCCTGGGACCTCTGTATGTATGTGAGGTCAGAGGACAGTGGTTCATTCTTAACATTTATGAATCTTTACATACTGTTTCTTTTCCATACTGTTTCTTTTCATCCAAGCAAATCATCAACAACAAGAAAACTGTTCAGGTTAGTAAGATAAAGAGTGGACTTACATAAAGTGGCTGACAGTTCCTCTGATTCTTCCCAACATTAGGTGTGACGTTCAGAAGGTGAAGTGAAGGCAGGGGATTACAGTGGATTACAGCCAATGGCAGCTGAGCCAGAGGCACATAAATATTTCATCCAGATCAAGCAAACATCAGGGAAGTGATTTATTACACATTTCAGCCAGTGCTGGCTAAAAAAGGGTGGAAACAGAATCCTTCTAGAGTTTACCTTCTAAGGTTTACTAAGTCATCAACATTGCTATGTAAAAGGAACAAGAAGTACAAAAGTAGGTTGTGTCTGTCCTCTTCTTCCTAAGGTCTCATAGTTTTGAGGAGGAAGTAACAGACTTTATCAACTGGAAGATCTTGTACTTCAAACCAATCTCAGCTAATCTGGAGTCAATCCACATCTCTCAGAATAAAAAGTCATCTCAACCATCATATTGTTCTGAGCATCTTGAGTCTTATTCTCTGCAGCAGAGAACAAACTCAACACGAATAACAAGACAAGTAGCTGGATCTCAATGTATTAACAACTTTGGTGAATTAAAGCCAAGCCTTTGTACCTCAAAGAAAAGGAAAAAAACAAGGGAGTCTATAGAGCTTTGGTATAATAAGACGGTGACAAATTTCACTGGAATTCCTTAAAATTTATGGGGTTTTAGCTCAGAGCAGAATTCATCCCCAAAATCTTTAATCACAAATAATATGATTTCATTCTTGTGCAACTGCTTCAGCAGGTACTTACATACACGCATTAACAAAAATCTTTAGCTCAATTACAGTTCTGGGTAGGAAATTATCCTTTCCACTTCTGAAAACTGTAGTAACCTGGGCAAATGTTTTCCTGAGTCTTTTTTGGTCGGTACTTGAAAGTTATCAAGACTGTTTTAAGTTCATTTGTCCATATCACAGTATGCTCATTCACTTTTTGATACCTCTTTCAACTCCAAATGAAAAATACCATGAAGCTAAATGATAGATTTTAGATCTTACTGGTCATCTGACCCAAAAGGGTCAGAATCCACATCCTAGTGGCAATACATGAAGCCACTCAGCCTGATCACCTCTGTGTCTCCCAGTATTTCTGAACTATTGTTTTACAGTCTTCTCAGGTGGTCCTTGTTACACATCCACTCTCCTGCTGGTTCCCTTTTTTCCTTCTCTCTCTTCAGGCACAGACCTCCAAATCTGCCTGCCTACCTCCTTCTTCTGTCTCTCTGGATTTATAGCTTCACTTTTAGAGTCTGAAGCAAAGAGCAGTGAGATGAGCAATTGTAATGCCTTTGCTGTGGCAGAACAGAGAACCCAGCTGCCCAGCACAATCTCTGCAATGCCACATTCACCAACATGTTGCACAAGATTACAGCTGCTTTTTTCCACCTGCTTTTCTTCTGAGAATTAGCATCTCAAGCCACAAACATGCAGGAAAATTGACATGAGTAGCGTGAAAAATATTTGGAAAGAGCAAATATTTCATCATGCTGATGCTGGAAAAGAGGTGTGATGGAAGACACCCTGACGGTTCAAGTGTTTATTTTTAAACCTGATACAGGTGTGTCTAAACTGGCCAGACATTAGTTAAGATACTGAGATATCCAAACTGCCTGTGAATAAGAAGCAGAGTAAACTGAGCAAGCTCCAAGCTTCTAGACAGCACAAGACACCAAACTTAGTCAAGGTGAGGGGTTGGGACTGGCTCAGTCCTCTCCTGGAAAGGGGAGCTAAAGGTGTGGAGCTAGGCATCCTGGCAGGGCTTGGGCTCATTATTCAGGCACCCACTGAGGGAGTGAGATGGTGATTGCTGCTGCTGGAATAGTCAGCTTCTTCTTGGACACACTGCCCTGCATGTCTGACTCCACCCTGCAATACAGGAAAAGCCCTCACTTTCCAGGGCTCTGGCACAGGCTAAGTGGGCAACAGAACCACAGCTATGTTGCTGTTCTCTAAAGTCTGCTGTCAGAGGCAAGTGCCTGCTGTGTCTTTGCCTGGAGAAAGCCCTTGAGGAAAATGTAACTCACTCAGTAAATCTGTGATACTGTGGCTAGAAGTCTTCTAGTGCCTGCACCAGCACACTTGGAGCTGTTTGAGGTATCTCCATCACACAGCACATGACACTGCTGTTTTAACAGCTATTCCTTATTAGGTGGAGGATAATGCCAATACTTCAGCAGAGCCCTGGAGCAGTACATACAGACTCAATAGATTTACAGCTCTTAGGAAGTTGCCGTTCTCTCCAAGTGGAAAATTCATATTATTCTATGTGTTTTACACAGTTTTAATGCTAAAAGGAATTAGAATGCTTCCATCTCTTTTACAGCTACATCCAGTCTTTACTATTTTCTACTTAATGTTATATTTGATTTTCTTTACAGAGCTACCCAACATAAAAAGACAAAATACAGACCAAAATGAGGAGAATACCCTCATGTCAAGAGGGTATTTTGTTTATGATTAAAGAAGGTTGGTCCATGTTTTACAGGACAGGATTTGAGAAGTTATCATGTACAGACTAAGGGATGGCATTTACAAGGGGCAGGATGGGAAATGAGGCACTCAAGAGGGATAACGGCAAATGAGAAATGGAATTAGCAGAGCCCAGGTGGTGCAGAGAAAGGACAGACAATGAGTCACCCTGGAAGGAGAAGCAGAGCCTTACAAAGAGGACACAGACTCTGAAAGCCATGCAGAAGATTTGGAATGAGAAATGGATGTGAAAGTGTGTGTGGAGAGAGGGGGAAGGAGATGTGAGCCCTGCTCCAGAGAAGACACAGTTCAAAGGGTCTAGCAGATAACAGCAGCATATATTCAGCTATCATAATAAAACATCTATGCGTGCATGCCACACGATCTGAAATACAACTGTATGCAAAAAAATGGTTGCCTGCTCTATAATCTATAGTATATCAAACTCTAGTAGTATATATACCCATCTAATCTCTGTTAGCTAGACTTTTTTCATAATAGCACAGTTAAAATTGGCGCCACACAAATATGAATGCAGTTCAGTCATTTCACAAATAGTTTATGCCTATTTAACTGGAACCTTCAATCAAAGTAAAGCTTCAGGAACTGACCGATCAATCTCAGCAGTGGCTCTGCTGCTATTCCCAACTGGCTGGGATTGCTCCAGTAGCAGTACTGGCATTTTAATGAACCCTGTCAATGAAGATGGACTGGAGATAGCACAGCAGGCTCTGCACCAGAGCAGGGAGAGTACAGACCCACCTTGTCCTGCCATCTCTTGGTTAACAGCAACTGTGAGCAAAGGCATGAGAACCTGGCGGTTTCAACACCTGAAAGAGTTGCAGTAAGACCCAGAAGTGAGAGCCCTTAGATTCATGAGCAAGAGCCATGCCTCACTAAGTTACACACCACACCTCAGCCGAGCCACTCCAACTGTCTGTGTATGTAGCGTTTACAGTGTGATGTCTTCAGTTAAAAATAAACATAATTATGGATATAAAATCTGAAATCATGCCGACTTAGAATGTGTGACCAGCACTTTATTAATGTTTACAGTGATTTATTAATAACAGCATCTCTTCTGCCACTCATCTGTCAAGAGGTCTCCTGTGGAAGCCAGATAGCGATAGGGAAGCTGCTGGTATTTTAAGATGTTTCAGGCCAAAGTGGGAAACAAAGATATTTTTGGGCATTACATTGTATCTCCTTATTTCACCACAACCTTCACACGCTCATGTTTCCATAAATTTGCTCTGCAGAGCTGTTGATTCCATTGTGGCTTTTTGATGTTTACTCAAACATTTAGCTTTTCTGTCATGTTTACAATGTAAAAAAAATTTGGTGAAAATGTCAGCAGGATGGTATCTTTAATCACGTTTATTGATTGACCTCAAAAAGCTCAGTGCAATTTAACTGGAACCCCTCAGTGCAGCCGCAGCTGGGTTCGGCTGATGCCTGCTCCTAGCACTGCCTGGAGCCCCAATTTCACAAGTAACTTTTATGTCTAGTGTCCTTGAAGCCATTTGACTTCCCTGTTAGTTCTCTTTCAGCCCTTCCTTATTACAGCTCATACAATATGGTACAGAGCTAGAGATGGTTACTCCTAAGTAATATGAAGACTTAATAGGTAACCTCTGGAGCAGAAAATTCATCTACTCGCCAGTGCCAGTTGCAGTTTCCTGTTCTCTGACCAGTCCTGTGCAATGATGGGATCCCTGTACAGCCAGTGTGGGAAGGTGCAACCTGGCCCTCAAAGCCCTCTGCAGCTGTGCTGTCCAACCGCTCCGGAGTGACATTGTCCAAGTTTCTCCCCACAGCCGGGGTTTGTCCCCTATCCCCAGAGGCTGGGATCCCCAGCAGCACCCACTGCGGCGCAGGACGGAGAAGATGCCCCACGCCCCGCTTGGTCGCTGTGTCCATCCTCGGGGGCTCGGAGGCTTGCGAGAAGGGCCACCGGGAAGGGCCGGCTGCGGGGGCACCGGGCAGAGGCTCTGCCCCGGGGCGGCCCGGCGGCCGCACACACGCGGCGCCGACAGCGCAGAGCCCCGGGCAGGGCAGGGACCGGGGTGCCCCCTCAGCGCGGAGCCGCGGGGCGGGGAAATTGCGGCGCCTCAGGGGGCTGCGCTCCCGCGGGGCACTGGGCTGGGAGCGAGTGGGAGCGGGTGTGTGTATGGGTATGGGTGCGGGTGTGGGGGTGGGTGGGGGAGTGTGTGAAGGGCGGGTTCCGCGCCGGGGGGGCGTATGGCTGTCCCTTGCGGTGAACTCTGTCAGAGAGGTGCCCGTGTGTCGGAGGGGCAGAACGCGGCGTCTGCGGACCGGTGAGCCCGGGGATAGGGTGGCGTGCGGTGGGTGCGAGTGCTGGGAGGTGTGCGGTGTCTGTGGGGTGAGTGCGTGTGTGTGAGTATGCGTGTGAGTGTGTAACTGCGTGAGCGTGTGCCAGCGTGCAGGTGTGCGAAAGTGCGTGTGTGGGTTCGTGCGGTTGTGGGCTGTGTGCGGGGGCGGCGCGGCCGTGGGGGCGCAGGGCAGGGGGTCGCAGGGGCGGGTCGGCGCACTAAGACAGCCTGGCGGCCCCCGCCTGACTGACGCCGCCCGCGGCGCGCCGAGACCCCAGGCCGCGCCCGCTGGCAGGTCAGAGCCGGGGCTCCCGCCCGCGTCCCGGAAATGGCGGAGGGGGTGGCAGGGGGAACGGAGGGCAGTCCCGCCGCCGTCGCCCCAAGCTTCGCGCTGGGGCTGCCCCGCCTCTTTCCCCGCGCTGTGCCGTGCAAAACCTCATTGGGAGACCGGACAAGTACTTGAAGGAGGGATCCACTGGCATCAGATATCAGACTGAGGACATAACTGGACTGAAAACAGCTGGGAGCACACCCTATGTGCTTGCATCCTCCACAGTGGGTGGCCACTGCTGCAGACAGCATACTGAGTGAGCTAGATCCAAAAGGGAAAATCCTTTATGAACAATAAATTCTGTTTAGCAGCTTTATTTTTAATTCCAGCTATTTAACTCCACTGTCTCTTGTACAGAAGCAGAGGAATAGAACACAGTAGATCAATCACAGCAGATAACAGAACGAGAAGTGGAAATCCCTGTGAAGTTCCCATTGTCACTTAGCATACCATGACCTTTGGTTTGCTTACAATTACTGCTTTTACTCACAAAGGCATCATTACCTGGAAAAAGCTGTTATTGAGCTCTTTAGGAACTCTGTGTAGGAAGACTGTGAAAAGTACTCTTGTGAATGAGTTTTAAGCCTTTAAAGCTATTGGAAAAATAATTTTGAGGACTTGTGTCAGGTTGATCTGATACAAAGCCAGTGCACTGACCCACTGCCAGCATGCCTTACCTCTCTCTTTGCAAGAGGAGGGGTAATGAATGGGGAAGAAGGACCCGAATCTATAACAAAGTACACTTACAATTTACACTGACTGAGGAATACTGTTCAGAAGCACCAAGCAAAAAGTGCAAAGAAGGACACTCGTGGTTGACCACATTCTTTCAGTAGTCCTTACCTTCCTGATTCACCTCATTGTTCAATAGATAATGTGTTGGAAAGCAAGGCAACAAATGCAATGTGATAATCTTTCCCATGACTGTTGTATGATTTTAAATGTCTTTTATGTATTGCTGTTTTAAGAGGAGAGTAATGCTTTAGATGCAACAATGGAAATGGTGAAAAGTACTACATGACAATGTAGAAGCATTCTGTAGAGTATCAATTTCCTGCTACAGGACAAGATGTAAATTTTTGTATGTATGTTCAATAATAATGAAAAAAAATAAAGCAGGTTAATGGATCTGTTAATTTTTTTAAAGTTGGTTTGTAGACAAGCTTAGGTGCCACACTGTTGGGGCTCTATTGACACAAACTCACATTACCATATCCTGTAAGATTGTTGCTCCGTTTCTAATATGGTTTGCATTATGTAATTAAAGTGCAATTATTTGGAGGACCAATTCTTAAAAATAGCTTTGGTTACAGGACACAGTGCCTAGGGTCATTTGAGGGTATATCTACATGAATGGGTGTTGACAGTGACATGTTCCTTCTGCCTGTGGCCTGAACCAGCCAGCTGGGAGCCAGCTCCAGCGTAGCAGCTGTGCAACTGCGCAGCTGCAATTTGTGATTCGCTGAACGTGAGTTAATAAGGCTGGCTGTGAGGCAGGGTACATTAGCTTGGGCTCAGAACTGTACTAATGTGGCGACAGGATTTCTGAAAAGAAGCTGGTCTTATGTCCAGCTGGCTCAAAGCGCGAATAGATCAAAGACATGACTGTGTCTTTCTGTAAGCTAGTCAGAAATGCAGGTCAGATGAAGTGTGAAAGAATTTATCTATATTTCTATAGCTGCTGTCAATGGGATTTTTGCCTTTATTAAAAAAAAGTCACTGCTGACAATTGCCTCATTTAGTTTGCAGTAAGCTCATGATATTTTTCAGTATGTATGAATGTACACTTTTGATTTCTAACCTATATCAGAACAGATTATTTTTTAAAAAGAATAATTTTAATTTTGGGGTTTTTTTCTCCCTAGAAAAGCAGGTGGACAATCTTTCTAAAAACCAAAGATCTATTAGCCTTAAGGCTTTAAGACCTCACTATCTTTTATTACTTACATTTGCAGGGAACCATAGCTGTTTTTTTCCCAGCAAGCAGTCGAAAGAGTGGAATACAATTGTCAGCTCAGATTCCAAATTAGACCTAGCCAGCTCTGGAGGGAGTTATTAGCTGTCTGAAAATGCCTCAGCAGTACAGCAGTACCTACTGCTGATGTGGTGTTGGTTTATTTTTTTTTTTTTTTTTGCTATAGAGATCTGTTCTGAGGAGAATTTATACTTATATGGATTTCTGAATGGTGGATAGACTTGAGCTGCTCTATACAAGTCTGTAATGAAAATGGAAAATATTGAATTCTATTGGCCTTGACCTTTTTAGCTCTCTTTATGTGCTCTCTTAGAGATTCTGAAGACATGTTGTGTACACTTAGGATCATCTTTTACAGCCAGTAGCAAAACACAAATACCCTCTTCACATAATTAATTCAGGACTTTCTGTTCCTATTTCTGTTCTTACAAGTATGCGTTGTACTTGTACTAGGTCCCCAGTGCATCGCCTTCTAACACCTTTTGTAACTAATAACTTTTTATGGCAGTTCTTGCATTCAGGGTAGTTTATACTCAATAAAATGATTATTTATTGAATGGTGACTGATGCCAAAGTACATTCACCTGAATATGTGCTGCATGAGGTGCGTTTTTTTTAAAAGATTGCTAATAAGTATTGCTTTATTTTTATTTACAGGGCCTTCACACTGTAATTGAGCAACAAAATTGTAGGAAATGAGAGAAGATGCCTCTAAGTTTATACTGTCATATCTGTATTTTGAGCTGATATTTCTGCTTTATCCTCCTTAAAATATTGAACTTGACATCCAAATGTCACACTTGAACATCTTAGTCATAAGGTCCACCATTAGTATCTATCATGGGCTCAGAATTCCCTTGCAAAGAAGTTAGAGACTTTTGTTTTAACAAATAGATGTTTATGTTGCCATATAGATACATATTTCTTATGAAAAAAACACTAGGTACCAACTTTAAGATACAAAAATCTTTTATTTTTGAGGAGGATAAATTTTAGAAGGTATTATGGTAAAACCCAAGACTTTCTGTCTTTAAGTAAGAGTTGTATAGTATAGTACACTTCCACTGTGCGTGAAAGCATACCCAGTCCCTTGGAAGCAGAAAAGTTTTTCCCCTTGTAGAAGCTAAGTAACACCTCAGACTTGCTCTCCCTTATATTTGGTGTGTTGAAACATATAATGATGTGTAACTGGCACCATTTCAGTTTCTTTAAGCTTATTCAGCCATTACTGCTCTGGAAACCACAAAAGACAAGGCAAAGCATTACAAGCATTACAAATACCCTTCTGTTGTCTTCATTTTGGGAGCAGTCCAGATGGAAAGATTCTGCTCCAAAGACCAGTTTTGGACCAGTCTGGGCAAGGGATTGTGTGTTTGGCAAAAGCTACGAATGGCCAAATCTGGCGTTGCTAACAGGAGCAGTGGTCACTGCCAACATCTCTCTTTTACTTCACTTTCTCTAATCAGCTCAGAATTAGCAGGCAACAGCCCTGAATTTGGGACTAGAAGCAACAAATAATTTTCTCTCTTGCCTTCTTCTATGCTATTCCAATCAGCTCTTCCTCCCATATTAGCAGATACACACAGTGACCAGCAGTAAATTATTAATTTAGCTGGCTTTGCTGCTTCTCTGGAATTCCTGAATTGCATCCTTATTTTTTTCAGGAAGTGTGCTCAAGAATTTTACAAACTATAAAACTAATCCTAATACTGCACTGAAATAAGAGATACTATGATGAGTATTTTCACTGCTGGAGACGGCAAAAAACCTCAAAGAATATTCAACCTCTACGCTATTCAATCTTTACACTGGTGTCTTTTATCAATGTCATTTTGGTTACTCAAAAGAGGGTGAGTAGTTCAAATCTCTTGACCAGACATAGAATATATGTATTTATTCTTGTGTAGCCTTAAGATTGTCTTATCAAAAAAATCCTCATAATATTGTGGAATCAGGGTAATTAAATATGAAGGATCATTTCATTCAGCCTCTGCATACTGCCACCTTTTCTAACATTCTAGTTGCCACTGGTGCTTCTGTCAAATAAGGTAAATATCATTATTTCCATACTGTATAACTGGTTTACAGTATTGTGAAAAGCGTAAGGACTTCCATTCCTTCAGACAGTCCTCATGACTCACCATAAGTCCAAGTTTCAAGATGAAGACCTATAGGTCATGTCTCATTCCCACTTGGTCCTTAAAGCTTATAAGAGATAATTGTCTGTCTTCCCATGTGGTTTCAGATTACATCAGATGTAACTGTATTCCAGGTTGCTTATCAGTACAGTCCAATCCTGCACATCTTTTTTTGTAAGGCAACAGAGTATCCTTTTAAGGGGGAGACACACTTGACATTTGTATTCTCATCAGTCTACAAGCAACCATTCCTCTGATTCTTATAGGGTTCCTGTAATGGTGGAAGGAATGATCCAGCATCTGCAAAAAGGCCTGACTTCCAATCTTCCCATTCCATCCCACAATGCAGAAAAAAAAAAAAAAATCTTTCCGCAGGTGACTAGAGGTCCATTAAGAAATTGTATGGGATGTATGGTTCCCGGAATAACAGAAACTTCATATGACACTGCCTCAGAGCTTGGGCTTTATTGTTGGAGGGCGATTTGGTTAGATTTGCAAATAGAGTGATCAAAATATTAAAGTTCCTTCAGAGTCTTAAACAATCTTGAAAATTAAGCATTCCAAAACAATAAAACTTCAGGAACTGTTACAAAAAAGGTAGTCTAGAACTGTTTATATTTTGGGTGTCATTTATAGTTTGCATAATTTTATATAAATATATACTGGTGCATATATATTTGGTATCTAAAATATGTATAACATGTGGAATACAAAGATTGTATTAATTTCTTGAGTCATCATCACATAAATTTAAAAAAAAGAACATTTTGAGATATTCAGTATAGACTGAACATCTGTTTCTGTAACCACCTATTTTTTGTCTATTATATCTCCTGTTCTCCAAATCTTTTAAATTCCCCAGGGAATTGAATACAATACTGCAAAAAATTGTATCCAGAGTCCTCCTTCTCTGAGCACAAAAGGCATCAAGCAGAGACTTACCTTGGTCACTGTTTTTCAATTAACACTCAACCTAATAGTTTTAACCATATGCTTTTCTTTTGAGAGTCATATTCTTAGCTCTTCTAGGACTGGCTTCCTGTTCCTTTTGTACATATTCCTGTGTTAGTTCTTCTCTCTAGCAAACCCATGCACACATAAATTCACACAGAACAGTACCAAGCAACTCCCTACTACTTATACCCTTCTGATTTCTGAAGAGATTCATATATATGTTAATTTTAGACAATGATGTATTTTGAGAACTCTTAACCTGGACAAGCAGTGGTTGTATTTATACACAGGTTTCAGTAAATTTTAACCAGATGTATAATAACATGCTTTGCTTTGAAATAATACTGGCATATTTCTCTAGCATATAAAGAAGTATACTTATGTTACATAAGATGAAGTGCTTGCCTACGATTATTCGATTGAGATCTATTAGATCAGGAAACAAATGTATAGTTCAGCTTTTACACTGAAATCCTATAGTCAAGCTTGACTACTGTAAGAAATTGAGCAGTGGCTCAATGAGATGGCAGTTGTCTAAATTTAGTAAGAATAACTAGGATTACAAATCTTTAAAAAGGAGTTAGGACAGTTTTATGAAAGCTGCTTTAAACATGATTTCTGTGTATCCCTGGACTATTTTATGAAAAATCAAAATGGATAGCTTTTTTGCATAGCTGATTCATTTCTTACCTACTGCTTGACATAGTAACATGAGGAGTTGAAGGGAAAAATCACTGGTTTGTAACCTCTTATCTGCTGGGCCCTTCTGGGTGGTCTGCATAGTTTAAACACTTCAAGAATGAAGTATTTAAGAGATTACAGTGTTAAGAGAGCAGGTAATCAGAAAACATATTTTCCTGTTATGTAGCAGCACATTAAATGGAAGAGTTGAAAGGCACAAATATAAATTGTTCATCTTTTCCGTGTCATGGCACTTAACAACAGAATACAACTCCAAATAAACTTTTTAGCATGCTTAAAACTAGAATATTAAAACCTATGAATTTACAGTTGATTGTCTGCCTAAAAGCAGTGAAAGAACAGCTGAGCAAATTAAATACTAACATTGAAACCAATATTAATCATAGAAGAGCATAAACAATTACAACAATGGCTGTTTGTTTGTTTGCTTAACTGCTTTCACTAATCTCATCAGCTTTCTGCTCAGTATCCTTCAGTTGTAGGTACCATAGGTTCAGCAGCTACGGCCTGAAGCCTTTGCAGCTTTATGTTGTTTTACATATGCCAGTTTTCACTGGGTAAATTATACCTTCTGTAACCAGAATGAGTAATTTTCTTATTTTTCTGTCCTCCCCATCCTCCCCTCATATTTCACAACACTTTGAGGGAATAAATAAATCATGTCTTTATTTAAATCAGCAACTCTATCAATGCTTTCAGTTTTATATCAGACTTTCACTTTAAATAAGATTATAGGATTTGAGATTTAGAAACTATTAAATGCTAGATCTTCAAATAATAAGAAAAAACAGCTGCTGCACTATCAGAATGTGTCTGTAAAATACATGTCTGTAAGAACCCTTAAAACTGGCAAATTCAGCCTGCAAGAGAGATGGTTTGGACAGAGTAACCCATCTATAATCCTAGCTAATAATGTGGCTTTAGGCGATGTGCAGCATATAAAGAACACAAGTCTCCAAATCTAATCAAATGAACATACAATGAGTAGACCTAGATGTTAGGAAGAAATTCTTTGCTGTGAGGGTGGTGAGACACTGGAACAGGTTGCCCAGGGAAGTTGTGGATGCCCCATCTCTGAAGTGTTCAAGGCCAGGTTGGATGGGGCTCTGAGCAACCTGGTCTAGTGGAAGGTGTCCCTGCCCATGGCAGAGGGGTTGGAACTAGATGGTCTCTAATTTCCCTTCCAATCCAAACCATTCTATGATTCTGCAGATGCCTTGCATGCTATTTTGAAATCTTAATACTTTAAGAGAAAGAGTGATGGACTGAGAGGATCAATATAATCTAGAAAAGGACACAAGGAAAATAACAGGAATGCTATAAATGATATAATTTGGAGTTAGTGATTAAGTAAAGTACCCACATTAGGAATTTTATGATACAAAAATGTGGATTCATGTTCTGGCTAATATAGGAATGAAGAATGCTGAGATTATGGTATTCATATGTCTGGACTTGCTCCTAAATGTGACTTTACATATTTTAGTTGTATACGTATACTTAAAATTAATAGCAGTTGCCAAAGGCAGAACTAAGCATGTTACAGAGAATGTAAAATTTGTAAAAAGATATGGCTCTCAGGCAGCTGCAGAAGCAAGGCTCTCTAGGGCCTGCCCATTTTTTTTTATTGTTAAATATACAGCAGTTCTGGTATCGTAAGTACAGTGTATAACAAGCAATAGAAGAAAACTGAACAGTTAACTTGAAATTTGGTTAAACCTTATTTCCAGCAGTGCTTCCTTGTTGGCAGGAAATATACTAACACCAAACACTATAAGCAATTTTTACCCTAATCCAACCTCCCCTGGACAGCAGAGGCCTGGCTGAACCATAAGCAATATGCAGAATACCCCACAGACCACACCATCAGTAATCCCATAGTATGAAATTAAGCAGGATGAAAAAGTGCAAGTGTAACTTAATCTGAAGTTAAACACATAATTGAAAGTCAATGGAACAAACTACTGGGAAATGCCTGTCTCAGTATCTTCCTAATGACAGTGTTCTCTTCCCAGGGCTTGCCTGTAGGTACATTCACATTGTGGCTGTACATGCATTTGAAATTGGAATGGTTTTTGAATATGTTTGAAAACATGCAGGTGATTCTCTGCATCCCTTTAACACAAGTCCCCAAATGGGCTAAGCCCATTTTGCTTAGCTCCATGCAACTGAGCAGCTCCTCAGTTGTTCATTAACCTTTCAACTGAATTGTCATTACTGTGGTTGCATGGGAGCATAACAGGCCAGCACTGAACTATCCTGTTCTTTCTAGGCTTTGGCCACAGGCTGGGCTTTAATACTTCAATAGGCTTCAGATTATACATAATACATCTGAAAGCAATTTTTTCCACCTCCAACAGTTTTGTCTGTATAGCATGGGAGAACTCCACACCTCAAGAGCTCTTCCTCAGCATTTTTTCCAAGACTTGTGCATTCAGTTATTGATGGCATTGCTCTGGGGATTATCACTAGGGTAGTTTACACCACCCCAGTTGGGAAGCTTCAACATCTCTGCCAATATGTAATCCTGCACCACCAAAACAGCAGCCAGACTGACAGCCACTACTTGCTTCTAGAGTCAAACCACTCAGATCTGAGTACTAGAGCAGATTCATCTCTTTGTCATCGACACAGTACAGTAGAGCTGTAGGATTGAAAATCCATGACTTTTAATGCCTATTCAAGTGGCTTGATACCAGCATTGGTGTCAGCAGCTCCATTTCTGCCCTGTGTTGAAATGACATCAGAGAGCTCAGGCACGCAGAACTGCCTTATCCTCTTACCTGCCCTAATCATGCTACCTACAGTCTGCCCATCCCTCTCTGTCTCCATACAGTCTAAGACAGAATCATAGAATGGTTTGGGTTGGAAGAGACCTTAAAGATCATCTAGTTTCAAATCCCCTGCCATGGGATGAGATCCCCCCCCAGGTTTGCAACCACCAGTATTATTCAGTTCTTGGACTTTCAATTGCTTCTATTAGCTTTTTTAAGCACATCTCTTTTCTTGGGACACCATGAACCCAGCGCTCATCACTCAAAACTGAGTTCAAGTGCAGAAAGTCCACAAGAAATGGAAGGAAGGACAGGCTACCAAAAGAAAATATAAAGCCTTTCCTAAGCAGAGATAAAACTAAACTAGCTAAGTTCAGTTTTTAAGACTGCTGAATCAAGGAGGTGACTGAGCACCAGAAAAAAATCCTGATATACTCAGTACCTTCTACTGAATGTCAATCTTCACTGAGTCAGTCTCCTCTCAATCACACAGGTCTTTGTTCATAGTAGTTGTTTGTGGAATGACGTGCTCTATACACTACAGGCAGCATCAAGTTAGAGACTATTAAAAGCTGGACCTCACAAGCCCATGGGACTGGATGGGATTCATAGAACCGTTAGGGCTGGAAAAGACCTCTAAGATCACAGAGTTGAACCATTTACCCAGCATTACTCCTGGATTATGGGAGGCTTGATTCTAACCCCTGTCTTCCAGCTCAGGGGACTGGGTATCCAGAGAGCAAAAGCTCTTATTTTAGAGACTGAGGAAAAGAAGGCATTAAGTACCTCAGCTTTTTCCTTGCCCTTTGCCATTATGTTCCCCCCCCCATCCAGTAAAGAATGGAGATCCTCCTTAGCCCTCCTTTTGTGCTTAGTGCTCCTTTGGCTGTCATCTGACAGTAAATCATCTGAGGAAAGTCCTTCCCACCCCTTTAGAATAGCTGTTCGATTGATATATTCACAGAAATTAAGTGGGTACATGGACTTACAGCCACAGTGCTACTTCCTCCACTGGTTTATGAGAAATACAAATATCAAGCAGCTAATAACTACAGGAAGCTTTGCATTTGTATTGCTGTAATGGATAGAATTATGTAGACACCAGATTCTCAGGTCAACTATCAAGCACTCTTTACAGGAGAGGGGGTAAAGGAGCATTATTGAAGGACATTCCTGAGGTAAAAAATGTGAAGATCACAAGTAATTTCACATGACACCTGCAAACTTCAGGCAAAGCAAGTTAAAACAAAAATATGAAGATGAATCTTCAGTTTGTGGAGGTCAGACTAGAAAACAGTTCTTCAGAGGTAGATTACTGCTAACTTGTTACAGCTGAGATTATTAGACAGGATCTCTTGATGCTGCAAGTTGGAATTTCTTATTTTCATAGAGGAGTTAGAAGGTCATTTTCAACAGTCTTAAGTACTTGAAATAACTAGAAGTTACTATTTAATACCCAGAGCACAATTAGAAACAGTTAACATCACAGATAAGATTCTGGGTGACTGATGAAACCTGTATTCAGAACTGAACAGTTTGAAGGGGTTAGAGCTCCAATACTAACACAAGTTTTCCCTACTTGGGTGACTTTGGGGGATATCAGCATTGTCAGAGCTTTGAGGGTAAACTGCAGCTACTATTCCTGAAGGACTAAATCACATGAACTCAAGGAATCTTCACTTATGCTGGTTGCATCCGCTTAGCAGTGACATCAGTAGCCACCAGCTTCTGATCTAGGTTACTATCCAGATACATGCCTCCTTTGTTTTAAGAGACAAACCTCACCTTGAACTCTCAGTCTAATTAAGTACCCTAAATGTATGCCAGTTGTTTACTTAGAAACAGGAGCTGTCTGAATTCAGAGGACTATTTAAAATATTTAATGCTGAAGAAAAAATACAGGTTAGATGAAGATGGCAAATTTTTGTGTTCATTTAGAAAAAGTTTTAGCCTCAACAATAGCATAACCTTTGCATTTGGCTTTGTCTGACATACTGCTTCATTTAAAACTACCAGTGTGCTAACCATGGAGATGCATCCCCTACAAGGGCAAAGCAAATCTAAAGTAAATTAGGACAATAAGGACATAAATCTATTTCAGAATTAAACCATTTGGTACCAAAAGGCATGAAAACAGTTAAGGGTAGAATTACTGGATCATCACTGCGAACAATTTAAGCGAACTTTTATTGAAGCGTTAAGTTGTGGTACAGATATTTTTAAATGATCAAAGTCTAACACCACAGAAATTATAAACACCATACTCCCCCCCATCCTGATCACCCAGATAGTTCAATAACCCATTCAAAAGCTTTCATTTTTATATCCGAGGCTTATGCTTCTTTTTTTAAAACATGTATTTCAGTATTACTTGAAAAGGGAACCTCAGTCTACTTAAAGGACCTCAAGCCAACCAATGTCAGATCAATTGGGACAATGTAAGAACAAAAAACCACAAATATTGGTCCTCAATATTAACACCAAAAAGCTTTAGTGCCATTTACAGCATGTAATTGATAATATTGGTAAAGAACATCAATAATATGCTTAAAATATAAAAAAAATCCAAATGTTCCAACCACTTGATTTCTAACCAAGTAGACTTCAGTTTAGAAGCACTGAAAAAGTGCTTCATTTATAAACATGGAAGGAACAAAAAAACCATTGCATCAAACCAGAAAGAGTCAAAACATTGCAAGGACAATGGGGGGGGGGAAATCTCAATTTTGTAGTTAACACGCTGGTCTCACAGCTGTTAAAATCCCAGTATTTGCAAACACAGCTGAAAGGGTGCCAGCTCTTTAAAGCCTGCATTTTAGTCAATACCCATTGAAGTGACTTATTCATGCTCCATGACTAGCATTCTACTTCACTGCTGTCCAGATGTCCCAGACAGTTCTTGTTCTGTGCCTTCACTTAATGCCCTCAAGTCAAAGTAAGAGGAACCACTTTAGCAATTAGGAGGAAAAAACAGATGAAGTCACAACACTCAAATACAACGTAAGTCACATGCACGACTATGTCACAGGACTGTCACGAGATACAGGCATTAGCTTTGCTTGGAACAACAAAACAAAGAGACGCTGGACCAGTTTAGAAGCACTCTTTACAGTTAGGAGTAGTAGGTCACAGGTTTTACTGAGAATAATCAAAACCAACCAACACATCCAGACTGGCAAATTCCACTCCTCCACTACATCTACCTGCCAGTGCTCAAAAGCACCAGCTTCTTAGTCTGACATAACGGGTGATTAGGACAGAAAATGTCTGGTGCCAACATGAACTTGCACTTTGCAAAGCTGTCACACAACTATGCCAAAGCACTTGCATTCTGGCTCTGCTCTTCACCTAATCAAGACTTGGACCTTCTTCAAATTCTGTCATTGTGTGACAGCTTGGGGTTGTGGACAGGTAAATGAGCATTAAGGCAAGACAAATTTTAGCCTGCACTAGTACCGATACCCAAGTTACTAAAGGTGAAAGACCAATGTATTAGCCCAGTGCTACAAGTACAGCTGAGCAATTTCCTATAAGCTTTATTAGAGCATGAAAAGTCAGTCTGATTTAAAAATAAATCAACCACCACCTGTAGTAGCAAAACAATTTGTAACTGTTTTAAGAACTTTCTCCAAACATGAAAGTGTTAAGAATCAGTTTCATTAGAAATCATAGAAGTTTGTCAAAAACTGTTTTAGACTGAAATCACAACATAGATGAAAAAAAACCCCAAAAACAGAGCAACAATTTAACAGAGAACTGTCCCCAGTGAGTAGGTTGAGGCTAAAGTCTAATGAGGACGAAAGCCTTGTCTGTGGGGAATTTTTGGTGATACCTGGAGAAAAACTATATTGTGTGTAATTCTACCTGAATCATTTTTACAAGTGTTGTAAAGTTTCATACAGTAAGATTTTTCTACATGCACTTCAATTTCACAGCAAGAGTGGCATAGAGTACCTAAACACAGAAGAGAGCATTCATGCAAGATATCTAACTCCTTGATATAATAATGCATACAATTCAAAATGGTTATACTAAGATTACACCTAGGGCTTTCCAAAACTACAAGGTGGTGGGAGTGGAAAACATGGCCCCCTGAATCATTAACTAGAAAGCAACCACCACCTTCTATATGGGATTTCTTTTTGCGCTTTTTCTTCATTCTTAATCAACTGTGCTGTTGCTGGCGATTTTTTGTAAAACTGGTAAAAACAAAATTATAATCACTGAATTGGGCAATCTGGTGATCAAGACGTTTAAACCCTTCAATCTTCTGGGCAGAGGAAAACACTGTGCGACATTTAGAGCTCTAGAAAACAAAAAGGTAAAAGTTATTTTTAAACTGGCATATAAAGGTGGACTAGCATACCATGTATTTCATATGTAGTTCTCGTGATACTTATTACCAACATGCTTCAAATCTGTGCCTGACAGCGCTGCAGGAAGTTTCATTCCCAAGCAGCGATTCTGCTCCCTACATGTGATGCTGCAAACCATTACAGGGGATAGAGCACCTCTCCTACAGAGACCGAACTAAATAATCTTTAAGGTCTCTCCCAACCCAAAATATTCTATAGTTCTATGACAGCTGGCAGCATCACCATTAATAGCAGCAGTTCTACAACTGACAGCTGCAGGCAAATCCAGAAAAGTGCCAAAGCAAGAAATTATGCCCATAAAGAAAGGCACAGGAAGTCATTAGAATACTGAGACTGGGCTGCCTCATCTTAGTATTTCTGAAGAACTCTGGAGATCAGATTTAGTACATGCCAAAGCAATAGCGAAGAGTATTTTTACTTTCTGAAGAACCTACCATCCCAATATAAAGGCAAACTGGAAACTTAATCTCCGCTAAAAATCCCTAGCTTTGCTTTATTTGTGTCTGTGTGCATTTCATAAGCTGACAAGCTAAAGCAAGAAAACTCACCTGATTAACAAAGAGGGTTGTCACAAATTTTCCTGGCTTGAAAACCTCTACAACTTTTCTAATCAGGTCATCATAAGAGGTCTGACTTATGTTTGTTTCAAAACTAACATAAGAAAACTCTGGTTCTGGAGTGATGTGAATAGTCCAGTAAGTTCCCTGAAAAAAAAAAGTATTGTTATCACCAAATATTTATTAATTATCAGTATGTTAATTATCAATGAGTGTAAAACTTACATCCGATTTCATCCCATTCATTGAATACCCACAAGGATTGAACATTGTAGCATCAATAACAGAACCTGGTATCAGGTCACGAATTCCACTCATCTGAAATAGAAGTTAGAATTAAACAACTCAGTTTATGATACATCCTTACACTTGTTTAGATTTTACTCAAAGGTAGAACCAACATTTAGGGGCAGGACATCAGAGTTCTCCCAAGAACAAGTCAGTTTGATTATTTGTACCACTGTAGATGAACTTGCTTTGCATCCTGTCACCAAATAACTTGTACGCAGCTTGTCACTCAGTTATTTATTATGCTGCCTCTTACAGAACCAAGCTGCATACATCCAAGACAAGGGAAAAGCTTAGAATTCTAAAACAATTGCTTTTGCTGCTGAAATGGCAAGTGGAGCTCCTGTTCAACCACTGTCCAAAAAGTGAAGGCTATTTACATTTACTCCAGAGTAAGGATATACTACTTTATACTCTAGAATAGAAGTGCAATCCCAAGCACTTCTAAATCCCACATAATACCTGAGGTACATCCAAATCTCAATAGCAAATAAGAGAATCAAAGCCTAAGACAGAAAACAAGATGAAGTCAGTGTACTTGTCAGAGAAATTTGTTCATGTCATAGGACTTCCCCATTTGGAAAAAGGGGAAAAGGAGGCATAACCATCAAGTTATGCTTAGACCCCAAGTCTGCCCTTCTCCCCATCCAAATGGCTCCTTGATTTTGATACCTAGATAACCTTTGGATTCATTATCTTTAGTCTAAGACTTACTCCTCATAATCCACATCCTTCAGTCAAAGTTACTCAAACTGTGGTTTTATTCCTACTCCTCCATTTTTCAGAGTAAAAGCTTTCAATCATCCAAAGCACTCACTACATATTGCTCCTTTCAAAACACTAAAGCAGGGGCATTGAAAATGTGAAGTTATGTTCCCCAAAACATTCTAGAGTTAAATCCATTTTACTCCTAAAGCATTAACCTGACATTTTCTATTAAATCTTTCCTACCACAAAATAAGCCTTCTATTAAATGGTAATTAAATGAAGCATTTTGTTGCCCAATTTCCACCATTCCCCAAAATTATTAGTTTTCAAGCAAACATACACGAGTGACATCATTTGCAGTAACACCATCTTTCATGTAGAACTGGTCCATAACTACTGGGTCAAGCTCACTCATCAGAATTTCCAGTGTCTGATCAGGCTGATTGGATATCCGACTCTCTGGGAAATCCAGAGTGTACAGGTACCTATGGAAAATACAAATCACATATTTAATATATATTAAAAGCACCAAGTTATGTTCTACTGTAAGCCCCAAAGACTTCAAACTCTTCACATACATACCAGCAATCAGAATTCATACGCCCCATGCAATAAGCTGCTCCATCTAGACAAGACAAAAAGTCTCCAGTTAATGCATCACAGATGAACATTTATGAAAAATATTATATTCATCTCATATTTAAAGACAGAAGTTTTCACAGAACCCCATGAGGTTCACTGATACAGTCAGCATCTGTGTCAAATAACCAGGCATTTAGCTTCAGGAATGCGAAGTTAATCAGAAAAGGAGGTTCCCTCAGAAGCAGGTCTGGACACCCCAGCTGAGAGCCTACTAGCAGGAAATTCAGATTACAGCTTTTGCTATGCACAGAGAGAAACCCTGGTACTCTTAAGCCTCTATTAAATACATTTATGATTTGCATTTATTTTCAAATAACTCAGATGAGTACCACAGCTTCCATGTTCCTTCAAAAAAAACTTGTCTGCCAGTATTTAAAGTTTAAGATTCTTCTTGTAAGTTTTAAATTTTATTAAATGTTATTAAATGTTTAAATTAAATTTTTGGCACAGTGACTTCTCTGAGAAAAGCCCACATTTTTCTTCAGCGTATTAGTTTAAATTACTATCCTAGCTTTTGAACAGGGCTTTTAGGGTTAGTGAAAGCTAGATTCTGCAGAGTGATTTACTACACTCTGTTTAGAATTCTGAAGATGACCTCAGTTAACACAAGGTGCTAAATGTCAAGCTTACTATGATTTAAATTTTGATCTTGGCAAGCTAGTGGCAGAAATTCAGTAAACAGCTCTTGATTTTTATGCAAGGACTGCTGAATGCAGCCTGTATTTATTGTACTGCTTGTCACTTCTCACATAACATCAACCCTTCATACAAGCTGTACAACTTTGCTGAAGTTTCATGAACTTACTTGGGAAAATTTCGTTAAGAAACTCTACTTCTTCCTGGAAATTCCTATGTGGGTACTCCTGGTGGGAAGGCTTCATGAAATTCTTACGTGAATAAAAGAAGCTCTGAAAAAATAAAGGTGCATCTCAGATATTGAATATATCCACCCATGTCAAATCTAAAAATTTAGAAAAACACAAGCATTTATCATAAAGTTTTACAGGACCTAAAGTTTTTACTGTCAAAACACTGCTACTTTTATTCCCATTTCAGAGGCATATGGTTATTCCTATCCTAATTTCTAAGCTACAGGAGACAGCTTACTTCCAAACTTGTTTTCCACTAGAAAACTCCAGTGACTTCAGCACTGACAGCATGGGCACAGAAGTCTTTCACCCTTAAGCAACTCATCACAATAGCATTTGACAGTTCACACCCGTTAAGAGGCAAACAGAACGGTAAATGCTACAGCAGAGCAATCTTATATTACGATCTTCCCATTATGGGAAGCATACATAAATGTCAAAGTTCCAGAATATTTAATAGAATCAGTGAATTTGAAATAGTGGTAAAAAAGGTTTGTGTACATTCTAAGGAAGATGCAACATTTTTGACACCTTACCTGAATTGAGTCAAACCCACTGTACTCCCTAGCAAGCTCCAACAAGGGAACCAGTGCTTGCAGTAAGAGGGTGGTACCACACGTCTTCAAAATGAAACGTCTCTTGGAGACAAACATGCTACTCTCACTGTAAAAAAGGTGTAAAAAATATATTAAGTGCTCTACATAAAACAATGCAGGAGAACAATCCAGCTCTTGGTTCTTATCCCCACCAAATGTGTTACTCTAAGTGAGTATTCAGCATATGGTACATAAACATGTTTGGCAAATGGACCAAAACAGTAGATTTCAGCTAACATTCAAGAGCAATTATGATTTCCCAAAACAAATACTTGCTCCAAGCATGGTATTATGGACATACCCCACTACAGGAAGACATAATACATGTATTAGACATCCTCAAACTATTTGAGAAATACAAACATGCTGTAAAGTGGGTACACAGCATAGACATTGAATTTAATGTCTTAACCCTGACAAAGAACAAACTTGTAATCTTTCTCAGCTGACAAAGCCTATGAGAAGGTGAACTCAAATAAGGCAAAAGCCTTAACAGAATTTAGTAAGTTGTCTGGCTGCATCTTCTAGGAAAGCAAACTAGAAAGAGGTAAATTAGCACCAGTCCACAGGAACATGAAGTCCAACTATGAGAATATAGGCACAGCTATATGATATGCCTGTAAAGATACAGAAATTAACTATACGTAAACTAAGTCAGATACTTAACTGCAGTCCCACTAAACTGAAGACAGGCATTGATACTACATCCAGAATATTTAAACACGCTTAACAAGGATCTTTTCACCAAGGAACTGAACAATGGGAGTAAAAATTAGCTTAAATAATGCAATTTGGAATGCTGTTTACAAATTCAAATTCAAGACTATATTTCATCCAAGATGCAGTGTACCTAGCTACGCTCTTTTCAGAATTTTGTTGAAAATACAAGAAGCTTGAAGAAATAAGACTTCAGCACAGTTTCTTTGACTAGTTTGCTCTTAAGCCCAACCTTGCCCTCAAGACAGTCTTTCAGAGTACAAAAGCTTCAGTATTTGTAATCTGAAGTAGAGAATGTCAAATGTATCTCTAAAGTTCTCATAGAAAAAGCAAGAAAGTATTCTGCAAGATGAAAAACACATGGCGAAAGTAGTGTCCTTACAACTAACTGCTGGACAACACAAAAACTCCAGGATTTCAGGAAAGCTACATTTTTATAGAAGTCCTTAGCTCAGATGCAAGGGTTGTTCCATATTATCTGCAGTCAAAGCCAATCTACTGATACAGTTTTTTTGCTGATCTATGAGTGACACCTATATGCACTATTCTGCTGAAGCAATACTAAACCTCTTAACTGGGGAGCCTTATTTATCCCCCGGACAAAATTCAGTGATCAGGCGCAGAACCACCACAGCTCCATCAATCTTTTCAGTTAGAGGAAAAAAGGAACAGTGGTAACTGTGAAGACATTTCCACCTCTGAACAGAAGCATGAGAGTACTGTGATTAGCAGACCCCTGTGAGCTGTAGCCATCAACAGCAGCATATTAACCCAAAATTGGTCCCATATGACAGCTTTCACTTTTCTACCCTTTTAAGAGACTAAAAGAATGAGGTAGTGGCTTACCTGAGTACATAAGCTTCCTGCTTGTCAGTTTTTGTCACACTTATGATCAAACAATGCACATTCTCCAGAAGTTTGTCCCACTCAATCCTGTAAAGGAATTATAGAAAAGGACAAACAACAGGTTAAACAAACCAAAGCATGCTGGAGCCCCAGGTAAAAAGTAGCCCAAACAAGATTAGAGCTCTTGTCTTGAGTTACTGGATCTGAGAGCATAAAACAGGAAGACTTCTTATATAGGGACTGTCTATAACAGTAACATCCAATTTCTTAGCTCTCAATGGCTAAGTATTCATCAAAAGCTGTTACTGTAGTCTGCTGCATGCAGACAACTGCCAAACAGCAACCCTAAGCTTCTAACTAGGGGAGTCAAGATAACCTTAAATCCTGCTTCCCACATGTACAAAGATAAGTTATAGCAATTAATTTTAAGGTATGCTTTAGGCTGAACCTCCATGCACTTCAATCAGAAGTCATTGGCAACTACTTGAGTAATAAACCAGCAAGTTAGCATTAGCATGTTTTAATTGACCAGCATAGAGTCAAGTTCCTAATTTAGCTGAAAACCATCCCTAAAAACTAACAGATTTCAATGGCCTGAATTCCTCTTTGATCAATCAGGATCACAGAATTTCTTCTACCTCTAGAAGATACAGAAGACTTAGAGTAAATAGAGTTTCAAATATTATACTTAAAAGAAAATAAACCAAACTATTTTCATACAGGGCAAGTTGAAGCCACAGTGCTAGATTTCAATATAAATGTAAAAGTTTAATATTTCAATTCTTTGCTGTCTAACATTATTCATTCTACAAGGAATTTGAAAAAAAAAAATCAAGGGGCTCAAATTAAGCCAAAATATTTCAAGTACTAATCAGAAAGGACAGACTTGCAAAAAACTACTTTAGTTGTCAACTTTAGTCTTGTGTCTACATCAGATTAGTAGAATCCAATATAGTCAATTTTGCTATAAATAAGACAGGAACAAATACAGCATCCTGACGTCACATAATACAAGACTGCCAGCTGTCCTACTTCTCCCATCCCTCCCTTCTCACAGCATGTTCCACCTGCAGGTTGTGCTGGCTCTTGTTCCCAGATCTGTCACGAACCAAGAGATTTACTAACCCAGCATAAAACTAAGCTACCCATCAGCAGAGTTGGAAATGCTGCAGGACCCTTTGCTGGGAGCACGAAAGAAGTGACAATTTTTCATCTCCAAGCAAGCTTAGTTTGCCCATACAACTGTCAGCATAATCCATCCTCGGGAGTCAGATCTCTCACCCTTTACTGACACCACAAAAGCCCTGTAGTTGTACTCCAGGACAGAGCACTCACTGTTAATTCCATTGGCAGGCTTCCTCCAGCAGCCACCAATCTTTCCCCTTAGAAAATTGGTCAGTTCACAAAGTCAAAGTTTTAGATTCTGCTGTAAGTATAATTAAAATATCCAGATGTTTTTCAGCTTTTCTAAACACTCCAGCAAATAAATGCCTTAATTTCTCCCTCAATTCTCTAATTCAGGAGAATGACTCCTGAAACTGAGTTCTGTACCTTTACTACTGATACTCAGTATTACACCAGAATAGTATATTTATACATGATTCAACCAGAACACACTTAACTTACAGACTCACACTATAGCCTCCTTTTAAATGAGACTGAAGCTATTAAAAATGAGTTTAAGAAAATCCTACACATTTTAAAAGCACTCACAATTCAGAGCACATCTGAACAAGCTTACAAATTCAGTGATATAACCGGATACTTAAAATCAAAGTGAGGTTTACCCTACCACCCCAGTTAGTGACCCTTGATGAAATACTCTTCTGCAACTATAGACATGACAGCATAGACACTCAAATCTGCACATCAAATTAAAAAGGTTATTTTTAATGCTCATCTCAAGTCCCACAGATTTATTCAGCTCTATGCTTATGTCACTGACTGGATTTAGCTCTGTTCTTAATACTCAAGTGTATATGAAAATGCAAGTGGCTGCTCACCTTGAAAAACCTGGTAAATGCAAGGAGTAAAACATATATATTATACCTATTTTAAATGCTCCTAGGAAAAAAAAGAATCACACTTTCACTGACAAGAATACTGAAGGATTTAGTTTTCTCTGGCTGCAACCCACCAGCGCAAGTTTGCCAGCCTTAATGTTTTCCCTTTAACATCCTATTACATTCTTCCTGTGAATTGAACTAGGTAACGTTTCAAATTGTTCAAATCATTCTAGCACTGCTACTGACAACATTTCATCTGCCATTAAAGAAACACCCAGTGTCTGACATAGCATTTATGAAAGGTGACGAAGAGTTCCCTAATGCTGAGCTGCACTAACCCCATATGTACATTACTACAAATCTGATTTTGTACTTTCCTAAGTATTAATGGGCATGTAACTATCTTAGGCTTTGCAAGAGCATACGTCTCAGCCTTCACAAGCTTCTTACCTGGTCAGACAGTCAAAACCTCAGCTTTATGCAGACAAGTGACACTTTTAAGTATCACTGTAGTGCAACTCCACACACACATTTCAGGGAAATGGCTTGTTTAAGTTTCAATCATATTAGCAGAGGAAAATGTACGAATTTTGGTCTTCAAGTAGTCCAACAATGAGAGGTCAGTACAGCATAGTATCAACAACATAATATTGCATGTTAAGTCCAAAGCCCACCATGCAAAGAAAGTCCCTAGTTATGCTTGTTAGTACTACAGCTGGTATTTAGGGACCTTTGCTCAATTCTTCACTGTTATACAACAGAAACCACAGCTAAGCATACACTAAATGTTATGTGTTCAGCCTTTACACAAATAAAGGGCAAGTTCATAATTTCATGATTAGAGCAGCACCAAGGAAAAAAACCTGCAACTTGAAACAGACAAGATGCCAGGTTTGCTTTCGATGCATACACAGACTAACAAAGGGTTGCAGCACCCAGGATGAGACTTGGGAGAAGTTTTGCAGATACTGGCCTGTATGTATATGCATTTTAAAGTTAAGTACAGAAAACTAAAGAAAGGCTGGATTTGATCCAACATAATCTATTTAAACAAGATGACCTTAGTATTTGGCATGTTCCATTGTTTAAAGCACAGCTAAGGAAGAACATCTGGGACTACTTTGTACCAAGCAGATTAAGCTCACAATAAGTCTAACTCTTGCATTTCCTCCTTTTTTAAAAAATCTGTTTAATTATGTAAGCATCACTAGTGTGTCTACCCACACTTAATGTAGAAACAAAAAAAAATCCACCTTAAAAATAGTATTTCAATGGTTATGAGTACATGTACTGCAGCTATGCAAATTTTTTGTCAAGTAAAAATCAACAAAATTAGTAACTGAAATATTCGAGAACACTACTTATTTCATTACTGAGTTAAGTTTGAACTTGGAAGCAAAGCCTCCAACTGAAAGAGGAAAAAAAAAAAAAGACTAATTCTCAATAAAATGCTATCATGGGCTTCTGCTCTTCAAAACTCCCTTTTCAATGATCAGTGTGCATGGCATTACTATTTCCTAAATTATTTTCCATAGCCAGACATCAGGACAATCACAGTTTGGAAACTGCTGTCCTATACTCAAGCATAGTAGAGTATGATCTGTGAGAGTCATTGGCAGCTCTCACTGGAAGCAAGTTCTGCAGCAGATCTGCAAAAACGCATTTGAAACCAGCTTCTCACTGTTGTGGGCTTATTGACCGCTTCATTGCAAAACTTTAAAATCCCATTTCTCAAGTTTCAAATAACTGCCACTTATTTAAAGTTAAATTAGTTTCTCCAATGGGCAAGCATATTGCATCTTAAATGGCTGCACATTCTCAGAGAATAGCAAATGTAAATGAAATACATCTACTCAAGTGTGAAAAACTGTACTTGCTTCAATGGTAGAAAGTTATGTGTTCTGTATCTGACTAGTCAAAAGAAAAAAAAAATCAAGTTCAGCAATCCACTCCTCTACCTATATTGCCATATTTAGTGCCTTATCAACAGACTTGTTACCAAAGTACAAATAACTCCCATTAAAATTGTCAACCAGGTATATCAGTAGGGAAAAACTATAACAACTGAGAAGTATCCTTATTTCAGGAAGTATGCCTAAAGTCTGTAATAAATAGTCAACAGTGCCTCACAACCAAGTCCTAAACCATTATGTTTGCTCCTTTATTTCATACTTTGCTGGAATAAAGAATGAATAAGCTATGAAGCATGTTTTCCTTGCCAGATAAAAACCACGCTTTTGAACACAAGTTATTGGCCTCTAAGCTTTTACCTTCAGGGTAATAGTTGTTCTTAATGCAAGTCAAGCCTATCAGGCACAATACTGCTGTTTCATGCCAACTGGGAAGCTGCTAACAGCAATTTAAAGAGATAAAGAACTACATCAAGAACTTGTTCCTATCAGCAATTAATAGCCTCCACAAGCATGCCATCCCACGACCCCAGTAACAGCACTTTGCCAAGGCAGCCAGACAGCACTGGGAGGAAAGGATGTTTTGCAGTAGTATTTCTTAGGAAACAAATCATATGGAACTCCTAAAGACAGCTTAGGCCATATACATACTCTTGCATAGCTTTTCATTAAAATACAACAGCTGACAAGTCTGTAGTACCAAAAGTTATAAGCACTTTAATCTTTACTGTAAGACTTTTTTTTAACATCAAGCATTCAACTGCAGAGCAACCTTTTCTCCCCTCACCTGTTACCTACTAAGTATTTTTAGGAGCCACAGATATATCAATTACCTCATTAGCAGGCTCCAGTTAAGTAGGCTAGGCTGAAGAGACCTAGCTGAGACACAGGAAAGCTGACCGGTACAGTACGGACCACAGAAGTCACAAGCTTTTTAAAGCACCTCCTCATGTATGAAAGCTCATGTATTTCTCTGTAGACAGCTGCACGTGAAGTACTTTCTATGAGAACTAGAATTTAGTTTATAAATTGCTGTTTAAGATAGATTACCTTGAACCACATTCACAGCCTGAGTTCAGACTCAAGGCACTGGCAACTTGATAATTTTACTTCAGCAGTATCTGTGAGGTGCACAGAAGTGCCACACCCTCTATATGCTCTTGGCACAGATATACAGAGAGACTGTCCGCATCCCCCTTAAGTTGAAGAAACTCTCTAGGGACATGCATTTAATCTAGAATTAAAGTCAGGCACCTGAATGGAAAACTGCATGCACATCAAAAGTGATTCTATGCAGCACTCCTCACAAAATACTTCTTACCTAGAAGGTCCCAAGCCAACTACTTAGAGCATCATTTCCAAATGAAACCAAGATATTTCAGCAATGGCACAAAGATAACCACAGACACTGCTTCGAAGGCTCCATATTTCTCCTGTTGAAGGCCTTATATCATTACTGCAGCTACAGCAGTGTACATGGAATAGGGACTCCATCCTTTACATCTGAAGATATTTGATAGATATTCCCAAGTCTTTCACATCAAAGCACAAAACATACATGACACCCAAGATGTTTAAGAAGCATGAGCCCCAGCAGGTACAGCAAGAATTACAAGCAACATTCAAGGCCACTTCGAGTGTAACCTTCTCCAGAAGGAACATACTGTAAAAGGCAGCAACTCTACCATTAGCCTCAAATCTTCCCATTCTCTTGGCTGCATAAACAGCCATTAGGGAAGCCCTTTGGGGAATACACCAGCAGCCACATATTTTAATAGGATGCTCTCCAGAGTCCCACTAAGGGACCAAGCAGAAAGTGACTTAACAAATTCTTTAGCAGTTTCAGTGGTAAGGTAGGAAAACATCAAGTCTTCAACGTAAGTCTTCACTGCCTGCAAACAGTATCAGAATCAGTAGTAGTGAGTGCAAAAGGGCTTATTCCCTTTGTGTGAAACCATTCTTTAATTACAATTGTGAGTTACAAGCAAGCACACTTTACCTGTAATTTTGAACTTGAAAGCTAAAATCTAGTTGATTAATATCAATTTTGGTGAGGGGAAGACTGCATTCTTACATGAAGTTCTCTAGATAACCTTGTATCACCCATAAAAAGCCTCAGCAAGTACACAGTGATAGAAGCCCTTATCTTAGCACAATCCTGCCTTCTTTTCCAGACTCCACTGAGTTTTGTTCCAAAGCACTGCAGGAGTAAGAGTAGAACAGGGCTCATGGCCCAGCCTCCTTGTACCTTCGCTGTTTGAGAAAAGGGGTAGATAACTCTGTTGTGGTCTTCAGGACTGGGGGAAGGGGTAGAGGTGCTTACTGCACTGCAGCAGTAAGCTGACTCAGGCTATAGGGTTCGGTACAAAGCAAATATTTACAGGACTTAGATGCCTTGACTATATGTATATGGGTGCTTGGAAGCTTTCTTGTAGCACAGGATCAAAATGTGGTATCAAGTGTGGTATCACTCCATATTGCTCATTGCTGCAGTTTTCTCCAGCTTGTGTGTTCACATAATACAGACAAATAGGAAGCAGATTAAAAGTTCATAAATAATTTCAGAGTATTCTTCAGGGTTGAATGCTTGACATATGGGCTCTTAGTACTTGCATCATTAACTTAAGGTTTCAAACTTGTGTACATTCAAGATCACAATAACCCTTGAGATGTAAAATGCATAGTTGCACATCTGAAGGAATAAACAGCTTAGTCTACTGTGGGAATAGTGATTGCACTACATAATCACCATGGAAATCCAGGGCTCGCAGCAAGTTCATCATGTTTTCAGCAAATCCTCCAGTTTTTATACATGGTTTAAGGCTATTTTTAAAAAACATGCCTTACAAAGCATGGTGAGAACGAGCACTAAAATTAAAGCCAATTATTTTGAGACCACAAAAGCGTTAACTTCATTCCACTGATGAATGTAAGCAGGGTAAGTATCTTCAGATGCTTGCCACTATTTCAACCACAAGACCTCTTTGCAGAACTCATTAGAAAGTGAACAAAAATACCCCAAAACTTAACAGCAAAGTAAAGCCCATGTTCAATACTTTTTAGTTGCAATAGTCACAGATGTTTTCTGAAATACATTACATCTAATCCAAACTTTTATCCAGAAAGCAAGCTTGCTCATAGGAGGAAATATGTGAAAAAAAAAAAAATCTTAATTGCATCAGTTCAAGAACTTTTTTTGCTGATGATATCCAGCAAAGATTTTAAAATATCTAATCCCTAACAAGCACATGGCAACATGGAAATTTTTAGCTTTGAACACCAGTTTAGTCATTCAGTAGATGAATGGCTCACATTTTGCTACTAAGCAGGTATTACAATACAAAAGGCAAGCTCAACTGGTTTGCAACTTGATTCTAATTTAGCTATTGTTCTACAGTTTCAGCTTTGATTTCAAGTTCTGTTCAACATAAACTAGCTTATTCAATCACCTCTATAGAATTAGCAATAGTAGGAGATATTGCATTCAGGTTTTTTTTCGTTTGTATCTATCAACTGCAGTAGGTAATTTAATTACAACAGTTTTCCAAAAGTCAACGTTTGTAAAACTTCATTTCATGTTAGAAACACAGTATCACTGATAATTACTGTTCGACACAGGTTAACAGTAATTTTCAGACATGCCACAGCTTCCTACCAAAGAAAGTACGCAACTTCAATTAACATCTTGTATTAAGAGCCAATTAACACAAAGATCTTCAAAGCTTGCTCACAGCTCTGAAACTGTGTTAAATACCACATGTTCAACAGTTAACAGTTTGTATCTACTCCATTAAAACTTTACAGCCATAACTAAACAACATAAAGGGACTGTCCCAGTACCTACATTGCAATTACACTAAATGCTCTTGAGAAGTCTAAGTTTGCGGTTTTGCAAACATGAGTCTGAGCTGAAAAACGGAACACCAGAGAGCATGATTGTGTCAGTGAGGAAAGCATTTGCAGAATGCCGTCTCTAAACTACATCTGCATATTCCAACACCAGCATATTAACACAGTCAAATGAGTACTTTGGGAATCTTTCACATTTAAAGTCAAACACTTCAGAAATCCTCAAGCACCTACACAGCTCCGATCTGCAAGTATTTCAGCTAGGATTTTCAACAGTGTTCCAGGATTGCCTGGACATTACCTATACAAGCTGTTACTGCTACATCACTAAGCCTCAAAGAACTATATAACCACATTTGATGATTTCCATGTTAAGCACGTTATTCGAAAAGGTCTAAACAGCTTCACAAGTCAAATTTACATGAGCAAGCTACCTCGTTACACCAACAAGTCAGAGGTAAACGTATTCTGCAGTGCTTCTGGTATGGCAGAAATGAAGCTTCCACTACCCATGAACTATTCACTGTTTTACGAAAAGGCAGTTACCTGCCCACTGGCAACTCGGATCTTTGATTAGCTAACCCTACTGATATACACACAGAGGAAATTTGCTGAAGAATACCAAAACAAAGGAAAAGACAAATGGCATATGCCTTTGAATGGTGATGCTATCATCAGTAACATATTCTAACCATTAAATACACCACGACAACCTCTTTTCCAAGCTCTCTTGCTCAAGCTCCCTGACTGAAGATCACTGGGTAAAAGTCTTATGCATAAGCAGATCTGGATACACTTGAGAACACCAGATCTTCCAGCTACCATTCAAAACTGAAAAGCTGAACAATTAACCATACTGAAAGTCAACTACAGACAAAAGTATAACCTTCAGATTTGCCCTGTTTGCTTAGGACAAGCCTGCTTTTTCCAACTATGTTAGCTGATAGAATCGACATACCATTCTTGTTGTCCCTGCAACCTCGTGCATATTTCTGCGGATTTCGCTTTGCACTCCAAGCTCTCAGCTACCATTTTCTGACACCTCCAGAACTCAATTTTCTGTACATCTACAGCTAGACCCCCTAAGTCGCAAGTCTGGGTATTCCACAGAATCACAGAATGGCCTGGGGTTGGAAGGGAGCTTAAAGATCATCTAGTTCCGGCTTTCCCAGACTGTCCCCCTATAAAATACAGTAAAGACATCTCTTGCCCGCCTGGCCCGCGAGGGTTCCAAAAGCGACCCGCGTGCCGGCAGGTGGCCATCGACTCCTACGCTAACAAAGGCGGCGCGAGCGCATTCCTGAGCGGCGGGCGGGGAGCGGCGGGAGCCGGTCTCGAACACGTGCGTCCAGAGCGGAGCGGGCCCCGGGCCTTCCCTCCCCGCCCCAGGCGGCGGCGAGCGAGGCGCCAGCGCATTCCCCAGATGCCCATTGGGTGACGGGCGCGGGCCCGGCCCTCCGCGGCTCCCCGCTCCCATTGGCCTCGATCCTCAATGGGGAGAGCCACGGGAGCGGCCGCGCGGCCCGGGAGCGCGGCCAGGGGACTCACGTGTAAACCGCGGCTCCAGCCATACTTCTGGGGAGGAGGGGGCACCCCCGTTCCCAGCGGCTCCCTCACTTCGGTGCTTCCCACGCCACAGGGAGATACGGGAAGGGTCCCTGTCTATCGCCTGTTTCCCTCCGCGACAGCCGCTGTATGGACCTGTCCGGCTACGCAGTGCCGGAGGTCGCCGCCAAACCGGCCATGTGAGGGAACCACCAATCCTCGCCGCGATAACCAGAGGGATCGCCCTTCCCAGGTTTCATTAACTGGGAACGAGATTCCTGGGCCCCCGCTCCCCGCAGTGCAGCGCAGGCAGGGTTTTCCCGAGCTTTCTCATCCCGCCGCCGCCTGTGCGAGCGGGGCCAGCCGCCGCCGCAGCGCGGTGGGCGCCGCCGCCGTGCCCCCGGCCGGGAGCAGCACTGCGACACTCCCGCCTCGCCCCGCGGGCGCTCCCGGCCGGCAGCACACGCCCGGCTCTCCGCTCCCCGCCGCCGCCACATGTTGCCAGCAGGGACCGCGCGGGGCTGCACGAGGTGGCGGCGCGGAATGGCTTCCATTCCCGGCACCCCCGCCTCCCGCCGGCAGCCAGGACGAGAGGAGGCTCCCTGCTCGGGGGTCTCTGGAGGGCGGCGGAAGGTCACCCCCAGCGGGCAGATGCCGGGACTGTCACCGGGGGAGGGAGAAGGCGGCCGGCAGCGCCCAGCCCCCACCGACGGCCACCCCGGAACCTGCCTCCCCCTGGCGCGGCCGCCATCGCCCCCCCAAGCGCCGCCACACCCGGGCCATTCAGGGACCCTCTCGCCCCCCAGGGGCAGCGCTGCCCCCGCCGCCGCTGCTGACCCCCGCCCCGACCCCACCCCGCGCCGGCCGTTCGCGGACCTGGGTATGGTGCGGAGATCGCCGGACCCCTTGCTCTGGTGCGGCTCCTGCTGCGCGGGCTGCTGCCGGGCGAACCACACCTCCAACAGCTTCTCGGTCCCTTCGAAGAAGTGTGCACCGCTCTCCTTCATGGTGAGACAACTCGGCAACCAACAACCACAGAAATTAAACGACAACCAAACTGCCGCCCCCGGCCGCCACCGTTCGCTGCTGCTGCTGCTGCACGGGCCGCGCTGCTGCCGCCGAGTCCCAGTCCGTCCCGGGAGGGTTTTACCTTCTGGGGGATTTGCTTAATATTAATTTAAAAAGAAAAAAAAAGAGGATAAGTAGAAGAAGGAAGGATTTTTTTTTTTTAAACGGGCGAAAACCACCCGGAGTGCGCGGCGGCGGATGCGGCGTGAGCGTGTGTGAGCGGGTTACAGTCCGAGCGGGGGTGCGGGCAGGCGATGCGGTTCGGTTCCTTGTAGTCCGTGTGTTCCCCTGTTACAGAGAAGAGCGTTGAGCGAGCGCTAGCTAATGTCGCCGGCCATACTGTGTAAGCGAGGGGCCAGTGCGCACGCAGCCGCCTTTATACGCCGCAGGTACCCGCATCACTCGGGGTGGCGCTGCACATTGGGCGGCCGCCGCTCGGGCCCGCCCTTCTCTGCTTCCCATAGGGCGGCGGCGACGCTCGTCCAGCCATATGCCGGTTCACTCGGCCCCTCCCGTTGCAGCTCGCGCGCCCGCCCGCAGGGAGCGGGAGATGGAGCGCGGGCGGCGGCGCCGGGGCCGGGGCCGCGGGTGTGGCGGCCGCGCCGCCATGGGACCGCGCCGCCCCCGAGGATGGGTGGGAAGCTCGGCCTGTGGTCGGCAGTGAGCCATCTGGGGAGAGGGGAGGGTGCGAGAGGGAGCAGGGCCGAGAGACGGCCGGGGAGCATCCCCCGAAACCATACGGCGCGTCGCAAGGAGAGAGTCCGAGAATTCCGACTCTTCTCGGGCCGCGGCGGCAGCGCTGCCCCCGCACCCGGCGCTCCTTCTCGTTCGTAAAGAGGAGCTCGGCCAGGCGTTCAGGCGCACTTCCCGTTCCCCTGCCCCTTCCTGGAGCCCAGCGTGTGTGACCGCGCAGCGAGTAGCCGCTGGGATGCATCTGTGCGGCACAAGGAGGGACTGACCGAGCAGGGCATGTGCCGCTGTAGGCGCACACGGGAGGGACCGCGGGTCTGTGTCCCTGGGTCAGCGCTTGATTACCTGCGACTTTTTTCCCCCTAATATTTAGAAGAAATTATTGCAAACTAGACAGGTTTATAGTAGTTTAAAGCATTTTTCAGCGATATTATAACCCATTATAAATCCAGTGTTGCAGTACTTCATAGCCCGAGGAAACCCTCGCTAACGGCTAAATGAAGAAGAGAAAATGCTATCCGCCCCGATGAGCCTGCGGTAGTTACACTATATGGGACTGGCAGCAGCAGATGGCTGGGGACAGATGAATGAGTCCCTACTAGGAGACAGTGAGATAGTATCAGTATCGGACAGCATAATAGGCACTGGGCTCTGTCCACAGCGAAGGAGTGACTCACTGAGACTGAGGCAGTGAGTCATTCCCAAGGCAGCTGGATGTGAATCATGCCCTAGGTGCCTAGTCGCCGCTTGTATGCATCCATAGCACAGCCTTAATAGCTGGCAGAGAACCGTGTTCTCTAGTGCTGGGGCTTCACTGGTTTTTATTAACTTTGTGTGAGTTCTTACTACCTTAAAAAGAAGGTCTTTCTTTCTCAGCCGTTTGTTGCTGCTTCCATGCTGCCTCCTTCGTTGTGCCGGCACAAGCACTTGCATGGCTGTATGGTGGACTCCATTGGGTTTAATGCTAACTACTTAGTTTTAATGATGGTTAATAGTTTTTAATTGTGATCAGCTTTAACTTGCATCAGTTTCCCAAGCCATTTCATGTCCCAGCTACATAAATGCGTGTGTTGGTATAAATAAGAGGCTGTGCTTTGGCATGCACTTGAAATGGATAGGGAGTGCAGGACCACTAGTTTCAGTAGGCACAATGGATTAAATCTGCTTAAAGTGCTTAGGAACAGCTGAGAGTTTGTGGACTTTGTCCAGCCATATTCCCCATTTATTTTTAATATCAGTCCACCCATCCTTGTTTTTAGATGTGCAATACTAGTTCCTAGTCCTGTCTTCTGTTGATTTAATGTTAGTCTCTGGTTTTCAGTTAGGTGTTTGATCCTAGTTTCTGTTTGCAAGTGATCTGTGTGACATTGCTCCAGCCAGATGTGTCTTTTTCTTGTCTTGGATACTGTCTTGAGTGGAGTCTCTGACTTCCTGATTTTGGCTATGATGTGGTCTCACCGCGTGTCTTGGACCACATGCTCACAAATTTCAGCATTTCCTGAAGTCTGACTGTGCTCTTGTCTGCCCCCTTCAACTCGTGCTTTCTCTGACATTTGCAATTCAGGACTTTGGTGTCTTTTCACCTGCTACGAGACACTAGTCAGGGTGGGCCTAATCCACTCACTGTGTCTCTCAGTTTCAAGGCACATCAATTGCCCATAAGAATATTTCTAAGATATTATTTCAGAGGAGGACAAGATTCAAAAAATGAAGTACATTCTTTTTTATTTCTAGGAAGCTTCTCTGTGTGAAGGGTAACCTATGAAGCCTTGTGAAGCCTGAAAGTTTAACAAGGGCCAATACAGTACAGTATCACCAGCTGACATGAGGAGGGAAATGATCTCAACACTGAATGACATGAAACAGTGAAAGAATTTGAAAACAGACACAAGTACTTTGTCTGATGTGTTAGAGAAGTAGCAGGGTGATATATATTTGAAGCCTGACAGTATGGGCATGATCACCTAAAAAGAGATTTATATTAACGCTGAAGGCTGCAGGCCTTTCTTCACAGAAGGCTGGATTGCTGACAGATACACACAAAACAGGTGGAGGAGGGACAGGAGGGAAACACTGAAAGCTCTTTTTTGAACTTGACTGACAACTAGACAATAACAAAGTATTGTCTGAGAGACAGGCTGAGGTTTCAGGAAGGACAGAAGGAGATTGTTGTGGATTAGAGGGAGGTTCTGTGAGTCATCATTCAAAAGATGGTTGCTGAATTCATGTTTACAACTGAGATTACCCAGAGATAAAGGGCAGGTCAGGAGCTGAAGGACCAGCAGGTTTGAAAATGTCCATTCAAAGGGATTGCACTAATTTAACTAGAGCAGTTTTGAAATTGATTTAATAACATCAATCAGGCATTTGAATCTGGAGGAAGGATGGCTTGGGAAGACAGGAAGGCTCAGGTGTCATCATATGACTGTGAGACACAGGGCCAAATATTGTTTATGATCTGGTTCCTTTGTAGTAATCTGCTGGCACAACAGGCTATAGCTGGCCAGGTATATTCCCCAGTGTGCAGGAGAAAATTCTATGTAGTAAAAAAACCTGTTGCAACTATATCAACTCCATTTTGCCTTTTTCTTTCTTTCTTTCTTTCTTTTTTTTTTTTTTTTTATGTTAGGCGTGTAACCAAACCCAACAGTCAAAGTGGTCCAGAGTTTCTGCATGCCAAAACAGAGTTTTGGGGCAGGATGTAAGCCTGTATGATGCCAAAGCTGCTCCCCCTTTTCTTTGCTTATCCAGCTGCAAAGCACAGAGCTCACAGAGTTAGTGTGAAGCAATCTTTGGTCTCACCCATATTCTTGAACAGTGCAAGCTTGGTGTCAACAAAGAAAGATGAGAAAGTATGAATGTTTTATTGTACAGAAAGGACAATGATGAATTCTATATTCTTATCCAGTCTCTTTACACTTTCCCAGTAGCACAAAAGGGCTGTAGAATTCTTGAAATTTCTCCCTGTGGAATACTCCTTGTGCAGAGGTTTCCTCACTTTGAACAGCTATTTTCAGCAGCCGGAAAGATCCACAGGAGGCTATGGCAGCAAAGTAATTTAGAGAAGCCAACTTATGTGAGTGGGCATTGCCAAGAAAAATGAAGATTTAAATACAGAATTAAAGCCGCCTATACCAGCCCTCCACCCACCCGGCAGTAGCAGGTCATGCTTGCTCTTTGTGAAGGAGAATATTCCTTGTTAATATCTATTTAAACGTTATATTAATGCTAATTCTGTGCAACTCTGGTATGTGACTGTGACAAGCAAAACCTGTAGTGTGCTGCTGTCTTCCCAAATTGTTGTGATGGTTGTTATGAAAAGAACAGAAAAGCAAGTTGCTGCAGAACAGTGTAGGCACAGAGAATGCATGACTTGCAAGGCATGTTTTCCCTTCTTTTAGAAACAAAAGCCCTCACCTCTACTGTTGCCATTCTGCCCATGCTCCTCCATTCCCATCTTGATTTACTTGCCCCACTTCTCAGGTTTCTGCTTACGGAGAGGACAGCAACTGCAGCCAACTTCACTGTTCAGAGAGTCAAAAGTCACAGAACAGAATTTCTCAGCAAATCTGAGCTGTTCTGCAACATGATAGAAATTCTAAATTGTGTCATAGTAACAAGTAGAAATGATCTTTCAGTAAGTGGAGCTATTTTTAGCTCAAAATAGTGATTTCAAGTTATTTCCTACCGAATAAATGAATTTATTGCCCACAAGCAGGAAATATCCTTCTAAATAAAATGTGGAAAGTAAATATGAAGAATTGTCATGTGAAATATGTTCAGGGTGCCACTATGGTTTCCTCTGCAGTTAGTTCAATTCTGATTGACAGTTGTAAGTGTAGTACTGCCACACAATTTATCTCCTGACAAATGATACTTGCTGACAAAAGAAAAAAAAAAAGGAAGCTCTGACAATTAAGTAAGTCTTGTAAAATTCTCTGTGTGTGAAATTGTAAAGTATAAGTAGCATATCCTTAATATTTGGACAATGTATGTCTTTTAAAACAACGTAATTACTCAAACTTCTCAAAGTTTAGCTTACAGATCCAGCAGCAAATATTTGGCAAATGGAATAATCACTCAATTACATTTGGAAAAGGTGAATTAAATAAAAATACTAGGAATTTCAATTTTGGCCTAAATTGTACTTGCTGCTAGTTTATGTGTGTTTTGCAGGCCTTGATGTCATAGTGATGGGGTATAAAAACTCCATTGCTGGAATAAACCACCTTTTTGGTGATGGCTGTGAAATTTGCTTCTCTCCATTTACCTGGCAGTAGATCCATGAGCTCATGTGCTAGTTCCTTTCAGCAATGGTGTGGAGAAGATGCAGGGTCTTGCATTCATTTTTCTGAGGAGTTCTGTTCTGTCTTTATTCTTAATGATGCTGTGCTTCACAGTCCTGCCATTATCTAAACTGTCTTTGCTCCCATGATCAGTCATTGTACTTGTAAAAAACTGAGACAAAGTATTAATTTCAGATCAATAGTGAAGTGCAATTTATAATTTGCCAACATTACCTTCCATTTCTCCTCATTTTGTATTCCATACCACTACAGTCCTTTTCTTTATTGTCTTTTGTTTATGGGGATGAAGAATCTTTTTTGTTTTTTTTCTTTTCGTATCTTTTTGGAAGTCTAACTCAGCTTGACTTTTGACACTTCCTACTTTGTCCTTTGTTTTCTTTATCTCTCAGATAACATTTCCTTTGTGCTTAATCCTCTTTGCCATTTTGCAAATGTTTTGGGTTTTGCTTGTGGTTATTTATTCAACTAGTTCTCTTTACTAGAACTTTTTCTGCTTTCTTGAGACACAAAGTCCATATACTTTTATCCTTTTCACTTAATTATATTATCCTCAATATTTGAATTCCTCTGTCCCTTACTTCACAAGTAAGTTCTCTGGTTTTTCAAAGCTCGTCCTTTTGAAATTGAGAATATTGCTTACTTCTGGAGTAGAAACTGTTACCATCTTTGCCTGAACCAATTTTTAACTAACCAAATTGTTGTATATCTGTCGAAGCCCTCTTCTGTTATTAATGTCAATTCCTCTTTGTTAGGCAATGACTATCATGCTTATATACTTTTTAATATGCATCTGATTAATGAGTATAATGCACTGAATGTAATAATGAATTTAATTCACAATTACAACATAAATGTTTTGTCTTTATCTATGAAGATTACTTATAAATACCTTTAGCTCAGTTGTAGTTACCTTCAGTATTTATATGTACCTAATTTACTAAATATATGATATTATTCAACCATAATTTAAACTAGTTACAGTTGATCTTTGAAGAGGGACTAAAGAAAGACAATTGGGTAATCCTGCTTTTTTTCTTATTGATGTTATTTTTTCAATGTTCTAAAAACTGATGTCAATCCCTAAATTTGGATAATTAAAAAGTACGTGGAAACTGCTGCTTGAGATGTTTTGTAGTTGTGTTCCTGAAAATGAAAAGGCTTGCTTACGCTTCCCTTATTTTTCACTATGGCAGTAGTTGTATTTTGTATCAATATTGATTTACAGTCACCAATACAAAGCAAGAAAACTATTTCTGATCCTAAAAGTCTCCAAGATTGCCTTATTAAACAAGACAAACGGACAGCTTTCCCAGTCTTTCTGTGGAACTTGGAAACAAAGCTGTCAGTCAATAGAAATCTTACACATATATAAGCAAAACTCATACTTTCTCCCCTTCCACAATCTCCAAAAGCCCCTAGTCATATCAGTCATTTTAGTCTAGTCTAAAGGAAGTCCATGTGCAAACAAAGCCCTTGCTCCTGCAAACAATTACACGTTTAACTTGTAAACTAAATTTGAAGTCAATAGAATTACATAAATCTATGAAGCGATTGATGTACAGAAGTATTAGCAGGCATGAGAGGAGGAGAGAGGCACATTCCTCTTAGCTCCTTTGAAAGAAAGGAAAGGTAATTACAAGTATTATCTATTGTCATCTGTCACCAGGATACAGGATAATCAGAACTGACCTTCAGAGAGGGGTTCCAGGGAGGAAAATCAACTGCACCCTTTCTTCTTATCTATGACTTTTTTTTTGTCATACCAAACTTTTATTCTGCTTTTTTTGACATTAGGATTTCAGGTTGTCATGTACTCTACCTTTCCCCTCCACCTGTTCATGGTGAGACCAAGGGAAACATCACAAAAAATTAGATATATTAGTTAAATTAATTCATTGCATTCACATGTACTGTAGGTAAATACTGAATGAACATGTAAGTGATCTTTATTAAAAGTTTCTGTGTCTCATTTCCTTTGTGTAGATTGTTAATAGTTCATATCTGAGTTATTTCCATTAACTTCTGATAAGCAGCTAAACTAAGAGAAGTGTAATAGGCAAAGGGAAAACAAATAATTAATTTCAGAAAGAAAAAAAAATGGCAAAAGGTTAAGGAAGTGACAAAACTCCGTCGTTTCAAATATTCAAACCGGGCTGTATAGAAAACTTTCTTTGAAGGAACCAGCCTGGGAAGGATGGGTTGTCAACCACATGGACTAGTTTTGTTTACACAGAGTAAACAAAGATACATCCTTTTGTTTGGGAACCTATATACAAGGCATGTAGTCAAAGCTAAAAGAATTCGCAGGGAGACAACACTGAAACCCATATTTCTCTCAAGAGTACATAGGTATACCCAAAGTTCAGTTTAAAATTATGTTATTTTTGTATTCATTTAGTGTGTATCAGAGGTGAAGCATATTCATTCCTTTTTGACTTGATTGAGGAAAGCCAGGCTGTCTCTTTATGCTGGTCTCTTCTGCAGAGACATCTGATTGTGATTGATTTATAATGAGCCTTCCACAGGGAAAATTTCATCATATTTATCTGAAAAGTAATGAAAAAATATTTATATAAATTGTAATGGCTTACATTGTTTCTAATTGCTCATTTATATAAAGAGGGGATTTACATTGGTTATATTATTATCAATTTTAATAAGCCTAAGCATAAAAAAAATCACCATTTAGGTCATAAGCTAATGAGATTTATTCAAACATAATGAGATTTCAGACATTAATAAATTGGGATTTGACCTCTGAGGTATTTGTCAATGTGTACATTCAAAATTTCAAAACTCTGAAAATGAAGTGAAAAGAAAACATGAGGTTATCACATGAATAGAAATACAAATCTTAAATTGAGACTGAGCGATACTGATATGACAAAACCAAAATGGCTCTTTATGTGGCTTTAGACACACTGCTATATGACATCCAGAGCATGCAAAAAGCTTTCTCATAAAAAAGAGGAGTAGGTACCAGATTTAATGTACAATTAGCTGGTTTACAATTGAAATAATTTATTCTACGCTACACGACAGCATCATTTAAGTCTCTCTGTAGTGATGTTCTCTCTAGACAATGCTAGAGCTAAGCTGGTGTCAGCATTTCAAAAATAAAACCTTTAAACAGAGATTGTGACTAATTTCTTAAAGTTGCTTTAAGATAAATTGCTACAGACAGCATATTTTTGGATGATAAAAAAAGTAATCTGGCTGTTTTGGAGACTGGAAGGCAAAGCTTTCACACAGAGTTATGCGTAAGTGGAGCTGATCATAGCATCCAACAATGTGCTGGCAAAAAAATATCAGTTTTTCATAACTGTAGGTTTTTTGTTTGTTTGTTTGTTTGTTTTTAATATGGATCAGTAGTCCTTCATTAGACCAGAATCTACTTGGTGCTCTTTTCACAAATATGGAGTAGTTTAATATTACCCCTCCCTCTCTGTTTTCAAAAAGGTCTAAATTGCACAACTGTCTTCGATTGCAGCTTCGAGTTTGTGCAACAGCCAGGCCACCTGTAGTGGAAGCCATGCACTGAGGTTTTATACACTTACAGCTAACTGCAAGCACAGGAGCCTTTTTGTCATTTGGCCAACAGAGTATCTCTTACTAGTGATTTCATTCTGTGTGCAATTACAGAATATATGCTGCCTGATTATGAAAAGACATGTCTTAAGCAATACGCTCAGTTTAATCATAATAATTTGATTTTTTTTTAACTTAGTATTTGCAACATATAACACAGAATCATAGGATCATAGAATTAAGGAAGGGACCTTAAAGATCATCTAGTTCCAAACCCCTTGCCATGGACACCTTCCACTGGACCAGGTTGCTCAAAACCCCATCCAACTTGGCCTTGAACACTTCCAGGGGTGGGGCATCCACTTCCCTGGGCAAGCTGTTCCAGTGCCTCACTACCTTCACAGCAAAGAATTTCTTCCTGATATCTAGTCTGATCCTACCCTCTTTGAAATGTCTGAAGCAATTGCAGACACTACCAGAAAAATTAATCTCATTTCACTTTTACATATGTAATGCAGATGTTGATAACTAAGATGTGTCACCCAGGGCTTTCCTTGGTGGACAGTGTAGAATAACAGGTAGGTTTAGGATGTGAATCACCCAACTTATTTTAGAGAAGGATTCATTAAATTTTCTAGGTACACCAAAGAATCTACTTGTTCTACTGGAAGAGTAAGTGTGGCAGTGAAACTATATGTCCAGCCTGGGAAAAGAGAGCAGAGAACTGAACTGCCTATGCAGCAATAGCAAAAATTTTGCAATAATTTATTTTAGGAATATACTTTATTTAAACTGCTAAGAATTTTGCACGTAGGCTGCATGAAAACGACTGCATAAAAGCATGCCTTTCTGTTTCAGGGCTTGAAAGACTAATGCATCTCTACTGGATAGAAAATATTAATAAGTTTCCTAGAAATTTTTTGAAGAATGGTAAGAAAAACCCCTGCTTAACATCACCTGAGAGCATTTGTCTTTCATCTTTACAGCATCAGCACTGAAATTTGCATTATCTAACTTCAGATGTCTGCAGTGCTGATGTCTCCATCTGAGCTAGTTCTCTGTTGTAGTTAAAGCAGAACTCATAACTGAAAACCCCAAGGTTTATACGTGTGACTCCATGAGAAAGTATGATGCCAGCCTGCAACACTGCAACACCAGAGTACACTCACACAGAGCTGCTCAGACTGATACAACTCAGCTTCACTAAGTGTGATTGTACTGGGTGGAGCCACACCAAAATGTGATGTCACCCTGTGCTAACTTGCGCTGCACTCCTCTGTGCAGAATTTTTCCAGAGTCAAGACATTAGAATCAGTTTCGCACGATTCTCCATTGCATACTGTGTTCTAAAATACATTTTTAATTTTATTTTTCTATTTAGCAAAAATCCATACTTTGCAACTTTCTGCCATCAGCACAAGATCTGTAAAAGGTAATAATGGTACCTTGCATTTCTGGTTTGGATATCTTTCATAAATGTGGAACTTAAGCACATCCTTCTAAAATTGTGACTCATGATAGGACAAGAATGATTCAATTTTGTGGAGCAGGAAAAATAACTTCACACTATGGAATAATGTTTCTGTGCCTGAAAAAAAGTGCACCAGGAGGTGAAACTGTGTTGCAGGTTTTATGTGACTAGCATTGGATGAAGAAATTCAGAGTGAAGAAAGCCACATAAATGAAATTGCAGGCTGAAGAGGTGCTGGCCCTGGCCTTCATCAAGGAGACACCCAAGGGAGAGCCACTCTGATGACAGATAAGCAAATAGCATTCATGCTCTAGAAGTTAGTTAGCAATGCTTACCAGACAGTGGGCAATCAATTGGGCTGGAAAATCCACAGTGAAAACAGTTGTTGTGCAGGTCTGCAAGATCATCAAGCATCTCCTACTTTCTTGAGATTATGAATCAGGGTGGTGCCTGGGGAACAGAGGAATCTGAAGCGGGGGATGATGAGGTTGTGGTAGGGAAATAGGTTGGACACATCCTGAGTCTGCATCTTCTGAATACAAATGGGCATATTTGTCCATGATGTAAACCTTGGCTGATCAAGGAAGATATGCAGTACTCACAGGAAGCGTTTTTCTTTGTTTTTTATTGAAGCATGGATAGTGAAACTTGGCCTTTGCTTCCCAAATGCTGAAACCAAAAAGAAGAGATTCAACCTTTGTGTCAGCAAATGCAAGGTGAATTTGAATGATTTACTTAAAATTCAGAAGCACCACATCCTATTAAGCCTAGTCTGAGTGAAATAAGGATGTTGTAACTGCTGCATACTTTTAGTTCAGGTTTTGTGAGGCCTGCTTTAAGCAATAGGGAAAGCATGGCAGTAGATTGGTAGGTTGAGTAGGCAAACATCCAATTAATTTCTATGGCAGTGTTTGGGTAAGGGAAAGGTAAGATCCTCACAGAGTTGTGTTCTCAGGAGGGCTGTTTTACCATTATTGACCTTGGAAACAGTAATCGGTTTCAAACTAACTACATTCATTACTGAATACTCCTTGGTTTGAGGTTAAAGTCCAGAGGCTGGAGGAGGGTTTGGAAGTATACAGGAGCATAAGAACACACTTTGGAAGCAATGAGAACATACAACAGGGATGCAGGGTGCTTCTGGATGCTCCTCCTCTTGCTGCCACAAACATGATTGCAATGCACACCCCTAGAAATGGACCTGCAGAACATAAGATCTTCAAAATCAAAATACTAATGTGTATGCACTCACTACATGGCCAGAACAATCTCTCTGAGGTTCCCTCATGCTCTTTCCCTGCTCCCAGAAATTCATCACTTCAGGGCCCCCTCTCCTTTTGAGAGCTGCCAGGGAGCACAGTGCCTTTGCCAGGGAGCACACTGCCAGAGGGTGAATGGCAGGAACCACCTTGCCTGCACTCAGTTAGGAAAGACAAGTAAAGGGTGAGGTAGGTGAGACTGTCTGGAGTTAGAGATGAGGTGCATGGCTATCAGGGGCAGCTAGTAATGAGGAGGGAGCTGGGAGTCACAACTGAGAGCCCTGAGGACAAGGGTGTTGTACAAGGACACGTGGTCAAGCTTGTGTTGTACAGGGACATGCAGTCAAGCTTTAAATGCAAGTGTTTTTGCAGAAACTTCTGCTATTTAGTCAGCATTCTCATTACAAAGCAAACCTATTCTTATGCTAAGGAAGTTGCCGGGGTATGATTGTTGTTAACATTAGTATATGAGCACTCAGCACACTGGTAATGTACTCTGCAATTTTCCATTCTCAGGAAGAAAAGCCAAATTGGTGCTATAGACAACTTCACAGGAAGTTAATTTTGCGATTTAAATATCCTTATTGAAAGCAAATAAACAAAAAAGCAGTAAGTGAGTATGTGGTGATCAGGAATTTCTCAGCACTGTTTGGCTTGTTAGATTAATGGGCTAAACCTGTTAATGTTCTGCTAAGGCAACTGTGTCTTTTCCCAGCAAGCCAGTATGGTTTCTGTACAGGTAGTCAAAGTTTTGCTGGTTTCTCTGGCTGGGTAGTCAGGCTGGTAAGGAAAGTGGCAATAGCTACTATTCTCAGGGAGGACTGGGAATTACAGCTCTGCAGTCATGGACATTTGAGAAATTCCAAGAAGGAATTTGAACCTGAGTGAAGGCTTTTTTCTTTTGTTCCATGACTCCTTAATTTGTTGTCTAAAGGGCTGATTGATAACAGATGCACCTATCTGCCTTTCTGTTTTCACTGAAGCATGATGTTTTTCTGCAACAGGATTTTTCCTGTGATCTCCCCAGGATATTTCTCCATCTACTGTGTATGCTCCTGGTCAGCATTCTCTGTGCAATAAAGAAGCTCTGGAAGTGTATTATCTCTTCTTTAACCCATTTTCCCCCTTAATCTGCATCAGTCCTTCAACAATTATAGAGGCGGCAGTTTTCTAGGACCTTCCCTCAAAGAAGAGATTGTTAGATTTGCTTGGTAACAGGAAAGAGAAGGACTTTGGAAATTCCCAAGACTGCAGGAATTTCTGTCCCCTTCCAAACAGCTTGCCCTGGGTAAAGGCATTGCTGCAGGGACACTAAATTGCTGGGGATTGCCTGTGAGTCCTATGAAACAGGGAATTGATGTAGGGGATCTTAAAGTATGAGGACTGGAACAGTGTAGTCAGTGTCAAACTTAGTATAGGAAGCAGTGGTTAGGACCACTGTAATGTCCCCAACAGTGACAAAGGCCCAGGTATACACACTTGCAGGTACCCAACCATATGACCCAAGGGCATATCTTCATGGAGTGAAGAAAAGTATGAGAACCTAAGAAAATTATGTGGAGGGATCAAAAAGAATCCAGGAAGATAAAAAGGCTATTTTTCTATGGGCAAAATATGTATTTTGAGGAAATCAAAATTTTTCCCTTGTCTGAAAGCTGAAGAAAAGCAAGCTACCATTAAAAGCCTGTTCCTTTCTTATGCTAAGCCATAGAAGAAAAGAAAAGGCTGTTCCTTTCAAGAGGAAAAAAAGTCAAGTTCAAGCATTGCTACAAAGGAAAAAGCATACCTTTTAAAGTAATATGCAGTAGGACATCCTTAAGCTTCTGTCCCCTTTCATTGATGTACTCGACTCTTTGGAAATCTGTCTCTAATCCCACTCTGTTTCATGAAAAACCTGGCTCGCCACACTGGTGCCTGCCCTGCCTTAATACTCTGCTCTCTTCTTGCTCTTCAGAGTTGGGGTTTTTGTTCCACTTCAAGTGTGAGTTGTTTGGGGGAATTATGTTATTCAGGCAACACAAAAGCTGAGTTTTCACATCAGTTTTGTGGTAGAAATAAGAATAGTGATGACAAAAGTTAACACTTTAATTGCAGTAGAGTATGTGTATTTTTATTACAGGTTCAAGAGAGTAAATAAAAAGCAACTCAGCACTAGGGAGGTTGACCAGTGGGATGTACTCTCTGCAGTCTCCTCTCATATGCTTTTCATGATCATATACTAATTAAAAGCAAATAGATTTATGATCAGTAGTCTATCTGTAGGTCACAGAAAAATAAATGGTAAGCCATTCCAAGACGTTTTGTACCAGAGAAATGAAAGATACAAAATATTCCTAAACTTGAACAGGGCCTTTGGCTTCTTAGAACTACATCCAGCTTTAATAGAAAATGCAGCTATTAATGGCCTCTCACATAATACAACAGAATGGCTTAAGCAGGACTCTACCAAAAGCTCTGAGTGAGCCTAGTTTAGTCAGATGTTAAATATGATTAACTACAGTGGCTTTGGATGGCTTAACATTTTATTTCCAACACCTCATTTCTTACAGTGCCACAGTACGTAAGGCAATCTGAATATAATACGGCTATTGATTTTTTAAAATGACACAAGTGCATTTCATGGAAAACATCAGTATTAAAAAAAAGCAAGAGTATGCATGATTATGAACAATATATAAGATAATGCAATAAACATAATACAAAAGTAGCATTGTTAGTACGAGACTAAAGTGGTTAATTTTGCCATGTAATGGCAACTGATAATAGGGGGACTATACAAAGGTTGACACCATTTTGAAAAAATGCCAACACACAGCTCAGGTTCAAAAAGCAATAGGGATGAGTAACCCCTTGTTCTCTGTATTTCATGCTAAATTTCTCAAAGTCACAACTGGCTCTCATACAAACCTTAAGTCTATCAGTTAAACAACAAACTATCTTCCTGTCAAACCCTGCCTCCAACATGACTTCTTTCAAGGAATGGCAAAGCTTGTACATAAATTTGGCAGTCTGAGCATTGGGTTTGTTTAGCTCTTCTGGGGCATGTGTACCAATTTAACATAGCATGTGAGACTTCATGAAAACTAGTACAAGTCTGTGGGGCACACTTTGGACCAGCTGCTGAGGGTTCCCACATTTTCTGCATAAATGCAGTAGCAGTAGTGGATAGGCATCTCACTGAGATAATGCGAAGGTGCAGGATCTGCAGTCCCTGGTACAGCACAGTCACATGTTTATCTACTTGAACTCAGGGCAGTGAGGAACAAGTGAAATGCTCTGTGCCAGGAGTTGAGATCATATGTTTTGGAAAAAAAAGGGACATACCACTCCCTTATTTTCTATCAACAACGGCGATGGTGCAAGGTGGCCTCTACTATGCAAGAGAGTGCAGGGACAATGGGACCTACTGCAGCTTACCCACCCAGAGTACCAAAGGGTCCAGTTGTTGTGACCTGCTGAGAGGTATGGATCCATGTTTTATCAAATCTTTTCTGAGACAGGGTGTACATCAAGTTTGCTTTGTGTCTTTACTTTTAATGGGAAGTGCTAGTTTTTTTGCTTCAGGGGTAGTTTGTCTTCAGGGTCCTCATGGGTTTCTGACTCCTGAGCTGGGAAACATGTACATCTTCCATCAGACTGTCTCTTATACAAGGTTATCCTAATGGAAGAAGAGAGAAGGGTAGCCATAATCCCATTAACTCCAGCAGGATTAAGTAATTATTATGGCTGTCAGCGTGCAGTCCCAGAACTTGCCCCTACTATGGGATACCCTTACACAATATACCGTTATCATCACGATATCAGCTCCTGACATCTCTTTTTGGTACTTGTCTGTCAAAATGTTTTTATTCCAGTAAACTGAATCTTGGCTAGAAATAGTAGATGGATTAATGCCTTAATGTACCATCTTTCTTAAGTCTCATCTAAAATATTTCAATGCTGTATATAACTTACTTAAATTAAGAAATGAATCTTCTTGCCTGCATATCCCAGTCTTACTATTTTTTATATTAGCAGGCCATTTCTTTTATATATATATAATATATATAAAAGTTACAGTGGAGATTTCAGAATGACTTCAGCTTCAAATCCGCTGGCTAAGAAAGATATCTGAGTTTGCTATTTTAATGCAGAAATTGTCCCACAGTATAAAATGATTGGATTTGGATTAGTTTTAAGATTACAAAGAAGGAACCTCCTACCAGGATCAGAGTGCTGCAAAATATTTGCATTCCTAAGACATGTGGAGTGCCTAGGTGGAGCTTTCACCAAGTATTGAACCGTTTCTGAAGTCTCTCTGACTGCTACCTTTGAGAAGACTGTCATTCAGTTCTTAACTCTGTTAGGAATTTGGGTGGCTGACTTGCCCACCATGGTGCCACGGGCACTGGTAAGTGCTCAGAGGAGCATTACTTGCCTGCAAGTATTGGTTCTCCAGGTCTATTTTGCTTGTACACAGCTTTACAACTCCATTCAGCAGGACAGTAAGTTCTGAGGACTTAGTGATACATGTGAAAGGAAAGGGAAGAGCACACCTTTATGATGGTATGTGAACATGCAGAAGGCATGGTGCTAAACTGCACCTGAAAGTTACATGCACAAAGTGAATGTACAGATAGAAGCGTCAAAGCAGGTAAGCAGCCTTAGCTGTGTTAATGCAATCTTATGATCAGAAAAGTATAATAATTTTGTGTGTTATGTATTTATGCATTAAATACATATTTGCACATAGTAATGATGACTTCTGACAGGGTTTCTCAAGAAAAATATTTTTTAAGTAAGGGGTATAATTTAAAAATATATTGTGTATTTTGTAATAAATACAGTGACTTAAAGATTTTAATATCAGAAGTTATCTATTTATTCTGCTGTTTTACTTGGTTTCAAGTTATATACTTTCAAATACGACAAAAGGGCATTCAAGAGACCTGGCTACAGTGGGGGCTACCAGCATGCCTCAGAGTTGCTCATTCCATGTCACATGGCATGGGAACAACATAACCTGCAGCCCAGCCCTCCCAGCTATCCTACAGCTTCATTTGGCCCTGCTCAGTAGTTTTTTTGGTATTCCTTTTGCACCATTTGGCTAATAAAGGCCTCCAAAAACTACTTAAAAATTGCACTATTTTACATTGCAGTGTAATTAGATAAGATTAAATTAAAACAGCTTTGTGAGATGATAAATAGAGATAAGATACTCATCTTTAATGCTTATATATTGGCTCAGGATGCAACACTACTTCATGCTGTAGATTATGATAAAATTGGTATTAGATAAAATGGTATTAGAGATAAATTTATAGGAATATCACATTGGTGGGAAAAAATCCTTTAGAGTGCTATAAATATGTTTGCACAGGGGGGTTACCCACTTAGCATTACTGATTTTCAAATCAATATAGCAAGTATAGTACACATGATTGTATGCAGTCAAGGGTTTAGCATGGTTAGATCTGTTTATACTGGTTTAGCCATCAGCAGGGCAGCAGATTGATGTTTCCTTCCTGACATAGCTGGAACTTTTGAAGATATAGTGTCTCACTGCTTGTCACCATCCAGCAGCAGGTTACTGCACCCACACCTGCTGTAGGTGCTCCATGGCTCATCTGCTTGAACACTTCACTGGAGGTTGTTCACCAGTTTCCCTGGCATGGAGGGGCCCATTTGGGATCAGGCTGGCAGAACTGTGGGCGAAATGTTTGCAAACAATCAGTGATAAAGGGCTAGGGAGGAGTAACAACTCTGGATGGAGCATCTGTTTGCAATCTTTATTTGTGCTTATTGTCTAAATGTACAGCCATAAACCAAACAGATAAAAATAGCTCTAAGTCAATGTAAGAGAAACCACACACAAAAATTGAACTTGTTTGGTTAATAGTGCGTGAAATAAGTCCATATAGCTTCTGTATGGAGGAAAGAGCTCCTGAAGGGGATTCTACATGATTTGCCTACTAAAAGCTCTGCAGTGGTCGGGGCACAGCACTTAAATTTGCTTTTGATACATGATCAGATTGAGCTGGGAAATCAAATTCCCCATATTCTGGAGTTTTCTTCCATATTTTGTCTTTGTTTCCAATATTGTTTCTCATATAGATGTGCAGACCTTCTCTAATACCTCCTTTCTCTGTGAACACGTGCCCTGGTGCCTGACCAATATGAGCTACAGTCACTGCATACTGTTTCCTCCTCAGTAATTTATCAGATTTACTCCTCTATTTTCAGTTTATCCAGAATTGGTATGACCACCAGATTGCTTTCAGACCTTAAGTTCCTCTTAAACATATTTTTGACACTAGATGGATTTTCCTACCATTTCAGGGAGCTGACATACTTTCAATGCAATTTGAATTATTGACAGTCATAAATAAATTCATCAGTAATGCCTCTGAGTTCAGCACGTCTTTGTTTTCCTTCCACCAAAGTCATATCAGGGTGAATTTGTGTTCAGCTTTTTTTTTTCCTCTTTTTTTCCCCCCTCACTTTTTATGTGTTTTTGAAGGGATAAGGATGACATGTGGTATCAATATTCAAGTGATATCAAGGAAAAGAAATTACACACAAAATAAAGCACACAATTTTATCAGACTTTAGAACAGGTATCATATTACCTGCACTATGCCAAAACCAGTTCTTTTGGTATCTGAATTTCGGTAAGATACAATCGAGGATGTTGGAAATGTGAAAAAAGAATGCACTTAATAAAAGCAGAATATACAGTCATACATACATTGCATGTGATTCTCATTTGTGGATGTTTATGTAGAAGATCTTTCATATGCAGGGAGTCCTAAAGGCAGTGAAAATATTGCATTCAGTAGGGTTGTATAGACTTGACCTATTAATATTTTTTCTTTTTTTTTTAATTTTAATTTACAAATAATCTTCCCTAGGTTCTGACAAGGAACTACAATTATATTTGTTTGGGAAATGATGCCTAACTGCTGAAGCAGAGACAGTTAAAAAAGACACGTCCTAGTTCCTGAAATGTGATCCCAGTCTCTAATAATTTCTGTATGAATCTAAATAAATCAAAACCACTGTAGTTTTTCTGCTCTGATACCACTAAATGACTTTGGAGATTTCCCTTGCATGTTGTAAATGGTATGGAAACACCCGAGACCAATATTTTGCATATTCCCCAGACCTTCCGTCCTTAAACTTTATTTATAAACTACTGGGAACTGTATCTATTACATCGTCAAAGGGTATTTCTCTGTGATTGTAAGCCTCAGGAAACAGGGCTTAGGTGATATACTGTTTGCCTACCCATCTTGTCAGACTCGATCTAATAACTTTTCAATCCATCATTTCAGTTACATTTGGCTCATAAATAGAAAACTTCAGGCTATGAAATCCCTCCAAGTTTTAAGAAACATAACAGTTCAGTGAAGGAAGACTACTTCCTTGAAATTATTACTGTGAGTGAAAGGCTGCTGCCCGAGCTCAAAGGTTATTTATTATGTTGAGTTTGCTGGCAGCCAGCACATGCCCAGCTGAAAAGCAGCCACATCTCCTTGGTTCTCATCCAGCTGGTAGCTGGGAGGCAGGAGGAGGGAGCTGTGGACACTGGGGGAAGGGAAGATTAATGATGGGCAGGGAACCTGAGGTCTGGACACCAGGACAGAATGAAGAACGGGACACAGATCCAAAGAAGTTAGGGCTTCATTTCAGACACTTCTTAAGAGAACAACTTGATCTCTACCTGGGAATGATTAGAATCAAAAGCAACTCATCAAAATTAAGCAGACTGAAGTGAGCTTGGCATTTAGAATAGATTCTTAGCATAACCAGCACAATGGTAACCATTTCAACAAATTATCTTAGTTTGTCTTCTTTTCCTTAAGCATCCAGTTCACGACATAGTGTTCAGGAATTCACCACTGAGAACAAATTGGTAATCTGATGCCAGTCTACTGCTATTGTTTCTGTTACCACTGATAGCACAATTATTTCAAGCATGCTTGTTTCTGTAACAAGCATGCTAAAGTTACACCTCCTGGCTTTTGTCTTATGCCAAAGAATCCATTGCAAGTGATGGACTCAATAGGTTATATGAAAAAAGTTTTGTTTGCACTGGCAACTATCATTTTGTAATAATGAAGTAAAAATAATAATAAAGTAATAATTAATACTCAGAGTACTCACAGTTACCAATTAGATTTGAGGCAGTCCAATTAATGATGTCTAAATATGATCGTTCCTAATTCATAGACACAAGAACTGAAACACATATGATGTATTTCTTCCAATGCTAAAAATGTGGTTTGGAACAGACTCTGGGATAAACATGTCTCTATTAATTTACTACTGAAAATCCATTTAAAGAGCGTATTAAATTCACTTCTTAAAATTTAAGTCTCCTTATTCTGATATGACAAACAAACAAACAACCAACCCAACCTTTCCATGTTTTTTGCTTCCAGACAGTCCTGAAAAGCTCATGCACGTGTAAAATTCAAATTTATACAGTTCCTCAGAAATCGCAGAATAGGTGGAGGAGCCTGTTTTACCAAAGGTTTACCCAAGGGTACAAAAACTTCATTCAGAGGAAGATTTTGGTTTGACTGTCATGATATCAGACTGTGGCTGTGCAGAATCAAACAGAACTGTTTGAGATTAAGGAAGATGAGAAATGAAAGCTCAAGTTCATGTGACATCTCATCACGCTAAAGAGAGAGCAAACTCTAAATTGGCATTATAGGCTGTTGTTAAGGATTCTGCTGGAGAGTAGAGTGGGTCCAAGGTGGCAGGGGAATTTTGGGTTCAGTGACCTCAGTTTGTTTGCTCTTTCTGAGAGCTGAACACACAGAAGGTGCAGAACTTCCATACTTGCACTGCCTGCTATCCGGCATATGGTATAGCTCTTGCAGAAGCCACATATGAGCTTCATGTCATTTAAGAGCTACAGGTTACCTATGCCTGCATTAGAGGTTGGAAGAAGCAGCATATTTTGTTCAGCTGGTTCACACAACAGGAACTGTTATCAGTTTGTAAATCCTTTTGAGATACACACTGTCTTCTTGCTGACACCAGCAGATGGGAAAACCAAAATAAACTGTGACTTCTTCTACCCAGTCCCTAACCATAGGGATTTGGTAGTTTCCACATGCAGCATAGAAGAAGGAAGCCATGGTAAAGCAATTAATCTAGTAAGATGCATCCCATTTCCTTCTCATTCAGCTTTCCTATGGATGGTGGCTGACGCTGGCCAGCCACTAAACACCCACCCAGTTGCTATCTTACTCACCCTGAGGTGGGATGGGGAAGAAAACCAAAAGGGCAAAAGCAAGAAGAAGGCATGGGTCAAGATAAAGACAGTTTCATAAGTCAATAAAAGAAAAAAGGAGGAAGAAAAATAAGTAAGCAGTGGAATGGCACTCACTCGCTCACCAACTCCCACCACAGACTGAAGCCCAGCCAGTCTGCAAGGAATGGCAACTTTGCAAAAACTCCCCCCGCCCCAGTTTCATAACTGGGAATGATGTTACACAGTGTGCAAGATCTCTTTGGTCAGCACATGTCAGCCTACGTGCTGCGGGGGCAGAGTGAGAAACAGAAAAGGCCTTGATGCTGTGCGAGCTCTGCTCAGCAACAGCTAAACATGAGTGTGTTATCAACATTGCTTTGGTCACAAAACTAAAACGCACCACAATACAGGCTGCTGTAAGGAAAATTAACCCCATTCCAACAAGACACAACATAGCGTCAGAGGCTACCGGGAACCAAGGACGCTTTATCCTTCAAAGAAACATTACCGTGGCAATTGAACACACTTCATCTTAGGTGCATTGATTTAACCATTTTGATTGCCCCTATAGACACTCAGTGTCTATGTGTAAAATTGGAGTGAGGATAAGACAGAAGTTAGCGATATGAAGTTAATCAGCAGCAAGGGCATTCACATTCTGTAGTAAGAGCAGCTAGTGATTGTCTGTGGAAGCATCATCCCCATACTTCCCTTGCATCTACTCTTGTTTCTGCATCTTCTGTGAAGCTAAAGTCACAGTCACCTTCTCCTTGATACTTTACCCAGCCAGAAGCACTGTAGGGATTTGACAATAAAATTTTTGACGTCTGTTGGCAAGGCTTTAAAAAGTATTTTTTCTTTAAAACTCAGTGCCCAAGTCTTTTCTATATATGGAAATATCAATAGGAATTTGACTCAGGATGATCTCTTTTTTTTCTGAGTTGTACAGGCAATATTGTAGCGTGAAGTACAAAAAGATTTTGGTGAGTTGTTTTTTTAGCCTGACTGAAATTTGGCCAAGAGCAAATTTTTTACTGTTTGATGGACATAGCTAGTAAAGCTAAGTGATAGTTTTAGTAGTACTTTAATCCAAAAGTTTTCCTAAGTATGGGGAAGTATTCCGCCTTGCATTGCAGGTAGAAAACCTGGTGCCCTAAGAAATAAAACCATGCAGGACAATGGAACTCCTGGTTCCTGATCTCATTAGACCATCTGGCTTTCTTTTAAAATTCAGAGTTGCTCAACTATGTAGCAACTACTTCAGCATAGTGAGCCAGCAGCCAATGCTCTCATTTCCTATTTGATGGTAAATACAGTTCTGGAATCTAGATAATTTAGTATTTTGCCACTGAGGCACAGATGGAGTTAGGAAATAATAAAATTAGGGTGGAAATAAGAAAACTAGAACTTCAGTAACATATTGAGCCTCTCAGCATAGGAGTTCTTATTTTTCTAAATCTAATTCCACCACAGTTTTACAAAATCATTCACAGGCAGGAGGGATTCAGCTCTTTGATCACTTTTTTTTTTTGTTAGCACAGCTCCTCAGATTCTAACAAACTATGTTCTAGTGAATTCCTGAGCTGGAAGTTCCCTCTGGACTATAGTATACAATAGCTGCAAATGACACAGTATTAATTAAATATGCCTTTTGTCTCAAATTTATTTTTTACTATTTATCACCCCCCCAATCATTTATCTTCCCAGCTAACAAATGTATTTAGCCTGTCCTCATAGGATCATAGTAATGGCTGTAGTAGATGAGACCACAGGCCCGTGTAGCATATGATAAAAAAAATATCCAAAAAGGGCAAGGAGGTAGCAATAATCCCTTTTTATGCCTTCCCATCTTCCAGTAATCTGAGTCCTGCAGACTTGCTAAGACATTGGCAGTATTTTGTATTTAAAAGCTGCTAATGTATTTGTATCCCATCATTTTGCCATTTCAGTTTTCTGACTTCTATATGGGCTTTGAGATGGGGTAACTAGAACGGAAAGCAACACACAAGTAGTGCACCACAGTTATATATAGAGTAATATAAATGTGCTTTACATTATGTTTTGTTATCTTTTTCTTAAAAAAGTTTACCTTTCTTGTGCTATTAATAACTTCTGAGCACTGAACCTTTGCTCAGAGAACTACTCACAGTGACTTTAAGGCTTTTCCTGGCTGACACTAGCTTTTAGAGTTCATCATCACGTCTGTATGTTTTAACCCCCCTGTGCATTACGCTGCATTTTGGAACACTGCTTTTCAACTACCACTACTCACACAGTGTTGTGGAAGCCTCTTTCAGTACTTTTCAATCAGCTTTAGATCTGAATTATTAGATATGTTCCTCAAATGTTGTCACGTCGTCATTCATGCCTTTTCCCAGTTCACTTATGAACTGTGAACAGTTCAGTGTTAGGTATGAATCCTTGTGGGATAACCTTTCTGTCATGAGAACTCATGGTTTATTTTCGTCTTTTGTATTTTTTTCTTTTAATTGGTCAGTCCATGAACTGAGGGTCCTTCTTATATCACACAGAACAGAGGAGACATGAGAAAATAAGGACGGAAAGAAAAACATGAAATCTAATTTCTCATTATATTAATGCTACCTTATCTACAAAATTTCTGACAGAGGTTGATCTAATATTTTCTTAAAAGTATCTAATGATTTTAATTTTAATCTAACGATTGCATAGTATCTTCAGACAATTCATTACGTAATTGTCTTTATCACTCAAAGGTTTTCCTATATATACATCTCACTTGTTACAACTGATGCTTGTTATTTCTTGTCCTATGTCTCCTACCTAAAGAAGATTCCTTACCATCCTTTTGAACATTTGGTGTTGAAAACACTTGTAACCACAATCTGTTTGGCTAGGAGCAACACTAAAGAATAATAGCTCTGTATATATAAATTACGTATGTTCTACAGACCTGTCATAAAATGCTGTTCTGTAGCTATAGCTTGTATTAAGGATTCAGCCAGTACAGTGGTATAAAACATATTATATCCAAGGAAAAAAATGAAAACATAAGACTAAAACTTGATGCAGTTATCTGTTTAGCAGAGTTCTACTTCTTCTGTGGGACTGAATCTAACTGCAGAAAGCTATCAGACGGAGTAGTTTTGCTGTATTCTCTTTTATATCCTTCAAAGATAATTAAAGAAACATCTTTCCTTTTTTTATGACATGCTACTGTCCTTTCCAGTGGATTCTACAGCAAAGTTTAGAATTATTTAACTTCTGAAAACTTTAACAACAGGCAAGGAGATACCACAGATGGAATATGGTGGTGTTAGAATGAGGATGCTGACAATGCAGGAATATTGAAATCATGTATACCAACAAAGACAAGGCAACTCACACTGACTGTGCAGCTCCAATAGATGAAATTTTAGACTGCTATATTCAGAATAAGAGTTTATGCTTTCTCCATAATTACGGGCAACTTCAACATTTTTGGAATTCAAGGCTTTCTCTAAATCTCTGCTTTGGAGGTATTGCCTTGCCGTCTAAACCAGATGTCATGCTGATTCTCAAATGTGAACACAAAGGCACTAGTTAATTGTATCCTCTGGTTTGTTGTTTTTTTTTTCTGTCAAACTGAAGCCAACCCACAATATTGCATGCTGCTCCTCAAATGAAATAAGCTCATGCATCTTGCATCACAATTCACAGGGAGTAAGTGGATATCCTAAGAAAGATATACATGTGATTACACTAGTTGATCAGCAATAAGGTTGAGGTATAGTGGCATAATGATGAACTATGGCACACTGAGCAACACAGAATTATTTCACTTTGCTGTCTCCCACTGTTTTTTAATTGCTGAATGCTGAGTTACCTTGTTTTTGTCAGGTAACTGTTCACTCTTGCCAGTCTGTAAAGAGAAGATACAGAATAGCTTTTGTGAGGGTTTTCTTTTTCTCAGGAAAAAAATACAGTGTAAAGCAGTACAGACTTTTCTGTGACCAGGTTCTTGGATTACACTCAAGAAAAGGAGTACAAGGTTTCTGGTTTAGTGCTATTTGGATTATGGCACGATAAAAATGAATTAAAAAAAAACCCAACAAAACAGAGTCAGTGAAATAATTATACCACGAGTGCAGGATTCAGCACTCCCTCCGTTCTGAGCATGCTCCTTAGATTTACTGTAAAATCTTGAGAGAACCCCCCCAGTTACGTACTGTGTTTTTAAACCTATATAATAAGGTTAATACTTTTACTACAGGAGTTTAGAAATTAATTGACATAAAAGATTCCAAAATTCAGAGTTTTACTGGGAATGATAACATATGAACTTATAGCCAGTTGAAGACTTTTTAATCTATTTCTATTAGAAATCTTCTGGCATACTGTCCCACTTTCACTGGGCTCTTCTCACTCTCACACTAATATGTTTAAAAATCTCAAGTATATCTCTATACTTTTTGTTTCTCTGCTTCTGTAGAGATGAAAGTACAGTTCATATGAGACCTCTATTCGTTCTAAATTTTCTCTACTTGTATCCTTCAGACTTCTGACATGCATTCTTTCACTCTTAAATGAAGCAACATTGGTTTTAAATGTGACTGACATAAGTGAACACTGAGTGTGTATGTTTATTCATATTCCACTCAAGATCTACTGGAAAAATGCTGCCTTGATCCCTAAGAATCAAAAAATTCCCACTAGATTAAAAAGTAAAAGCTCACAAAGAGAGCGAGTTAAGAAAAGGTGCAACTACTTCCAGACGTGGCCTAGAAGAGTTAAAAAAACCACCACCTATTTTTTGGTCTCACTAATACATGAAGAGAGAACTGTAAGACATTGCCCATGAAGCAAGTTGAAAAGAAAATAGGAGTGTATTTTAAGTGCAAGGCAATCTACAAAGAAGAAAAATGGTCTGTATGTATCACTTTCTTGACATTGAAGTATTACAGACCAAATTCTTCCTTTTTACATTAGAAGTTCATGTCTTATTTGTCTTGGAGATCTCTTTAGAGAACTGGTGAGAATATTCAATTCCTCAACTTTCAGTCTTGTTTAAAACACCTTTCACCTCCAACAATCCGGGCACTATTTAACCACAGTGACTTGAGATTTGGAGGAAATGGTGATTCTAACGAGTGACAACCAGGCATCTTCAGTTAGGCTGGCAGGCTGAAAAAATCCTGCTTGCAATCTGCAAGCCTGTAATTTTCTGTTTTCTTTGCTGGTGCTACTTAGACTTTCTGTATCAGCACAATTAAACAAATGAGAGGGTATTGCACATTAAAAATGCTACAGTCATTTATCTTCTGACCAGAAGTAATAAAATTAATTAAACACCTTTTTTAGAAAGTGAATGCTATTAAATATGTATTAGCAGTATCACAACATTCTACTAACTTGGAAGAGCAATGGAAATGTCACAGTACTGTTCTGTTTCTTTCTCTCAGATGATTTACTGTCATTGCTCCATAAATGGCTGCTTGCTGCTGCTGCTTCTCCTTCCGAGCAGCAACAAGGGCCAAACATTTACTGGCAAAGCACAATCACTTTATGGAAGAAGGGATAAAATGGTTGCTTGCAACACTAGGGTACACTATAAGGTATAGGGGAAATTAAGCTGCCTTGACTTACAAATGCCAGCCTAGCTGGGCTTCCAAAATGGGGGGTGCTGTTAGCCCTCTCTCACTAGTGCTATGGACTTACAAGGAATTATAATAAAGACAGTCTTGTCAGTACATGGTGGAATTGAAAGAGTAAAAACAAAAGCCTTAGTGGTGAAAATGAGCAATAATGGCTATTGTTTTGGTCAAAGAGGGCAATGCAAACTACTTGAAGAGTTTATTATTACCAACAGCAAGGCAGTCCTTATTCCTGTTGACGTTAAAACTGGCTGAATACATCTGGGTAGAGTAACTTTTTATACCTATAAGCTTGCTTTTTTTCAGTCTGTGTCGCTTTCTTCTAAGTGTTGGCTTTGAATTCTAGGTGACCAAAGATGTGAATGCTTTGCAAAATTTTAAATGGTGAGTTCTAATTTTAGCAAATGTCTTTAAGGTTGGCACTGAAAGATCAGTGCTGTTCTTCCTCTTGTTTAGGAAAATTGCAAGTTCATGATAGGGCCTTGTTCACAGAAAGATCCACATCTGCAACTGCAGAGAAAAGCACTTGCAGTTCTCTGCAAAATACTGTTTTGGTAAAGGAGTGATGAAATTTTCTGAGAATTTGGGTTGCTAGTTACCTGGCACCAGGGAAATTCTGAATCATCTATTGCCTTCTGGAAGAAATAATCACCTCAAAATGGTTACACTCCTGCCTTTCCCCGAGAAGCAAACTTCTGGTTACGACCTCATGACTTAGCTATGCACCAGTAATCATATATAGCATGATCGTGCAGTTGACATCTCCTTGTGCTTTGTCAGCAATGACAGCTTCTCATCAGCTCAGCTCCTCCAACCCTCCCATCTGGCATGTGGAAAAACTTTCCATTGAGGTAACTAACACTGGCTGGGCAGGTGATGAACCAAGACCATTCCTGTATATGGACAGCTTCTTGTATATGGACAGCTTCCTCTAATTTAATTCTGCTTCATTTGCTTGCTGCTGACTGTTGTACTCTAATGTTGAATTCACAAGGTGAGGATTGTCACTTGTTTCGAGACCAGGATGTAACCTTCAGGTTGTGTAAGGTCACCTCAGGGGTGACCTTATCACTGTCAACAACTGTCTGGAAGGAGGTTGTACCTACCAGGGGGTCGACTTCTTCTCCCAGGTAACTAGTGATAGAACAAGACTGCACAGTCTTAAGCTGCGCCAGGGTAAGTTTAGGTTGGACATTAGAAAGAATTTGTTCACAGAAAGCGTGATTAGACATTGGAATAGGCTGCCCAGGGAGATGGTGGAGTCACCATCCCTGGAGGTGTTTAAGGAACGACTCTATGTGGCACTTAGTGCCATCATCTAGTTCACATGGTGATGTTCAGTCACAGGTTGGACTCGATAGTCTCAGAGGTCTTTTCCAACCTAATCGATTCTGTGGGTTTTTTGTGATTCTTGGTATTTGTTTAGCTCTGCATGGCACTTTCATAATGCAAATATGCCTGCACAGAGTGATGCTTTTAACCAAAAAATCCCTGAGAGGCCGAGACATAATGTTAAGAGGCTTGAATGTTTCTGCGATCTCAAAATACTTGGCATGAAATCTGAACCTCACAGCAACGCCGTGTTTTGTCTAAAAATCTGCTTGGGGCTGAAGGGGCATAGCCTTGCTGTGGCATCGGATCATAAAGACACAGCAATACGCCTGGGTTGTATCTGAGCGCAAACGCTGTATTTCCCCCTATATTCCTATGAACGGTCGGTTTATTTAGCAGCATCTGGCTCTAGTGCGCCCCTGAGAATTCCCGTTTCCAACATGGACCCGCCGCGCCACAGCCCCCGGGCCGGGATCGGCCCCGCCCCACCCGCGGCACGGCGGGGCCGTCCGACCAATCAGAGGGCAACAGCCTGCAGGGGGACGGGGCCAAGCCGTGAGTGGCAGCTGGCGAGATAAACAAGTTGCTGCACTATTCAGCGCCCCACAGCATGGGGTCCGTGTCCTCCGTCCCTTCCTGCCATTCAGAGGCGCCGCGTCCGGCCGCGGTCGCCGCTCCCGCCTCTGATCGCAATGTGAAGAGTCAGCAAGTTCCCGGCGGCTGCTGAAACGCTCCGCTGTCTCCGGGGAGGGCAGTGCGCCGACGCTGCCCGCCCGATGCCTCCCGGGGCATGCCGGGAGTTGTAGTTCTGGCGCCGCGACGTTCCCGCCCGCGGCGGCGGGGCAGGCTCCCGCAGCCGCACTACGACTCCCGGCAGCCCTCGCGCCGCGCCGCGAGGAGCCCAGTTGAAGCGGGTGGCGGCGGCGGAGCGCGCCCCCCCCCCCCCCCCCCCCCCCCCCGCTGAAAAGCCCCAAACCAAAACAAAAACAAACCGCCCCCCGTCCCCCCCGCCCGCCGCCCCCGCCGAGCCTCGGACATGGCGGCGCCGGGAGGGGGCTTCGCCAGCCGCGGGTGCTGATCGGGTCGCCGCGTCCCCCTGCCCGCCCGTCCCTCCCCGCCCATGGGCGAGACATGGACTACGAGTTCAAGTCGAAGCTCGCGGCCGAGCGCGAGCGGGTGGAGGACCTGTTCGAGTACGAGGGATGCAAGGTGGGCAGAGGCACCTACGGGCACGTCTACAAGGCCCGCCGCAAGGACGGGTAAGGGCCGCGCCGAGTACCCTCTTCCTTTCCCCCTTCTCCCCCCCGCGCCGGCGCCCTCCCCTCCTCTCCCTCCCTCTCCGGAAAGTTTGTGGCAGCGCGGGGGCTGGAGCGCGGAGCCTGCCCGGCCGTCCTCCGCCCGCGCCGGGAGCGGGCCCTGGTGCTCCGGCCCCGGGGGTCGGTGCTCAGCTGCTCGGAATCACAGAGTCAGTTAGGTTGGAAAAGACGTCTGAGATCATCGAGTCCAACCTATGACCGAACACCACCTTGTCAACTAGACCACGGTACTGAGTGTCATGTCCAGTCTTTCCTTAAACATCTCTGGGGACCGTGACTACACCACCTCTCAGGGCAGTCCATTCCGATGTCTAATCGCGCTTCCTGTGAAGAAATTATTCTGAATGTCCAAACTAAACCTCGTCCTGCTCTGTCCCCGCTCCCACCCTCCGTCCCTGGTGGTGCGGTGACAGCTGGCTGTGCCCTGCGGTCGCCTTTGGGTTTTCACGCCGTGTTTCAGGTCTCTGCCTTTCATCTTTTGTGTGACCGCGTTCGTGCTTTGACGTTCTGCTTCGAGAACTCGCTGGGGATTTGGAAGCGAGCAAGTTTGATGCAAGGAGCACCTGGCTACCGACTGCCGCTCCCCGGATGCTCCCGCCGGAGCGGCCCGGGAAGCTCCCGGGGCGTGTGTTGGTTCCTGGTCTGGTCCCAGCCGCCGGTACCCCGCTGAAGCCAAAGCCGGACAGGCTTGGCTTGATGGCGTGTCTGGGCCACTCCTTGCCGGCAGAACTGGCAGCTTCTCCCCAGTAACCTACACACAGGTGTGTGGGAGGTGTGTCTCCGTCAGTTTCCCATGAGAGAGCACGATACACCTGTCCCCAAACACCTGGCTGGTGGCGAGATCTAAAGAGATCATTTAGCCATTAAGTCCACATATGTTGACTAAGCAAGGGTTCCTTCCCTTCCCTGGGGAAGAGAGAGCTGGCACCATGGGGTAGATATTGCATGGATGCACTTCCAAGTACTGTGGTTGAGAAAGCGATGAGGAGCTCAGATTACAATTTGGGATTGCTTGGCTGGTGTGCAGTTGTTGAAGGAGAGCAGTCCTGAGGTTGAGCAAGGCTCTTGCCCAGGTATGGGTTCCAAATACAACCCTTTGCTTTCAGAAGAGCCATTAAGCCCTTTTTCACTCTGCAGTGTGACTAGTGCACAAACACAGGCTGCGTTTGCAGAAGTGTTCTGAACATACTGTAAAGTTCAATAAAATGTACTTGCAAATTAGAGGTGATCCCTTTCTATCAGAAAGCTAAAGGCTAAAGCCTTCCATTATAGCCAGCTGAAACTTTGAAAAAGAAGAGACTGAATGTGGAAAAATGACAACTTTTAAATAAAATTTTGTAATTGGTTAATGGAACGCTGCTGCTTTAGGTTAGTAGAGAAGTTCAGGGATTTTTCTGTGGGAGTAAATTGCATTCATGTGCGACTTGACAATTTAACTCTGACTTAAGAGGCTGTAGTATCAAAGTGATTAATAACTGAAAGGTAGCACACTAATTCTAGTGGAGGATTAAATACCAGGAAATGAGCTCTGATTCTTGCTCTGCAACCTTAGGAATAACCTTAGCTAACTTGAAAAGGAAATATTAAAGCTTTTCCAGGTATTACAGCTGCCACTGAACTCTTCCAATATTTTTGGGTTAAGTGGTCATGGTTTTCTCTATTTTTTAAAGTTTTAATTAATTTATTATCTATATATATGAGGTATATGAAAGGAAGCCATAATAAAAACACCAAAAATGCTAGTTAACTGTTTTTTGCTGTTCTTTGGTATAGTAATCCTAGAATTACTCCTTTTAAGAACAGCATAAAAAAGGCAGAGCTGTGGGTTTACTGTTTTATGAAAAAAAAAAAAGAACTTTGATGTCTGTTTCTAACTTACCGGTTTGATTTCCATCATGTGCAATGGAAAACCATCGCAGGAATTATGTGGGTGCTACAAGGCACCGTAGAGGACATGTCTTCAAGATGCCTACAATAGCAATAGTATTACAAATGCAAATGGATGGTAGTAAAGCAGAAGTAAACATGATAAAAAGATAGCTTATGTGTCAGAGCTGGGAGTAATCAAAGGGAGACCTTGAGCCATTAAGAAAGGTAACTTGTAAACGGAAGTGCAAAGTTTCAGTGCTGTCAGATAGATTGATATGTAATATAATATGGCACACGTGCAACTGTACTCATTAAACACTCACTAAAGTAAAAAATGGAGCTTTACTTCATGGAGCTTGGAAACTGGCTTATTCTTTTTGTTTGTTTGTTTGTTTTGTTTTCATGTTTATGGCATTAGTGAGTTCACTCTTAGTTGCTTTTGTGTAACTTTAGGACCTTGGATGAAAGTAGGATGTGAACAAGTTAGAAAAAAAAAATAGAAAACAACCAGAATCATGAAGATAAGATTATTTCCTTATGTAAATACCTAGCTAAAGTATATCTGTGAGTTGGGGGATATTTAGCATTAGTTCTTAACTTTAAGAGGTCTTTAATGACACGGAGAAACTTCTTCCACCGTTGGCAACAGAAACCTAGCAGTGGTGCATACTTATTGTGTGCTGATCACTGAGGCATTTTGAGCCTCGTGTAAAGAAATTCTTCTATGGCTGGTCATAGAGGCTGTTTCAGTATTTCCAATTTGCAAGGCAGTCCTGTATAAAAGGAAGAGATTCTGGCTACTTAATTCATATAGTCAATTTACAGTCTCGGGGGCCTGAGGATAATAAAACCCTTGTAGCTCTGCAGAAATTCCACTGAGAGCCTGTCACTTCACATTTCAAAAACTTGGCCTATAAAGTTTATGAAATAGTAAAATGTGTTTACATGGAGCTTGGCAAGCTGTTTGATAAAATGCTTGTAAAAAAAAGTGGTTGCATTGCTTAGATTTCCATTAATGGTTTGGGCATAAAGCTGTTTTATGACAAAGTAACAGCTTAGTTTGGCTTTTTCAGCCTCGAGTAGAATATCATTTGGGCACGTTTCTAGTGAGCTGACTGATTTCTATGAAAGTTAAGATTTTTTTTTTTTTCAAATAGACAGATTTGAACAATGTTGGTGTGACATTTCCATGCACTGCAGGAACAAGTTTTTAAAGACATTGAGGACCTGCAGCTTCTATTTACTTCAGTAGTGTTTGTGTGGTTTGATGAGGTCTAGAGGTACTACCTGTGTTATACATTTAGCTAAATTAGGCACCTAGGTTTATGAAGCTTTCATTAATATCTTTGTAGTCTGGAAGGGGTAGGAAATAGGTATTTATATAAGCTGTCTAATGGTTTATTTCAGTGTACGCTAGAACTGGACCAGTGGCTTTGAGGGTGTAAATTGTGATATAACACCCATGATTGCAATTCTGTTGTCAGTGTCAAGTTCTTAGCTCTTTTTTTGGACATATCCATGTCTGCCTGGTAAAACAAAGAATGCAGTTTTTCCAGTTATGATTAGGAAAGTGTGGTTTTGTTTCATGCCTTACCTCTCCTTGTTATGTTCCTTGCCACTTCTTTGGTCACAGTTTAAGCTACAGTGTTGTTTGTAGTTATTTTCACTTCCTGTATCTCCTTTGCATACAAGGGGCAATTTTGAAGATGAAGTGAGGTTTGGAAATTCTGCAGTTTGTTGTATATGCCTGAATTATTTCATTTTACTCTTTCAGAATGATCAATCTTTAGGTCCAGGCTACTACAAAGTATTTCTGTTCCTACACCAGGATGTCAATTCACCTGCAGGAGGATATATGCATGAGTCAGCAAGCTTAAAAGATACCACTGTTGGTTCGTCAGGAGTGCAAAGAATAGTGGGATGCATGAGTCAAGTAGAAAATAGGCCACTCTGTTCCTCGTTCTATAGCAGCGACAGGAGATGCAACACTTGCAAAAGCTGAAATCTTCATGTGAATAAAACCGTTCTAGTTATTGCTGCTTCTGCTTACCTTTAAACAAACTGTTGAGCTGGCTGCTTTCTCTCAATCTATGGTTATTTTATTTTTCTTTGACTTGCTTCCTGGGTTTGGGCAACAGAGGTTATTAAAAATATTACTTGTATGGTATATATACTTATATACTTGGAAAGAAAAAAAATATTTGTAATTTTATTTTAATCTGTACATTTCAAAACACCTTTCAAAAAGCAAGTATGTGCTTTTTAATCTTGTTATGGAGGGAATGATAGAAATATGGAGTGATCAGCTTTCAGAACGATGGCAGCAGAAGGGGCAGGATTTTTACCCTGGGCAGTTCCCAGGCTCACCCCCTGCTCCGTAGCTGGTGCTGCCCTGGTAGACCCTTTTGCCATGTTACTCTTTGGCAAGTATGAAAGGTTCAGCACTACCCTGTACTGTACAATGTATCAGCTGAACAAAGTGCATAGATTTAAATGCTACTGTAATGATATACTTTAAAAAAAAAGAAGAGAAAAAGAAAGCCACTGTTTGTAACTTGGCAGGTTATTTTATTATTTGACAGTTACAGGTACATTAACAATACAGTTGGTATAAAACAGGCTTCACTTTGGCTGCCTAATATGGAATTCCCTTTTGGAAACTGGGTAACAGTGACTCAAGTCCAAAAATGTGGCATACAGGCATAGGAAGGGGAAGACAAATGAAATATTCTTTCCCTCCTCTCTGCCCTATTTTTCAGTACTGGAAGTTGGTAACTGAGGAGGAGAGTCTGTTTTCCTCCTTGGAGTGATACTGGTGTGCAGTGTCATTGATGTAAAGTTCTTAACTTACAGCTTCCAAGTCCACATAAAAGTCGAGTGCCCCATTTTTGACAGTGTTCAAGGTCAGGTTGGATGGGGCTTTGAGCCCTGGTCTAGTGAAAGGTGTCTCTGCACATGGCAGGGCAGTGGGAACTAGATATTTAAAATTCCTTCCTACCCAAACTGTTCATTGAAAAGCAGGGCATCGGAAGAGAAAGAATGATGAATTACATAGCCAAGGCAAGTATATAATCTAACATAGAAATGCTACTTGTGGTTCTGGCTATGTAACTTTTTTTGTTTTAGTTTTTTTACTTGATGAATCTTATTTGTTTGAAGCAGAAGTCGGGAAAATATTGATTAAGAGAGAAATAGATAGCCTGCTGTGAGGCATGGCTCCCTTGGAAAAGCAGAATTTCTCCTGGGGCAACTCGCTGTATTTGCGGTTTCTGCTAATATCATTATGTTGTTCAGATGTTGAATCCGGTCACACTTATGACTCAGATCACTGTGGTGATCTGAGTCTTTAAGTGTAGAAGCAGCAAAAGTAATCCACTCCATCTCTTAAATCAGTATTTATATAGCAATTAATTTGTGTACTGTTCTCCCCACATCGTTCTTCTGTAAAACTTAAATTGCTTAAAAACTTAAATAGCAGACGTGAGTCAGGAGAGGCAACTTGCATTCAAGTTGGTTAAATGGTAGAAATGAACAATGTTGGTGGTAAAATCACAGGGGAATGAGGACGTGAGTATTGCAGTTCCGTTTGCTGTTAGGAGGGAGGACTCATTGATGTGGCAAGGATTATACTCTCTTGAATGTGAAACTGGAATATTATGTAGTGATGCGAGTTCATACTTGTAAGATATTGAGGGTCTATAATAGTTTATGTATTTATGTCTTATTTCCTCTATTTGACATTGTCTCAAATGTAAGTAATTTGAGTGTTCAGCTGCAATTGCTGTTTACTAATGTAAACCTGATAGAGGCTAAATCACAGAATTATTGACCAAAGTCAGAACGCAATGTATTTGATCCTGAACAATTACCTCTCTGCAGCAAAATCTCTTATCAGTTATGATACTGAAAGGCTGTGGCTTGCTTCCCACTTTCTTTTTTCTTTTCCCTGATGAAACTCTTTATCCCTAAGGTATAAAACAGCTGAAGGTTTTTATGCTGAAGGTGTTTATACCTCGCTATAATCTCTCAAAAGCTAAGTAGACCTAAATACTGTAATTGCCTGTATGAAAATACTTATTACCACTGAATGCTTTCTATATGTGTGAGAAGAAGCAGCAGAACTAAACCAAACCTGTCTAGAACTAAACCAAACCTGCCTAACTAGTTGCCTGTAAGGCATTCTAATAGAAAAGTCCCCAATCTAGGAAGAGATAATTAGTAGTTCATAACTGTGCCTTACTGAAAGCTGCTGGTGCAACTATACCATGGCCTTGCTTCCTGCCCAAGAGATAGTGCAAGTGGTGATGAGTAGTTTTTAATGCTTCCCACAGACTCTTGCATATGGTCTCTCCCATGGCTATTTTGTCCTTTCTTCTGTTAATCACCCTGAAATTTAAGTGCAGAAATGAGCTGTACAGCCCATCATTGCCTTTCAGAAAGCAAATTGCATTCAGCTGATGTTTTGTTTGCTACTGTGGCAAGCACAAAGGTGGTGGTAGGAGCTTGAGGAAGAAAGGGGGTGAATGAGATGTAGCAGAGGTTGTGTTTTAGAGAAGAGATGAAGATTTTTGCCAAGCTTGCAGAGGAAGAGTCATACATAAATTAGCCCATAATAAGCTGTGAAGAAAAACCTCTCAAAGTTTAGTGGTGTTTATTTTTTTAAGAAATGAAGAGGATAAGAAATTTTGTGTTACTGAGGGAGTTAAGAGTTTTCTAGTAGTGCTGCAGGAAAAGAAAGTAAGAGCTTGAGGGGGGGAAAAAAGAGATTCCTTTTTGCCCCCCCACCTGGCAAAGCATGGTAGAACAGGGGCTAGGTCAGAAACTAAATACTTCTCATGCAAACTACTTGACATAGAAATTTAATACGTTGGTGTATTTCTGGGTCATCCAATCTAATCTGTTATATTGTAGGTAGAAATATAGAAGTTTCTTTCATAAATTTATTTTCAGCATGGGTATTTTCACATCACACATGATTTAAAAAGAAACCAAAAAATCAGCGAAAGCCCCAAGCCCCAGAAATTGCCGTAATTCATAACACTACCGATGTTTGCACAAGTAACCAAAATTTCAGTAGAATGTCCTAACCAAATTGCACTAGAGATTTATCAGTAACATTAAATTTCCCTACACGTTTTGAAAATACCCACTGAAATGGCTTCTTTGCTTCTCCCAGGCAACTATCAGTAAGATAAGAGGGCGTGGTCTTAAGCTCTGCCAGGGGAGGTTTAGGTTAGATATTAGGAAGAAATTCTTTACAGAGAGGGTAATTAGGCATTGGAATGGGCTGCCCAGGGAAGTGGTGGATTTTCTGTCCCTGGAGGTTTTTAAGATGAGGCTGGATGTGGCACTTAGTGCCATGGTTTAGTAACCACAGTGGTGTTGGATCAAGAGTTGAACTTGATGATCTCGGAGGTCCCTTCCAACCCAGCTGATTCTATGATTCTGTGACCTTAATCAAGCTCATGATTTGCATAGGTGTCTTCTGACCCAAGTCTTTCTCCTCTGTATTTAATTAGTGAGTTCTGTGTTATGCAAACAGAATCTTACTTCACGTGCTGGCTGCTGCTTTATGTTTGGTTCAGGAGAAGGAATGGTCTGTGTGTGTGATCGGAAGGGGAGGGATTGCTAGCAGAAGTGATTGGCAACTCTTACATTCTACTTCATTTCTCGATGCGTCATTTCTCGAGCTTCTTTGGTGGCATTTGAGAGCTGACATAGGCTGCAATTTTTCTTTTTCTTTTTTTACTGAAATAAAGTGTTAGAACTTAAAAAGATTTATTTGTTTCAATAACAGTGTGTTTGCCTGAAGGAATACTGAAACTGGTCCAGGACAACTGCTTTTAGAATAAATTGGCTAACTCAGTATGTGACTTTAGGAAATGAAGAACAGTTTCTACTTGTGTAGCAAATACAAGAAGTTTATTGTTTTGACTTGACTTATGAGTTTCATGTTATCTAAATAATTTAGGTTTATAAAAGACCTCCCAGCTCTGAGGGCTTGATTTACATGGTTCACTTGACTATAAGTTAGATGACTGACAGATAACAATGCTAGTTGTGATGATTTTAGAAATTATTATACCTCTTGTGCAGTTCACTATCTCAACAGATTCAAGAAGAAAAATGTGCAGATATCTTTTAAATAAAGATTAGCTTCTGTTAACAAAATCCTGAGAGTCTTTAAATCAACTGATACTTAACTTCTCTATCTGAATTTTTTTATTAATATTTTCTTAGACTTTTCTGTGGGAGCACAACCTTTCATTTAGCAGTGGCTTTTTTTTTGAGAGCTTATGAAATATTGGTGTATCTAATAAGACTGAAAGAGAAGGAATATTGTAGAGATAGTGTTAACTGATGTTTTCAAAATGCATATCTTAAGTGTAGGTTGGGTTTTTTGGTTGGTGTGGGGTTTTTTATGTATTTAATTTTACTTTATTCAAAAGCAGAACTGACTCTTCTGGTTGTGAGAAAGATTGGAGGAGCTGGGATTACTGTAATAGTGGATCTCTGAAGAGCATTATTCATGTTTACTTCTGTCTTTCCTAGGATTAGCAATCTTAAAAAAAATATTTTCAGATGAGGTCACTATAACTGTATGTTTCTGCCTCGGTTGTCATCTGTTTTCTACAAAGTTCATGATCCTGGAGTATTCTAGAGTTGTTCATCTGGTAGGTGAAACCACACTGTGGTTAGGCTTTTCAGTAGGCAAAGCAGTGGCTGTAGCTTCCTGTGTGTGCTGGCAGTGTCAGATAGCTCACTTAAGTATAAGGGTTCTGGGCTAAATAAGAGCACAGATATGAACTGGGGAAAGCCTCGGACAGTATGGCTTTAAATGTGTTCCCATAAACTGAGCCTCGTGTACGGTATGATTATTTTTTTGTTCACCCTGTGCTGACTTAAGTAGAAGATGCCATTGATTTCTTTTTGCAGCTAAGTGAAAATAAGTGTTATGGGCAATTGACTTGGAGGCAGAAGCTAGATCTGCTGGAATGGAAACTACATCCAGAGCTATATTTTGAAGCAGTGTGTCTGGTTTCCTCATGCATTAGTTGCAGGAAGAATCAATCCTTTTTATGTGGCCAGAAGGTTTTCTGCCTTTTTGTTCCTCCTTTCTTTTACTGTCTTTATTAGAGCACTTGGAAGCATTCACACAGGTAATGCTGGGATTCTGCTTTGGCTGCAATTTTCCTTGACCCTCCCACCTCATTGGTAATGATGTGGGGTCTGAGAGCCTGAAGAGATCTGATGGTGGAAAGGCCACTCATGCATGACATTTCTAGCAGCATGAGATTAACTGTTTGACTCCCAAGTAGCTTGTTTTGAGGAGATGCTTCTTATCTTATGGCTCATGAATTCTGCAAATTCAAAGGTGTTTAGAGAAAGTTTGCACCTATGTTAATACTCTATGCTTTATCACAGGTTCGTGCTAAGATTTAACACTTTGCACATTGGAAAATGCCATGTTCATTCCTTTGGTTCATTATCATTAGTGCAGTTTAGAGTGGGTGTCACCCGTGTCATCAAATGTGTCTATTCCTGAAACAGAGCTTCTGTATCAGTTGTGGCTGTGTTTTCCTGGGCCTCATAGACTTCAAAGTTACATTCATATCTTCTGATTAAAACCAGTCATTGTACCTGATAACTAGTTGTTCCTTTGCCCAGTTCTGTCATGCTCCAAATGAGAAACAGGGGTAGACATATTGCCAAATTTAATTTGACCTTCAGTTAAGAACAACCAAGAGACTGTTACAAGTTGAATGCCATTTATTCTACCTTCAGTGTGACTTCAGTGGTAGGGAAAAAACAGCATAAAACTTCATCCAAGAAGCACTCTTAAACCTCAGAAAGAGTGTGAGAGAAGCCTATTCTGACTGTGGGACATGAAGTTTTAAAGTTTAAAGGAAGCAGAACATGGCTCCCTTTCCCCAGGAACAGATATGATGATTGCTGACTAAAGGCCTTGCTTGTTGTTGAGAAGTAGCAAGACTATCTTAGTGGCTGGAATAAGGGCATCTAAGCTTGTGAAATCCTAATCCTCTGACACTGAAGTGAGACAAACGAAGTGGAGAGTCTTCACCCAAAAAAACCATCAAAAATTATGATTTTTTTTTTTTAATGTTTCAGAGTGAAATTAGACCTCGTAGTAACTTCATGGAATTTCATTCTGGTCCTTATACCTTCTTGTGTGGGTGTTTTTTTAACTTTGCAACTTTCCAACTGTAACAAATGTGCTGTCTCACACTGCGTATACAGAATTTGGTTCTTGCTTCTTACTCATGATCTGGGTTGCAGCTTTTGTATCTAAAGGATAATTTACTTATTTAAGAATTACATCCACATTGTGTAAGCTTTTGTGTAGGTCTAGCTTTGAGAATTGAAAATTTTACTGTAGATGGTTTGAACTAGGAAGTCTGAAGGAAAAGAACAGAAAATTTGTAATATGTCTCTAATAAATCTGGGCTTTCAGGTGCGTTAAGAGAAGTGCTTGATTGTGTTATGGGCCAGAAAAGGAAAACTGAGTAACTGCAGCTTTTAGGCCATTGTCTTTCTAATAGGTTTTACATTGAGTTGATAATTTTGTTTATTCTGCTATAGCTGAACATAGTATATTATAAGAATTTAGAAAAAAATCTACATCTGGTGTTACAAATTAGTTCTTGCCAAAAAGATCCCAAAGAAATAAAGTTGCAGTATTTAACCAGATTTAGCATTACAGAGAAAGAGACGTAATGCACGTTAAGCTGGAACTGTATAGTCCTGACTTCAGGACCTGTGGTTACAAAATTCCCAAACCAGACAGCTAATGTTCTTCACATTTAATGTTATTTGCAAGTATTCTTCTTACGTGATTTTATGAAGCAAACAGCAGATTCTTTTTTGGCATAGTCTAAAAGACCCTGTGTCTGTGGCCTTGGTACATAATTCACTGATAAATACAGGTTTGTTTCATCTTTATTTCAGAGGTGTTTTCCTCCTTGCTGCTGCTGTTCCTTGTTTTAAGGTAGCAACTCCTCACATGCAGTATCCTTTCTGGAATGGAGGTATTTCCTAAGTCTAGACGCCACCACCTGCGTCTCCTAGAATGCTTCCATCAACGCTACTTCCGTACAATCCTAAACATCCACTGGTCAGAGTATGTGACCAATACATCTGTTCTTGAACAAGCAGCAGTCACAAGTATTGAGGCCATGTTGCTGAGAACACAGCTCCACTGGGCAGGGCACGTCTCCAGGATGAAAGACCACCGCCTCCCTAAGATCCTGCTTTATGGTGAACTTGCCTCCGGCTGCCGCAAGAGAGGAGCCCCGAAGAGAAGATACAAGGACTCCCTGAAACAACATCTCAGGCTTGGCCACACTGACCACCATAACTGGTCTACTCTGGCCTCCAATCAGAAGGCCTGGAGACACACCATCTATAACGCTGCTGATGCTTTTGAGAACGCACGCAGGATCACCCTTGAGGAGAAAAGACAATGCAGAAAGAATCGAGCCTTGCAAAATATACCATCTAAGGAGTCTTTTTGTTGTGCCTTTTGCAACCGGACATGCCTATCTCGTATTGGCCTTTTTAGCCACCAACGCGCTTGCAAGAAACATGGGTAGAGCCCTTCCCAAATGTTCGTTCGCGAAGCCCAGCCATGATCATTATCTGTAATCAAGCCTGTCTGTAAAGAAATAAAATCAGGTACAGCTCTATCCCCTGCTGTAATATAGCAAATGCTGGAAGAAATTATCTGGAGCAGCAGAATAATTTTATAGCTTTCAAGATTTAGTGGGAAGACTTTAGTTTTTTCCTTTACAAACAGGCTGTCAAGTCCACTTAGCCTAATCTGTCATAAATTTACTTGTATGAAATTCACAGTTCTCAGTCACTCGAGATACTTTGGAGCCAGTCTTATTTTAACAATGGCAGCAACCCCGCAGCTGGTTGAGGTCTCTGTGAATCTTCATCAATAAATTTGGAGTGAGGGTGGCAGTGACTGAAGTTGTGCTCTCTTTCTGTACAAATTCAAAGTTTTGTTATTATAGTGTAAAGGCTAAATTTTAGTAAGGTTAAGGTTAGTAAAATTTCCAGTGGTCTGTTATTACAGGGATCTTAAAGATCTGTCTGTGGCTGTAATGTGAAATAGTCTGTAATTGTTGTTAACAATTAGAAGGTATCTATTCTACAAAGATTTGCTTTCAGTTTTCTGAATTAGAAACTACTGGAATAAAGGGAAGAGGATATAGTTAGATTATGTCTAATGGTGCTGGAATAACCCCAGTCTTCTCACATTGATATTAAGAGACCTCTACTCCTCACTCCCAGTCTAGTGAAATCATAGCTGGGAAAAGGCATATTTTTTTAATAACAGAAAAATCTTATCAGTGCTTTTAAAGAACTCATGTGGTGATGGATTTCTTTAAAATTTTTGCTTACCATCCTAACTGTTTTATATTTTGAGTTTCTTATCTAGCTCTCAAAACGAAGTAATGTAAATGCATTGAAGTTCAGCATGTATACTGTTGGCTGGAAATAAATTAAGATCAACCTACAGATTCACAGCTTCTGCCATTTGTGGCTGGTTGCTATGTGGATGAAAAGGAGTTGGCTGAATTGCTGACTGGATAAGGCTTGATACGGTTGGAGAATAATAGTAAAAGAAAATTACTTTTCTAGTCTGTTGAACATGCACCCCAGTGACACCATATGGGAATTTTTTTATCTTGTCATTCTTTTGGCTTAATGACTGTTTCTATATGCATAAAAAACACTAAAGCATAAGAATTCATCACTTTTTGGGAAGGATTTAGGTCCCTTTTTCCAGTCAGTCATAGACACATTTTTTGGTACTGTTACCTTTGTAAAGGTCTATGGCCATGTGCTATGTATGGGATTAAATCTGTGAACAGCTTGCAAAAGGTAGCCAGTGCTTAACACGATTAATTTAGTGACTTGGCTGCCATGTTCCAGATGAGTTTTTCAGTTGGCTTCCAGTTGTGCTTCCGTGTCATGGTGTTGCCTGTTCTTGGTGGGGGGAAGTTTGCAACTCACTATGATCTCCTGCTGAGTGATTAACTTTACGCTGCGTGGCAGCAGTTAAACAAAGTGATCAGAGCGTAACCGGATACCTGTATGGACATTGTGTTCCAGGCAGTACTGTGAAGGACGCTGAACTCCGTAGTGTTCCCAGCCTTTGTCCTACAAAGTCACAAATGCTTAAATTCCATTAGTGTTGTCACAAGGGTGAATTGTTGTTTTCTATTACTTTTTTTTAGCTAAGTGTTGGAATGTTTTTATGGTGCGCTTTTTTGTTTCAGAAAATGTGCACTTTAATTATTATTTAATTATGGTATTGTGCACTTAATTTAATACAGTTATTATTAGTATATACAGTAATGATAATATCTATATTAACTTATGTGATAGTCACAGTTGTAGCTTCAGAGTGATTGCAGTCTTTCAAGCTAGTTCCTTGATGTGGATAATGAATTCTGAAGTTTGAATTTATGTTAAATTATTTGTGAATTCAAGAGGAACCATCACGGAAAGTTTTAAAATTTGAGTAATAGGGATAAAACAATAGTTTGAACCATGTGCTATTTTCAAATCCTCCTATTTTTCTAATGGTCTTGGGCAAGTTGTTTCTAGTTTTCCACTGACTTGTTTGTAAAGTAGTTTCTCATATGATGGGAGGTCTCTGAAGTACAATTGCCATAGTTAAGACAGTTTAGCTCCTTTGAAATGTAATTACTCTAAATCTTCTGAACTGCATTCTTCTAAAGTGAATTTGATACTTTGTTCTTTCCAAAGCATTTGGAAAATGGCAACTGAAAGTGTTACCCAGAAGAAGTAGTAATCATATTTTCATTTTCCATTTTGAATACTGCAGCTGGACATAAACCCCTGAGTACAGTTTTTTGGGGGAAGAGGGAAAGTTTTGCTTTGCATTGTACAAATTAAAATGTTAACATTAACCTTAGGGATTGCAGAATTGGATATTTATTCGTGAGGGAGAAGAGCTTGATCTCGAAGATGAAGTTTTTATAATGAAGGGATGTTCTCAATAATTGCTGATATGCATGAGGACCCTTGCATTTGGATGCTGCCTACAGCAACCTGAAATACACAGATGGGAATTTTTCAGGAGGGCAGTATCTCATATCAGCAGTTTCATTTTCATAAAAAGTTAATCCCTTTTAAAATAGCATGAGTTGTAATGCTTCTGAAACTAGAAGCAATGTTGATTTTAATGTTTAACCCCTAGTTTTGGTTAAGGGGACTTGAAGTGTAGAGAGGCCTAGTGGTGGTGTGACGTGGTACTTTTTTTATCAGGCAAGTTCTTCTGCATCAGTTTTGAAAAGCTTTAATAAAATTTAAGTCACAGCCTTTTAAGGTACAGAGTTCCCTTTCAGTTCTCCTTTGCTATATTTTTTGCTCAGAGTAGTCTATGATCTTGGTCTATGTCACTTGCTCCCTGCCCTCAGACAAACCCCCACACAGCAGGACCTTCAAGTTAGTTGACCTGTTCCCAAGCCAGTGTTTCTGTGGACCATATGAAAATGGTTACAGACAGAGACCTTGCTTCTGCTTGGCTATTACCAGCATGGCTGGTCTTTTGCCTCAGACCGGAGCTATGTGGTTCGTTGTTGTTTGGATTTGGTTTTCAAACTTAATCATGCTTGCTTCACTCTAGTAAAAAAATGTATTGATATAGGATCTGTCAGAAATGGATTTATAAAAACTTTCATGCTGTGTAATGCTGTATAATTTCTTGAAATGTGCTCAGAGTTCACTAGAGTTTTCCTGTGTAGTCAACATGAAATAGAAAAACTTCCCCGTCTCAAGTGTTTCATAAGAAAATAGGTCTTTAGGGAGTGAACACTATACTTACCTATCACACACACCATTTGATGTTATTTATTGAATTCTTACAAGTGGGCAAATGGCTAATAAAGTACCTATGGGTGGTTTCTTTTTTTTTGGACACTTTATTGAATAACCAGCATTGTGTGTTTCATCAGATTGCATTGACTGACTTGGTATTGAAGTTTCGAATATATTTCTTTCTTTCTCAAAATATCTTGAGATTACTGTTGAATGGGAAATATTATTAGCTGAAACACCGCTTTTAGAAAGTTCTTTAATCAGCTATTATGTTTGCATAATAAGAACAGTTAACTTTGGAAAAGCATTCATATAGCCTTGCATTTCTGCCAGAGCAAGTGAATGGTATTTAAAGGAAGCTGTGTTTATGATTCCATAGCTGTTGGTAAAAAAAAGAAAATTAATAAATTTTGTCAGATCTAGAATATTATACTTTGGAGTTCTTTATCCTTGACACCTATTTATTTTAGCTAAGTATTTAACTATTCCTATTTTTGCTCATTGTTCACAAAACCCAGTGTTCTGGAACTATCAGCTCAGTAAGTCTGCCTTCTTTTCCCATGTGCCATAATACCTTAAGTTGTTGGATTGTTTGGTTTTTGAGTTTTTGTTTTAACATCTTTCGTAATTTCTTGTTTGCATCTTAAAAGCCTGCCTGGAGTGGCTGCCTGTCAAGCTATGACGGGCTGGCAGTGGTGGTGGTGCTAAGCAATGCTGTTGAAGGCAGCGTGTGCCAAGCTGCGCTCCCGATCTCTACAGTGACCTTTGATCTGTGAAGGTCTGAGTAACTGGATGCAATGCTTTGCATCTGTAGAACTAGTTCAAGGATAGCTGTATCAGTGAGGTCCTGTGCCCAGTTAAGCAGATGTGCCAGAAGAAGTATATAATGCAGTGCTGTAGTGACTACATTGCTTTGGGATTCTATCTGATAGTTGTGTGTGGGATTATTCTGTGCTACATAGCTTAAACATGACCATAGTTTAAAAGCCATGATCAGTTTTAAATGTCCGGGGATGGTTTTGGTTCTGCGGAAATATAACCTTGTCTTCACGTTCTCAGTAAGTGATCTCAGTTATGGAGTTAATACTTTGCAGTGTATGTAAATCTTCTGTGTAGATAGCAGAACCATATATAAGAGGGAATGGGCAGTTATTATTTACTCTTTAAAATTTGGACTAATTAATGAAATTAAAAGCAATTTCTGTTAGATAAGGTATGATCTTATTACCTGTGAAGTTACACATTTCTTGGTTCTACATCTTGAGCTAAGCTCTTCTAAATGACTAATTCATGAAAATAAAAAGCTGCTCAGCAGGGAGCAAAGAAGGAATCTGAATTATCATGTCATTAGATCCCGGTGAATTCTTCTGCTTAGGAAGCAGACACGCCCGCTTCTGAAGTTATTCTTGAAATACTTGGTGAACAGCTCTCATGAGCTGTTAATGCAGTATTTGGCCTAATTTTAGTAATGGTAACTTTTTAGGCTTGCTTTAGCCTTGAAAAGTTTTGGGTGGTGTCCTCTCTCACCCCAAGTACAGATTTGTAAGTTATGTTTCAAAATACTGTGATATGAGGCTATTTCATTTCAACTTTCATAGATGAATAAAAGTTTGTTTAGAAGAGGAGGGTCCAATCTTATGTTGGCTGTTAAGATTTACATCTGGATGTCTGAATGGGTGAATGTTTTGGGGGTAGTTGCAAAGCTTGTTGTAAGTTGCTGTAATTCCCATTTCTCTGTAGAAAACGATCTGTATAGAATGAGAATGTATTTATCTTTATATCACCTCAAAGTAACCCATTCCTTTAGTTTTAGCTGCAGAAGGCTCTGGGGAAAAGAGGCCCTTCAAGCCTGTAGCCTAAACATGCTTGGTCTTGCTTCCTTAGAAATCATTCTTGCACCAAATTCCAAAACACAGTGGAACACTTTATCTGCTTGGGAATTTTCCAGGCATGGGATACTAATGTGGTGTTTTCACAGTAGTAGACACTATCCTGGAATTTCAGGAAGTGTCTTCCAAAATTCTCTGTAGATATATTTGCAGTTATTTGCAGATATTATCTGTGTTTTCAGAGAGAAATAGATACAGGTTAACAAAGTTTCTTTACACAGAAGTTTTGGTTTGGGATTTATAAAGTCTTTGTTAAAAGAAAACTTGCTTTTATTATCAAAGTATAATTTATACATAAAAGCAGATTGGCTTTTCAGCTTCTTGATCCAGACGAAATTAAAATATTTCATTAAACTTGTATTGATTGGTGTAATATAAGTTAGAGCTAAACATACTCTTCTCTTTTTTTTTTTTTTTGTGTATGTGTGTGTACAGAAAAGATGAAAAGGAGTATGCACTGAAGCAAATTGAAGGTACAGGGATTTCCATGTCGGCCTGTAGAGAGATTGCAGTAAGTGTATATAAATGAAAGTATTTTTACTGACATTATTACTCAACAGATATTTTATTTTCCTCGTATTAAGTAACGTAAAGATTATCTAAATGTTTTCTATAAAGTATGCAAGCATGAAAGTTTATTCAGATGTGAGCTTTTTTTAAAATGCTTTCTAAGTCGTAATTTTCTTTTTAGTGGAAAGGAGTGTCTGGTAATGCCTGTTTCTGGTATAATTTGTTTCTTCTGCTTTAATATGTTGAGAGGGAAATAAATGTGAACTTTTAAATGAAGTCTGATTTTAAAAAGGAATGTTTTTAAAATGACTTGAAGAAAAAAGGTTCTGGAAGATTACAGCTACCATTACAAGTCCACTTGCTAAAAATGTAATTTATTTCAGACTAATGGCAGCTTGTTCTTCTTTAGCACCCGAGAACAGTTTGTTCTCCTCATTTCTTATTTGTTTTGCTAAGTACAGAGAAATTTCATAGCAAAATAAAAACCAGCTTTAATTGTATTTTTATTACATGTGTCTTAGGAGAAAAAATTGATTCAGAAATTTCACACTTTGAAACACATTACTATAATTTCTTCAAATTTGGTAAAAATTAAGTGTTTGTATATGAAGGTAGAATTTGATCTTTAAATGTTTTATTTTATGTCTGAAAATGTGCATTACTGTCAAAATGCTGGTACCAAGTAAAATTTTGCAAGAATTTGTTGCATTGCAAAAGAAGTGCACTTGCTTGATTAAATATTTACCTTGTCTTAATGTTGTTGCTGTGCTGCCAGCTGTTGAAATGTATGTTAGGATTGTGCCTAAAGCTTTTTATAATCTAGCAGTGTTGCATTGAAACACAGCATTCAGGTGTTCAGTGCAATGTGAGGCATTAGAAACGCATGATGTCCATGGACTGAACAAACCACTGTATTGTGTTCAGTGTAGTGTCCATGGTAATTCTGTATGAAGAGACTTAACAGATAAAACTGCTATCCTTTTAAAGTGCTTATCACTGTAAGGTCAAGGTCACTTGTGGATTTCAGAGGTGGCCACATTGCTGTCGGTCACTTTACACAGGATTTATCCAGTGACCTTTCTTGCTCATATTTCTGCCTTTGGAGGAAATAAGAAATCCCCTTTTAACATCAGTACTAGATTATATTCTTGCTGCTATAAAATCGGTTTTGACAGCACTGAGGGTTTTTTGTTTCTTGGATTGTTGTTCTTTGTTTTAAATTGTGATCCTGTGGAGATGATGTATGAAATAATCTGAAGGAAACTTTCCTGTTGTCATGACAGTGGTGTGTTATGAAGCTGGTTCTGTCATACCTGGACACAACAATGTAAGGCAGTAGAGAGTGTCCAATTATTTAATGTTGATGATACATAACTATTTTAGTCTTGTTTTTCCTTTTTTTAAACTATTTTTTAAAATTAGTAAAGCTTTGTACAAAGCACAGTACAGCCTGTGAATTTTGATTTCTATTGTGTAAGTTACTTGATTACTTTCAATGGTTCATCTGATAATTCTTGAATTATACTTTACTCTTCTTCAGGCATTATTGTAAAACTCTGTAACCTGAGCTAATGGAGCAAAACACCATTTGCCTTAGTGAAATTTCAGGTTGGTCAAATATTAGAAATGTGAAAAAGGTAAAGCTGAAATAGTTGAAAAAGAAATACAAACTTTCTGTCATATAGAAACAAGCCAGAATCAAATGCATTTTCCATACAGAGAAGCAGACTTCTAATTAATGCATCAATAGCTTATCTTGTATTTAAAGGCTTAGATAGGTGACAAAGAGAGTAATGTTTACTGATTAAATAAAGATTTTCAGCCTGGAAAGAGGCCATTTAAAAAATGTCATGAGTAGTTCTCTTGACATTCAACCCACCCCTACCCTCTCCAGCAGCAAAACAACCCCAAACCCAAACCTTACCTTGGAAGCCAAGAACATGAAAGGGACACCAGTGTGCGTTCAGAATATTTTAATAATTCTGTAAACTGAAGACACTTTACAATATGCTCAAGAAATATATTGCTGAACTAAAAAGCGTTCAGTTTTGCAGTCCAAGACCATTTTGCGTGTCCTATTTCTTAGACACTCAAAATAATATCTACTGGCTAACTTTCCCTAAGACAAAAGGCAGATGACTCCTCTCAACTGACATTGCAAATTCAGTTGGTCTGTCTTTCCTTAGGACTTCGAGAACCATGAAGCTTCTCTTACCACCATTCACATGAGCTTTTCCTGGAAGAAGGCATATGGCAGTGAAAACATCATTTAGGCAGTGGTTCCTGGGGGAAGTGATTATTACTTTATTTCAGCTGTAGGGTGATACCTGCTGAAGGATTCCATATTTCAGCCAATTCTGTTGTCTTGAATATGAAAGTATTAGAAGGTATTCTTATACATCAAAAGATGTGTGTGGGGAAAAAAAGCTAATTTTTTCCCTGCAACTCAAGTTTATTCTGAAGATAACTGAAATGGCAGCTATTTCTGTGTTCCTTTTATGAGGCAGATTATTGCTTGGCTTAAGCAACAGCATTTTTTGAAGAACAGTGCTGTCAAATATGAATGAGTTATGAAATACAGAGTTTCATTTTTAGATTATTGTTTATTTAATGTAAGTGACATCTCTTTCAGCTCAAGACTTGAATTAACTCATTTTGGAACTTGAGTTTGGGGGAAAGGAAGACTTTTATTCAGTTATGCTGCTTTTGCATTTTATGTTTTGCTCCTTACCCTGTCTAAGTAGGTTTTCTAGAACAACAAGTGGAGACAGAAGCAGCAGACCAGAGTGGTATTATTTGTTAGGGCTGGTTTTTTTCCTGTGGAGTATCCTGGTCTTCATTTGTTCTGTTAGGAACAAATAGCTGTAACTTTAAAAGTCTGCAAACAGCTAATGGTAATGGAATTTTGTATCTCTTTATCAAAAAAGCACCAGGGTAATACAGCTTTATCTGAGATTTCTTGTCCCAAAGGCTTCACTTCCTGTGAGAGTATTATCCAAATTAATTCTATTACTTTGCTTTTCACCATAAAGAGACTATAGACTTCTAATTGTGGATTTGGGGAAAAACTAATTCAGAATAAAGAAAAATAGTAAGCCTTTTCTTAATCAGTGCCATTCACTAAGTACTTAGTAAATGTCTGGATATGTAGCCTGTCCTTGAGCATGGAAGAACTTCAGCGCAATTGTTGTTACTGGCTTATTTAGCTGATATGATGCAGGTCAGAATCCTAAGTGAATGGAGCATGTCAAAAAGCAGGATCACAGCCCGAACTTTATGAAAGCAGACTTGAACCTCTTCAGATATCATCTCGGAAGAATTCTGTTGAGATACAGCCCTGGAGAGAAGAGGATACAGGAAAACGTGTTAGTATTCAAGGATCAGACTCAAGAAAGTTCCATCCCAAGAAGTAGGAAAGCAAGCAAGGGCAACAGGAGGCCTGCATGGATGAAAAAGGAGCTCCTTATTGAACTTGGACATAAAAAGGAATCAGGGATTCCTTTTGGAAGCAGGGATTGATAATACAAGAGAAGTATAGAATTGCTGTTTGATGTTGCAATAATAGGGGTTAGAAAAGCCAAGGTTGATGTGGAGTTGAGTCTGGCAAGAGACCTGAAGGGCAACAAGAAAGGATTCTACAAGTACATGAATATCAAAAGGAAAACTAGGGAAAATATGAACCTGCTGCTGAATGGGTACAACTGGTATGGAAAAGGCCAAAGTACTCAATAAGTTTTTCTGCTTCATTCTTTACCAGTAAGACCAGCTTCAGAAATCTCATGCTCTTGAGACCAGAGAAAAAGTTGAAGAAGGAAGACTTACCTTTGGTGGAGGAGGTCCAGGTTAGGAAGTGTTCAAACTGGACATACACAAGTCTTGTGGTGCCTGATGAGCTGTGCCTACAAGTGCTGAGGCAGGTGCTTGGATTTCATTTTGAGACCATCCTCAGTTATCTTAGAAAGATAATAGTGAATGGAAGAGAGCAAATGTCACTCCTGTTTCCAGTGAGAATCAGGGGAACTACAAGTTGGTCAGCTACATCTTAGTCACTGGGAGGGTGATGAAGAAAATCCTGGTGGAAACAGTTTCCAAACCCATGCAGGACAAGACAGTGATTGGGCGTAGTCAGCCCAATCAAAGAGAAAGTAATCTGTAACCAATCTGTTAGTCTTCTACAATGAGATGCCTGGCATGGTGAATGAGGTGAATGCTGTAGATTGTTTATCTCGACTCTACTAAGGTTTCTGAGGCTGTCACCCGTGACATTCTTGCAGACAAGCTAACACAGTTTGTAGGCAAAGATTACTACTAAAGGTTTCATGTGAACCAGTGACTTGAATTAGGTCCTAGATGCTGTTTGGTCAACTCCTGGTCCCTTCCAGCTTTTTACCCACCCTTGCCAATGAGAACTTCCCCTCTTCAAGGATAAATTACCAACTGTAGCCATCTGCTCTGTAAATAGTAATCTTAATTCAAAAATTCATTTGATTTTTCTCTAATAGAGTGTTTTTATAGGTAATTACTTTTTTTTTTCTGTAGAGGAAGAAAATGAGACTAGGCTGTTGCAGATGATTTAAATGGGAGAAGTAGAGCCAAAAACCAGCAGCATTGCTAATCTAGCCTTTTTTAAAGAGTGCCCTAAGTGCTGCAGTTTTACCCTGTGTGAATGTTGGGTCTGGGACTTGTAACCATTTTAGTTGCCACGTCCTGTACCTGTGTGTACTGTTTTTTAGTGAAGGCTGCTCCTTCTGGGAGACCTTTAAATGTTACCAGTATGCTGTGGGACACTAGTGGGAGCATTAGTTGACCTTTGTGTTCATACTTGCATCTATGGGTACAGGCTAAAATAAATATAGACTGTAATGTTAAATGAGTTGCTGAAAGCTTATTTGAACAATTTAGAATGCACAAATTATTCTCAAGCCTTTTGCCTTCTGATGCAGTGTATGTTACAAACTGCTAGAAGGTAAGAATGTTTTGGCATCCTCAGTTTCTGAGGGTGGGTGAAGTTTCAGAGGCCTTATAGGTTAAATGATAGGTCTTCCTAACCTTTTTGCATTTCTCAGCTTTCTTAAAGAAGGCTCTGTCTCACTGTATTTATATTCTTTTCTGCCTTCCTGCTGTCTGTGGCCTTCCTTTGTATGTGGACAGCTCTTCTGTGGTTGTCTCTCCATCTGCTTGGGTTTGGGGAAGCTGTGGTGGTGTGGTGCTGAAGCTGAGCAGAGAAGGTCAGCCAGACTTAATGTCTCAATCTTGAAGCACTTGGTGCTTTTACTGTGTGTTTCTCTGTGGTGCTGCTGGTAGCTGGGACATTCAAGGGGTCATGTTGTGCCTTGCTGGTAGAGCTAGTAAAGCTTACATGCTTTTACCTCTATCAGGTGCTACATGTCATTTGCAAGCTGCTCTCACCTCCCTGGTTGGAAACCACTTAGTCAAATGAGCTAAACATGAAGTTACTTAATTTGAGACTGTGGACCAGGCTGACCTTCTAACCTGTTTGACCTGTCTCTGCATCTCTTAAGAATGCAGAAAAGATCACCTGTACAGAAATGATGGTAACTTTTCAGTATTAATAAAACACTTAGAAGATTTGTGCCATCAGTTCTCTTTTAATGAAGTTGCATAGATTTTTATAGTAGGTACAAGTCTCTGCTTCAGCTATATTGACCTTTTCTTTAGCCTTGACTATCATAGCAGCTTGCAGTACTTACTGCTGCGTAGACCCATGTAGGCCTTGGTTCCTGGCTTTGTTGAAGGCAAGGTTAAGTAAAAAAAGGCTGTAAAAAAGTCTGTGTCCCTGAGTACATTTGCTGTTGGAGATTCCTTTTGAATGCCAGGGCTTCTTTTCTCTTGCCAAGATAGAATAAGTGAGTAGAATATTTGACCATGTAAAATCTTCCCATAAATTCTCTACTACCTAATTAGAAAAGATTGTTAGATTTGTTTGTGGAAACTTTGAAACTCTATTCCTTCTTTCAATAGCTGAAGGTAGTGAAAGAAGTGAAAAAAATGTTTTTGAAGGGATTTTTATTAGAGAGCTAAGGCATGTGTGGGCTAGACGTGCCTGTGCATTTTGATTTTATAAGTATGAATCAGCTGGAAAAAGGTTTTTGGTTCAGCTACATGACAACTCATGTTTTGCATGCCATAGGAAGAATAAGAGCTCTCTGCATTACATAGTTTAATCTTGTATAATCTGTGTAATTTAAATGCTTTTTGTGTAAGGGAGTACTTAAATTCCTGCTTTGGTTATTCGTCAAAAGGATTCTGTGGACATTTTCTGTTTGGGTTTTTTTTTTTTTAATTGTACCTGAAAGAACAATTAACTTAATTAAATTAAAGTACTACATAAGTAATAAATATGTGGAATAAAACAATTTTTGTTTAATCAATTAAGTTGACTTCTTTTACATCAGCTCATAAATACACTGTAGTGTTTATGAAAAAGTTGGAAGCTTGAAGTATGATTTTTTTTTATCAAGTAATCGTAACAAAAGTAGAGCATCATCTGAAGAGGCTGGTCGGCTCTGTTGTCTAACTACAGCTACCTCCTTCAGCAATTTAGCAACAGCAAAAAAGAGCATGCAGAGAAGAAAGGAAAAGGGAAACACTGCTTTTAGATATCTAAATGCAGAATTAAGAACTTTATTTCTTTTCATACAGAGGTTACTTTCCTTTACTTGAAGTTGTGTCTCTGCTCAAAGTGGGAGAGCAATATCAACATATCGACAGCAAGTATGTTAAACAGAAAAGGAAAGCCTTTACCGCAGTCTAACATGGTGTGAGCCAAAGAAACTTCTCTATGAATTTGATACTTGGCATCAGTTAGGATATAATCCACATGCCCAGTGCAGCAGACTAGGGAAAAATGGGTGTTCAGTGCTATTAGACTCAGTTTTTCTTTGCCTTGAATTTGTTGTTTGCTTCAGATTCTGAATATTCTGGGAACATAAAAATGCAAAACCAACTGACAGTGCCTTCAACAGAAATGAAAAAAAAGCAAAGCCAGACCTCTTCAGGTTAAGCTGTAGACAGCAATGCACTGAAAGCAGATAGCTACTTTATCACTCAGTTGAAGAACAACAGAATTGCAGATAATGCAGAGAAGACTTTTTGAAATATTTATCTGCAAAACTTAAATACTTTCTTCAAGATTGCTTGTGTTTGTATATGCACAAATGAACATATATTCTTACACGTTTTAAAGCTTCAGTTGGAATGTTTTGTAAATTTTGGGTTCTTTTCTGAATTTGTGTTATAAACTTTTATTTTTTTCTTCTGTTTCTCATACTTTCTTTAGCACTGAATATTTTCCTTCTGTTCCTCCATTTGTGCTTTCCCTGTAGTCAAGTAAAATTAGTTTCTACATGTTTTCAGTTTATTCTGTGTGGAGTTGTAAAATTGTTTGAACGATATATTGACTTTACATAAGTAGAATGTGTCTTTCTCTAATTTAACATTACATTGATACCTCAGACTGAGAGGTGATGGCATGGGTTTTTAGGTGATGGATTCTTTTTAAGTTGGAACTTCTGTCTTCAAATTCTGTTACTAAATTGCCCACTTAATTCAGCAAAAGGCTCACATTTTCTTGTTCAGCCTTTCACAACCAATGTAGTAGCAGAAGCTCTTGTTGCCCTCAGCATTCCTTGCAAGTGTCAAATCAAGGTGAGCTTCAGCTCTCCTGACACCATCCCTACATGCCTGGGCAATGTGTTTAAACTCCTCCCGTGTAGCCTGTCCCTGTTTGCACCCCTCTGTATACTTGCATTTAAGCTCTGACAATCTGCTTAGCCAAGCAGGTTTCCTACATGTATATTTTAATAGACCTGCCAGTTTTCCTGAGCTCCTTTGCTCTTCAGAGCTGGTTCCTGTAGCTGTCTACCAGTTCCTTCAATAAACTGAAGTCTGCTCTCCTGAAGTTCCAGGTCTGTGCTTGGCTACTTGCCTTCTTCACTCAGGATCTTATAATCAAAGAATAATAGAATGGCTTGGGTTGGAGGGGACATCAGAGATCCATCTAGTTCCATCTTCCTCACCATGGGCGATGATGCCACCCACTAGATCAGGTTGCTTGGGATCCCATCCATCCTGGCCTTGAACACTTTGAGGGATGGGGCATCCATGACCTCTCTGGGCAACCTGTTCCAGTGCCTCACCACCCTCACATTAAAGAATTCCTTCCTAACATCTAATCTAAGAAAAATCTCTCCTCTTTTAGTTTAAAATTGTTCCCCCTTTGTGCTATCGCTATCTGCTTGTGTAAAAAGTCCCTCTCCTCCTTTTTTATAAGCTTTGTTTAAGTACTGGAAGGCCACAGAGAGATCTCCCTGGAGCCTTCTCTTCTCCATGCTGAATATCTTCAAGTGTACTAGCTAATGGTTGCTACAGCCAAAGCTGCCTTTGATTGTCACATCTCCAAATAATTCTTGTTTTAGAATTCTTATAGGACAGCTGTGTGCTACCATTATTGGCTCTTCCAGTGTGTATATCAAGAAATTGTTTGTGATAGCCTCCAAAAGTTAACTGGGTTCCTTGTGCCACGTTGTCTTGCCTTCCCAGTGGATGTCAGGGAGGATGTCTTGTAAGAATGAGGATTTGTGGGTCAGAGACTTTTCCCAACACAATGTCATTCTTATGAGTCTCTCCAGTGTTCTTCATCTGCAAGCTGCCTGAGACTTCTTGGTGCGCAGGGAGTCTGTGAGGCAGAAATGAAATGTTATTAGTAGTGCCTAAACTAGATAAATTAATACAGAACAGAGATGGCTGGATTGAAAATTGAATATCAGTGGGGAAAAAATTCTAGGAATTTGAGCAAATATTGCTTTTTTCATTCCATTATCTGGCATTGTTTTCAGTCCTGTATATGGATAAGTGGATAGTGTTTTTAGTCTGCAGTTATATTTTGGTCTGCAAGTTTTTGTGTGCAAGCTTTAGTCAGCTTTGTTATTTGAAGGCAAAATGTCACCTTCTGCTAAAACTTTATTCACTTAGTTGAATTTCATTATGTTAGCAGTTTCAATGTGGTGTTTTCTTGTGAACCTCTGTGTCTTTTTCTGTGGTAAGCTGGAAAGTAGCTCTGTTTAAATACAGTTTCTGCTGTATCTTATTGAGATTTGTCTTGTCTCTGTTGACTTGAGATGTTATTGTATGGGGGTTTTAAGATGCAAGGAGACTTTCCTGTCTCTGAACTGTAGTTAACAGTCCAATAGTCACTAAGTAGGTAGCCCGGTGTCTTTGATTCTGTGATGCATCTTGCCTGTAGGCTTACAGTGTGAGGTTGTTGCTTAGTTTGCATTTTGGTAAGAAGGTGTGAGCATCATAGTCATGTTCTTGGCTCCATTTGGCCATCTGATTGGCAGAATGTTTCTGCCTTGTAGAAGGAACATCATGTTCATTCTTCCTATGCCACCAGCAGTGTCGGGATGCTTCCTGAAACCTGATGCCTGTATGTAGTGCATATACAAAATTGTGGGTGTAAGTATATGCCATGGGTATACTTGACCTTGAGCTTTTTTGTGTGCAGCTACCTGAGCATGCTGAAGTTAATGTACTTCAGACTGGCTATACTTTTGGAAAAAGTTATTAGTTTTTTGAATATGCAAACAGCATATTGAAAAAAGCTATCAGTAGAATAATTTTGATTGGAAGCAGTTATGAAATAGTTATGAAATCTGCTGGCAGTTCTTGTAGACGTTTGAGAAAGTCTCTGCCTTTTCCTTCTGTGCTAATGAACTTATTCTATCCCATGGCCCCTGCAGAGTTTTTCTCAACTGTCATTGTTTTTCCATATTTTCACTTGCTTATTAGATTACTTTAGTTTCTTTTTTACCTCAGTTACCTTTTGTACTATTTCCCTTGCTTTCCTTTATCTCCAGATGCCTTTAATATTTACAAGCAATATAGTGATTTCCTGTCCGCTAGCTGTGTCTTGAATCCATTTTGGTTTGACTTCTCTAAGTTTCTACCCTAAAAAAGCTTCTTATTACTGCAATTAATGATTTCTCTCTGGTAAAACTCCAAGGTTTGTTCAGTATCCTCATTTGCCTTAGTATCTTTGCACTTCAGACTAATAGTTATTTCTTCTTTTTTGACATGTTATATTTGTTATGTATTAGTGATTTTGTTCTTGCCTATGTTTTATTTAGTCTTTCTTTTTTTTCTGAGGATAGGTGATCTTGCATCTTTACATTTTGTCTCTAAGTATTTATTATACTTGTGGGCTAAAAAATACTTTACTGTTACTAAATTTTCTTTTGTACTGTTTCACATCTGAAATTCACTGAACTTTGCTCAAAGCCTTGCAGTCAAAATAAGTAATTCTGCTGTGATTTTACATTTTAATCATTTTCAACTATCTCAGTTGTTCAGATTTTCAGTTTAAGGCCAGATGTATTATTTAATTTTTGCTACTTCTGGGCATCTCAAGTCCAGACCATTTTCAAGCTTTTATTTATCATCTTCAGTACTTCTAGAACTCATGGGGTTTTTTTCAACACAAATGGGCCTGGAAAACAGATCTGTAGTCCTGTCTCAATGAGATTATTTTCATACAATCAGAATGGTTTGGGTTGGAAGGGAAATTAGAGATCATCTAATTCCAACCCCTCTGCCATGATCAGGAACACCTTCCACTAGACCAGGTTGCTCAGAGCCCCATCCAACCTGGCCTTGAACACTTCCAGGGATGGGGCATCACAGCTCCTCTGTGCAAAATTTTCCAGTGCCTCACCATGCTCACAGTAAAGAATTTCTTCCTTATGTCTCATCTAACCCCACTCTCTGTCTGTTTAAAGCCATTCCCCCTTGTTCTGTCACTACATGTCTCTCTCCAACCTTAACGATTCTATGATTTCAGCTTCTGTGTTTGTTGGTCCTCCATCACATGCACATAGGGGGAAAAAAAAATAAATCCATCCATCTTGATGAGGCACACAAAAGAATTTGTCATTTGGTGCGCTTCATTGTTGTTAATATTTTATCAATATTTATAAAACTATGATGAGTTTGCTAAGGCAACAAAAGGCATCTTCAAAGTTTGATCTGCTGCTTCTCTCCTAAATTTGGCTGGAGGACACTAGCGAGTGCCAGTAAGGGATGAGTCCTTGTGGTGCTTGAATAATTCCAGTAATCCAGGGGGATGGCAGTGAAGGTGACTATGTCTGCACCACATTCAAGGGGATTTCTAGATTTGATGGGACTTGGTCTCAGAGTAACCGTAAGCAGCAGCATTTTCAGCTTGACAGCTTGGCAGTGGTGGAAACTGGCCGAATACAAAGCCTCAGAGTGACTGTTGCCTTTAACGCATAGGGAAGTTGGCTTCAGTATATGTGATCTAGTAAATGTGGGGTTAATGTTAAAAAGTCACAGCATTCAGTTGCATTAGCGGTGATAAGGGAGTGGTGGGGAGAGTGAATATGCAGTGTGGCTTAGGTTGATATTGCCCTTTTATAGTGCATGGTGCTCAGAAGGATTCTGTTGTCTAGGTAACAGGGTCTGTACTTCATTTCTTAAGAAAGATGGAACAGATGTTCCTGCAAGAAGCAACCAATTATCACCAGTGAGAATATTGGCAGTATTTAAACTAATTGCTTTGTTGTTGCAATTCATATGCTATGAATAGTAAAGAAAATTTAAAGGCAGGAATCTTCATTGGATGGCTTTTCCTGAATGAGGTTTTAAAAAAATATTTATTTAAAAATATTATAAAATAGCACTCACTCATCAGTGTGTCTTTTCAAACTTCCATTTATCACTGCATTTTCTTCTGTATCATTCAGTCTTTTTATCTGATATTTGTAGTGTCTCTTTCATGATCGAGTCCCATTGCTCCATCACATCTGTGTCACATCATATTAATTTATTTTGTTTATTTAAAATACCTAAAAATCTGAAGACAATAGGGTAAAAGGATGCTTGCAATGGAATAAGACACTGAGGGGCTTTTCTGTCATGTAAATCTAAGATTTGGTTTTTTTTTTGGTGGCACAATCCAGGCACAGCAACTCGGATAGGGACTGCGCCATAAAAAGCTGGGGCAAAAAGGAAGCCATAAAGACAGGTGTATGTGTGAAACCCTCCTATGTGCTGCTTAAATGGGGGCATAACTTGTGCGGTGGTGACAGTGGCAAGAAAGGGAGTAGAGCTGAAGGGGGGACAGCATGGAACAAGGAGTGCCCAAGCTCTCCCACTACAGCACTCAAAGGCAGCGTGCCTTGTTTTTATGAAACTTTGTGCTAAAGTAACTTCATGTATAAATTAAAGTGTTTATTGTTTTCATGGATGTGGCTTTGTCAGCCTGGAAGATTACTGTAGTCCTTACAGCATCAGATGTGTTCTTGTCTTTTATAAAGAGATCTAAGGGGAGATGTGTATGTAAATCGATTTTTATACCTTTGGGATAAAATCTGAAATTGGGTATTAAAAAAGAAAAGAGAGCACTGGGACCAGATTCTCAGGGCACTGTTTATGAGTCCTTAGCAAAGCTAAGCCATAGCATTATGCATTTTAGACAAAAGATCTGGCCCATTGCCTGAACTTTTCCATGGTTCTTGCCAAATATAAAAGGCAAATATTCTGTTTTTTAGGTAAGGCATTGCAAAAACATGGGTTTTGTCTTGGCAGTAATAGGACAAAGGAAGAATCCTTGACCTACTCTCTTTTTATCGGCTCTGATAAAGGACATGCTGTTTTGATTTTTATCTAACTGTGGAAAATGTCATAATGAGTGGAAACGAAGTGCATGTTGCACTTTTTGGATTATTTGGCTGAGTTATCCTATTGTATAGTAGTGACATGTTGATTGGAACAAAATGTCTTACTACATTCAGTTATTTCAATAACCATTGTAAAACATTTGCAGTCTGAGGAGGAAAAAAAATATTGTTTCTGGGGTTTTTTAATCCTTTGTACCAGGCTACTTGCATGTAACTTGTAATCTTTTACTTGTTATCCTTCCTCTGACTCTGGCTCCTGGCTCATTTTCTGTAAACTGTTCTGTGTTAGTTCACAGTAATTTAATGCAAATAATGCATCCAGTCACTTAGCTGCATGTATTAGCTTATGTTTGCCTCTTCAGTCAGGAGCAATACTGCTTCAGTGTTTATGTTCACTATCAGGTATGGTCTTTCATTGTCCTTTTCAATCACTGTTGTCTCTAATTTCTATTCCAAACCTTTTCTTTGTTATATGGTTTATCCTTTGTATAGTATCCTTCATATTCTGTTGCTCAGACTTCCTTATGATATCTAATGTGTAAATATTTGTGACTTCTCATTTGTGACTTCATTCCTGCTTGTTTTTCTTCTTGATACACTTTTTGATTCTCCTTGTTTCCCTGTTTTATCACAGGGTCTGTCAGCAGCAATATTTACTACTTTTACTGCTTCTTTTGTATTCTGGAGTGCTTATAATAAAATATTAGCTTCTGCAGATTTTTCAACTACTTTCATGAGAGTTTTCTCCATTTTTACAGTTTAATTATATCACATATTGCTAGTCTCAGGTTCTTTTCACCTCCCGTGACACACAGTGAGCTCTCCTTTTCTTCTGCCATTCCTTTTCATACAAATCATTCTGACTGATTTTATTCCTGAAGGTCATGCTCAAAGGATAAAAGAATTTGACCAGTACTATATATTTTTTCCGATTTCTGTCCCTGGAAATAGAAGCTCCTTCCTTATGCTGCTTCTTTTCCCTGCACCAGTTCCTTTGCCTTATGTCTCGCTTTTTTTGCTTCTTTCTGACCTTCTGCTCACAACACAGCCTGCCATCTTGAGTAACCTCACTGTCATGGGAACTAGTGCTTAAAAGAGGAGAACAAGAGGACACTTTTGCCAGAGGGTTGGTGGGCTTCTGGAGTTTGTGCCAAGGTTGGGTTGTTGGGCCTCTGGACTTTGTGCCAAGGTTAGGAGAAGTGTTTGCTGAATTGCACACATTTCTGTGTGTCTCTCCCGCCTTGACACTTTCGGTGTTTGCCTTTTGCTTTCCCTTCCACTACTCTTTGCCTCAGTCTCGTTTTTCCTGCATAGTTCATTCCTTTTTATACTCTTTTTTTTTATTTCCCAGTCCTCACGTCACCAACACCATTTTTGCCACTCTTCTGCTTTGCTAGCGTCCTCTGCTTTTTCTTCTCCTCTTCCCTACTGTTTCCACAGCCAGTTGCATTCCTCACCTCTGATGTACTATTGTAGTCCATGTATCCATGTATTGTCCCATGGTCTAGGGTCCTTCTCCAGTCTCTCACTTCTGATTCCAGCTCTGCCATTCCTCCTGCTCATGGTGTTTCTCCCTGAGATGGTTCTCCTGACTGAGAAGGTTTTCCTTCACCTTCTTCCTACTGCTCCTCTTTCTGTAGTGAGTTTCATGTCCATTGCCCTAGAAGAAGTCATCCTCCTCAGGACTGAGCTAAGCAAGAGAAAAATGAGGGAAACTTTCTCCTTTGTTTTAGTGCCAGAGCTCTGACCTGCGTCATTTAACAGCTCTAAAGTTCTTCCTACAGAGTATGCTCAAATAACATTTTTTTTTTCCCCCAAGGGGAAAGTGAAGCATCAGATGGCAGTTTGATGATAAAAGAATTGCTTAGCCTGGCTTTGTTTCTTTGCTAACCTGTGCAGAAGTGCAAAAGATCTCACAATACTGGGCAACTTGTGTAATAAAATTATGTATACATTTATCAGCACTGAATTTTAATGTAGTGAAAAGGGGAGAGAAACTACCCTGCCTATTTACAGTGATGGCTTCTTGAACGATCATTGCTTTAGTACAGGTTGAGGGTAGAGTGAGAATCTTTGAATCTTTGTCACTCTTCTTCTGATAAGCTCTCCAAGTTTAAGAGCACACAAAAAAGCAAATTCAAAGTCACTAGAATGACTTTCAAGTGAGTTTCTAAAGTCAAGACCTGAGAGCAAACCAGACTCAGTCAACCAAATAAATCCCTGGTGTGTTTGGATGTTGAGTGTCTATGTGCTATCCTGGTCTCTTTCCACCTCAGAAAGGATACAGTAGCACTAGAAAAGGTAAAGAGAAGGGGAGTCAAGAATGTTGGGGGTACAAACTACATCCTTATGAACAGAGACAAAATAAACTGGGAATCTGTGGTTTGGAAGAGAGGGAAGCTGAAGGAAGATGTGGGAGGTCCAGAATCACAGACTGAGATGATAGATGCACATAAGTGAACTCTCATTTTGTCTGGGATTATAAACATGTTATGTACTGCTGCTAATTGCATGCTTAATAAAATACTGGAAGAGTTCTGTTGCAGATCTGGAGAGTGACTTCCAATTACTCATTTCTGCATATCTGGGACAGTGTCTGCACTCAGTTCTCAGGAAGAAACTCTATTGTGAGTGTTTGTGTTATGTTGTTTTCAGAGCCGCATGGCTTTTGCTGCCTTGGGAAAAATTCAGTTCACTACCCATGTGCTTGCAGTAGAAGTTACTTCAGAGAAAGGTAATATTCAGTGGAAGATAAATGCAGAATGCCATGTGCTTAACCTCTTATGTTGGTAAATATTAACCAGTTATTAGTTTCTTCATCTTATTAGCTACTATTGTTTCAAAAACTCTCTTACAAAATTGATATTGTTCTGAGTCCTTATGAGTTGCCATAAGAGCATATTTACCATACCTTGTTTCTATTTTTATCTCTTTGCTCACCAAATTTTTAAATTTCATTAAGCCACCTTTTCGAGCCTTCCTGAACTGTATCCCTCCTTATTGAGGGAAATACTGATTTTGCTGCATTCATTGTCTCATCGAAGAATTTTTCATATATAATAGAAGAATGAGGAAATAGCAGGCTTTAGATTGCAAACTGACTTTTTTTATCCAGTTGCAGTCTGATCCTGAGAGTACGAGAGGAATCTTGTGGTAGGCGTTTAATGACTTGGGAGACTGCCAATGAACATCTTGTTTTAGCTTGCTTCATACATTAGGTTTGTCTAACGTGTGGCTAAAGGTTGCAGAAAATATGGGTAAAAAGTGAAAACCTACAAGCAAAAGCAGAACAAATTTAACAGGTAATTGCGTTAATGACCACTTAGAGCATTCTAGCATTGTGCTTCCAGAATGAAATGCTGATTTTGTTGTAAATAGCTGTCAGCAGACTAATTATATAAATAATTCTTGAGTTAAAACTTTGAAAGAGTAATATTCTTAAATTAATCTGATGTGGAAACAGTATACAAGAAACCTGATGTTAAAACTGTGTGCAAAACTTTTGGTATTTTAGACAGACCCAAGTTAATGAAAGGAAGTTAAGAACCAAAAATAACACGTTCTCTCCTCCTGTCCACAGGAGGAGCAGGATATTGTACTTGCAACTGTAGGCTTGTCTATTATCTTGTTTAGGTAGAAATAAGACATTAAAGCACATCAATTGAAGTGCATCAAATTTTAATGGATGCTGTCATTTAGAACTAAAGTGGCTTTCGTTTGATTCCCATAAGGAACAGAGGTTTAATGTGTTTAATATGTTTTGAATTCATACCTCTGATTTGATTTAATTTTCTATTTAAAGAAGACTTGAACTATAAATTATGTATCTAAATGCCTGCATCCCACTGGAGTACATGTGAAGAATAATCATTAGGGGATTTTTTTCCTTTTTTTTTTTTCTCCTCTCTAACTATATGAAGGTAATCTTTTTTTAATCCTGAAGTGCTAATTATGTCACATAGTAGTGTCACTGAAAACTTGACGTGATCTACAAGATTGTATTATTCCTCCATGAAAAATCTGCTATTTCTGTGATTCAGCATCATGGAAACAGTACCCAACAGAATTGTATCCTGGCTGGAGATTGCTGTTGTGTTGTTGGATCAGTCTTCAGTGTTTGGTCCAGATTAGAGCATAGGCACCTGACAATTTCTTCTCAGAGCATGGACTTAATGCTGGCTTTATGCTCATCTCTCATACAACCACTGGATATAAAGTTAAGCTGCCATTGATTTTTTTTTTTTTTCCAAACAGTTTTGAATCACAGGAGAGTGTTGGATTAATACTTTGTATTATCAGAAGAGTGCTTTTTTTAATATGCTATTGGAAATGATAAATTGTTGTTGGACTGTTGCCTAATGATAACACTTGATTTATATTCCAATGTATTTTTATATTGGAAAAATAATTGTCTGCAAGTTGAGGACTTGGATGTGACAGTACTCAGCAGCAGCATACTTGACCTTGAATAGTACACCAAGTCCTTTACCAAGCCAGGGTAGATTTGAATTCTGAAGTTGGATTGGTAACATTGAGCATGACCACTTGAGAAACTACATAGGCTTGAAGTTCCATGATGTATACAACATTTCTTGGCTGTTTCTAGGGCTGGAATACCTTCCTAGGCTGCAGGGAGTCACCTCTATTTATTTGGAATATTGTCCTGAAGTGCTTGAGTTGTGTCTTTTCAGGTACTGTGGCCCTCATGTTCAGCAGGTCAGAGCAGTGGGAAGGACTGAAGCCAGGTTTGCCATTGGTGGGAGTGCTTTGGTTATTGAGCCGTCAGATTGAGAGGACATGCTGGCAGTCTCCCAGCAAATTTGTTACAGAGCCAAATCTGTTACGTATTATCTGAGAGAACCCCTTACCAGTTGAATTTTGCAGGACAAGAGGGCACGGTCTTAAGGTCTGCCAGCGGAGGTTTAGGTTGGATATTAGGAAAAAATTTTTTACAGAGAGAGTAATTTTTTACAGAGTGAGTAATCAGACCTTGAAATGAGACCTTGGAATCCAGGGAGGTGGTGGGTTGACCACCTCCGGTTGGCCCTGGAGATTTTTAAAATGAGACTGGATTTGGCACTTAATGCCATGGTCTAGTAACCAAGGTGGTATTGGATCAATGGTTAGACTTGATGATCTTGGAGGTCTTTTCCAACCCAGTTGATTCTATGTGCTCTGGGTCTGCATGGAAGCAAATGCAGGAAATTTCCATATCACAGGATAGAGAACTTCAGTAGCAAAAGCAGAGGCACAGAGTTGCACTTTTCTCAGTCCAGTAGACATATTTACTAAGTTGGAATGCTGGTTGGTCATTGTCATTATTTGGGTGCAAGAAGTTGTTGGGTGGATGTTTTTTTTAAGATCTAGAATTTATTTTAATGGTAACTTCAAATAACTTGTGTTTTAATTTGTGTTGTGTAGTTTGTAATGTATAGACTGTGGAAAATGACAGACTGTCACAAAAATGAAAAATTGCTTTAATAATAAAATAAGTCAAAAAGTTAGTTAAGAAGATGAATCAATAAGTAGACTTCAAAACTAAAGGGGAAAAGTTACTTAATTTTCTATTGTTGGGAACCTCAAGAATTAAAAATGCAGTTATCCTAGTTTCTATTCCTTTATTAAAATGTAATACTTAAGCTTTTGTTTCAGAATAATAATGTTATTTAGCAATACCAGACCATTTTCAGCTCCTGAAACGAAAATATTTATAGAATAAATACTTTCTTAATCCTTCTCATAGGAGAAGGGTGGGGCAGGTTTTTGTCCTCTTCCTGTCCTGACATTTGGCAATTTACTAGCTAGAGTCTGCTCAGTGTCTTTTTACTTCTTTATTTTTTAAAACATACTTGATTTTTCTCTTGTGAGAATTTGGAAACCTCACAGTTTGGGGACTGTGTGCTTTAGATAGATGGAAGTATTAAGAAAGGAGAATGGTGAAGGAAGTGTAGAGCAGACTTCGAGGGATGCTTCAATATGAAGGACTGCTTGGGATCAAACTGATGAAGATTGGGTGCATGTATAGGAGAATTAGAGGGAAGGAGAGAGTCTGGTTGGAGTTTGCTTTAAAATATTTTAGCTTGGTTATTTTAAATTGGAGCATGCCTTGTAAACTCAGGCAGCACTCCTAGCAGTTCATATAAGAGTCCCCTACTTGGTTTTGCAATGCCAAAGACTGTCCAAGGACAGGCCTTACCAGACCAGTATACCAAGAATGTCCTCTCTGAAGCAGAGCTTAAGCTGATGCTTAAGTTTACCTTTACCTTTCTTCTTAGGTTCTTTGGACAGTGGTTTATTTTGTGTTTGTGTGTAGATATTTCTGCTGTGTCTTTTGCAACCGGACATGCCTTTCTCGTATTGGCCTTTTTAGCCACCAACGCGCTTGCAAGAAACGTGGGTAGAGCCCTTCCCAAATCTTCGTTCGCGAAGCCTAGCCATGATGATGTGTAGATATAGATATGCATATCAATTTTTATGTTGCGTGCATCTTTTTGAGACCTCTTAGACACGTGTGAGCCTTGTACAAATTAAAGCTGGAAATGAACCCTCTGTACCTGCTTAGTTTGAAGCTATTATTATAAAGACTTTTTTTGTTGCTTTGGTTATGCAGTAACTCTGTAATTGTAATTTCTCCAAGTTGTAGTGTTAGTATTATAAACAACATGGTCAAGGTAATCCAAATTGGAAAATCCCAAAATTCAGAATTATTAACAAAACTGAATTTTGAGTAGTTTTTTAATATGGTACCTGTTTCAGTTCCCCTCTATTTTGTTCTTCTTGATAACTTTGAGACCAGTAGCACAGTTAGCAAAGGATTGCTCTTACAAGTTTAATAAACAACTACCTGTTTGTTTTGGTTTTTGTTTGTTTGTTTGTTTGGGTTTTTGTTGTTGTTGTTTGGTTTGGGTTTTGTTTGGTTTTTTGTTTGTTTTTCTTAGAGGCCCATATATACTTCCCTGAGGGAAAAGCTGCAGCAGAGGGTCTTTATTCTATGTGGAAAGGATACTATTAATAATACAGAGGAGAGGATCTAGGATTGATTAATAACATCTAAGTAAGTTGGAATTTTAAAAGATCCTCTGAAGACATAAAATGATGACCTTTAGTTTTCTTTGAAAAGCCTGATGTCAATTAAAAAACAACTTCAGTGACCCTAGAAGCTTTGAATATATTCATCACACAAGAAGTGACTTTAAAATTCTACATCATGCAATTGCTTTTATGAGCTATCAGGCTCATGTTTTGGTCTTTTCTATGATTTCTTGTAATCCACATTTCTGCCTGTTAAAGGTTTTCGTTCTAACCTTGGAAATGGTTAAATGCAGTACTACAGTGTGCACTTCCATCAAGGAAACTACCAAGACTGTTCTAGATCAGTTTAAGTACCTAGATCAAAAGACTGAAGTAGACTGTGTGGAAGGTAGGAACACCTCTTAGATGAGATTAGCCTCTGAATAAGTTTCTGAAGATGATTATAGGTTTTGTCATCACTGACACAGAAATACGTTTGCTGCAAGATTTACTGTTGTCAATAGTGAGAGCACTGTTTGTGTTCCGGTTTTCTCTAATTTTTCTTAGGTTTCCTTCACAGCGAGATGAAAGTGTCTGTCCTCACCCTGCTTTTTAAAATGGTATCTATACAGGCAAGTACTGCATAGGCATCTGTCTAGTGAATCTAGTGGCTGACATATCAAATTGTCAAGTAACTTTGTTTTCCAATGTTGATCGAAGCGCAAATGAGGTATACTGTTTTCCCTGCTACTGAGAAGCTATTCCTGAACCTTCCTGTTCGTCAGATGCCATCTTGTAGAGTAATTTTATCTCTTATCGGTTGTGTCTTTCTACTCTCGAACATGATTATCATTTAGCTTAATGATTTCTTTCATCTTTAGTGTTCATGTCTTTGTATTTTAGTGGATCTCCATCTTATTTCCTTTCAATATTTGATCAGTTACAGTAATTGAGAAAGCCTTTTCTTCCCTGTTGAGAGAGAGATTGTTCGCTCCTTTGGTCACCCTTTGCCTCTTTCAGAGCAAGTTCATCTTTTCATGTGTGTGTGGTGTTTGAGCATGGGTAAAGAAAACTGCATATAGTATTTTAAAAATAGATCACGGAAGCCTTTTATGTATTGATATCAATAGATCTCTTTCTCTTTTGCAAATACCTCAATTAGGATACCTAATATCCGATAATATCCAGTTCCACCTTTTTGTCACCTGCACCTGATGACTTCTCAGTCTGTAGTAGAAATTCTTGATTAGTTTCTAGGTGCATGAATTCAGATTTGGTGCTCATCCCATTTCTATTACTCTTTGTTTACTCAGTCATAGAATAAAATAGCATAAAAAATGATGCATTAGCACACTCCTTTTTTTCATTGGGAACGCTGTTTTTATTGAATTAGCTAATTTAAGTCACACTCATGATTTTGATACTAAGATGGGTTTTATTAATAAACACAATACTTGTTCTTTGGGAACTCCCCAAGTAGTTAATATCTAGAACTACTTGGCCTTGAAATGTATCCCATTGTCGGCTGCCTTTTTAGGTAGTTTCTTGCTCACCTCAAACTTATTCCCATCATTTCCATCTGACGAAGTACTTAGAGTTATTATAAGGTTAAAATTTCAACACAAGCAGGAGATCTGTGTTCAAAATCACTTATTGGATAAGAAAATCAGGATAGTTTTTTTAAACACATTTTTCTTTATGTTCAGCGTTTCAAAATGGGGTTTTTGCATGCTTTGGATTAACAAGTCTGCAAATGCCTTGTCTCCTTTCCATTTCTCATTTATGAATGTATGGGATGTATTTGCTAATTATCTGATATAATCTCTGAGTTTTACTTGTATCTGACTTGTGTTAGTTTCCACTTTCTGAAACGTGAAGCATTTCCATTATCTGTGTTTGTTCTTTCCATGATCAGTATCATAACTGTTATTAAAACCTGATGTAAAATATTTTAGATTCTTATTTTTGTCTTTATGTTTTAAGATATCCTACTTCTGCTTTCTTGTTCTTGTGCACTCTCTTGTGCTCCTTCTCTGCCTAGACAATCTTTACTGTCTATTTTGACTTTCCATGCAAAGTCTAACTCAGGATGACTGCTGACACTTTACATTTCCAATGCTTCAAGCTCCTATATCAATTCTGTTACCAACTTAACTTTTTCTCAGGCATCAGAGACTTTCCCTTATGACCTCCATCCTTCCCCTGCTATAAGAGACATTCACTTGTGGGGGAAATTCTCAGTGTCCCTTATGAGAGAACTTATTCATCAGACAACTGAAGAAATTACTAGCAATTCTGCATGTAGTGTGTAGCCACCTGGGAATCCTACAAGCTGTTCCATGCTATTTGGGTTATCCAAATGCAGCATTTTAAAACTTCAGGCTGTGCCATTAGCTAAGAAAGGTAATAAGCAGAGATGCTTGTACAATTCTCTTGATAATAATGATAATAATAATCATCCTCTAATATGTTTACATGAAACCCACTGAGCAGGACAGTTAAATTTCACAGATGTTGACAATTCACAATGATGTCCTTCTCTATGTCTTTCTGCCTAAACTGCTTTGTGTGCTGTTACCAAGAAAGAAATGTACCGTAACTCACCTGAGACACAGGTTTTTATTAGCATTTTACTGCAAGTTGGGTATGATGGAACTTAAATTTTAGAGCAACATTAAGCTAAAAGACTGTTAAAATATGATGCTGTGTTCATTTAGTAATAAATTTGAGTAGTTGCAGATCCTTTTTATATTCAGGTTGTTATTTTGTAATAAAATGTTGTCAGGTACGCTGGGATCTTTCAATTACTAGGACAATGTACTGATTTCTTCCTTCTAACTTTAGATTTGAATTAACAAGTCTCCAAATTGATTTACTTCTAAACAAGATTTAAGAAAAACAGTACTAGTATTATGTTTCATTTATCTATTTTGTATGTTTAAAGTTTAAAGCAATCTGTGCTGCAGGAAAGCTGGAGACAATAATTCACCACATCTCTGAAGTCGTTCATGTGGTTCTAGGTATAGCTAAAATGCACGTTTGTGAAATGCTTTTATGGTGGTGAATGAACATACAACTGTATCATAAGAAGGTGATTTGTGATGACTTACCTGTTAGATGTACGTGGCGTGTTTAGAAGTTAAATATTGACAAAATTCTAGTCAAACATAGAAGTCGTTAGGGTAGATGGTTGCTACGATCGTGATGCAAGTAGCTCCAAATATGTTCCCATGTTTTCACACTATTGGCGTCCCCATCTGCTTTAATGAAAATGTGGTTTCCGAAATCCCTCGTTTCTTTTTAGGTAAGCCTTAGATTAATACTTGTCTTTGAAACACTTGTCTCAAATTTGCTGGGTTTTTATTTCCATAGCTGTGTATTTGGTTCTACCATGTATTCCTTTCTGATTGCATCTTCCCAGTGCATTTTGAATGACTCTGCTCATCTCCACTCTTTATGTACCTATGAGCTACAGCAGCTCAGTCCTTGTGGTCACTCCCTCTTCTGCTGCAGTCTGTTTCTAGACAAGATTATTTTTAGACATAAATCTTACCAGCATTTCTGTTTGTGGCTCGTGCGCATCATTTGTAGTCTACACTATCGTTTCTGTTCTTGTCTTGGTGTTGAGCACCATTGCAAGTCCAGCGTGGGTAGAGCAGAGCTCCTGTTCTTGAAAAAGTATCTTGAACTTCTGGAGCCAACATTTCCTTGGTCTGGCTCCTGCTGCTGAAGGACCAGCTGCTGTGGTACCCAGTCTTGACAGCCAGAATGTAACGAAGAGCAAATCTTATGAGGAGAGGCTGAAGGAACTGGGGTTGTTTAGCCTGGAGAAAGGGAAGCTCAGGTTTAGAGAAAGAAAGAAACAAAAAGAAGAAAACACTTCCTGCATGGTAGAAAAAAATGTTTCTTTCATTTGCTGAAAAACAGGAATAGATTTAAGCAGCTATATTCTTTAGAAGATTTCTTGTCTTGACAGATACCTGTATAGCCAAAGGATAATATAATTTAAAATTAATTTTTTTTTATTTCCCCTAAAATAAACATCTGTAAGGTGAAAAAAGGGAAGATTCATTTCTCTCAAATGGGCCTTGGAACCTACTCCATTTACTATTTCACCATTATAAATTGATTCTTGGCAATGTATATACTAGTGCTGCAGATGCAAGCAATTTCCAGATAAAACAGAAATTATCAATCATTCTTGTGACTAATGTGTGGAAAGGGAGAGGGGAGGAAAAGTGATTCCATGGAAATTATATTTTTGGGAGTACTGCTTCCCAGCACCTCCTGAGACTAATTTAATCTGGCAGAAGGATAACTTCAGCAGCGGTGCCTGCTTTAATGTGCTGTCTAATTAGTCATGAGACCTAGTTTTCTTTTTGGCAAGCAGTAAATAAGCTTGGGTTTATTTCTGGATTACAGGACAGTAGTTGAAGTAACCATTAGAAAAAACATTTTGGTAAACATTTCTTTGAAAACACCCTCATTTCTGAAAACAACAGCCCATGAATTTCGAGCCAAGTGAGGCAGGGATCCAAAGGAAAAGAGAATTATTGGTAATAAAATAAATATGTAGTGATCAAGAACTGTGTTGTCCACGCAAAGAATTGGACCAGCTGCACAAGCTTCCTCCTGGCATCCTCAAATCCTGATGTTCATCTTTGACAAGAAACCCATTATGTTTGTGTGTCATTATTGATAAAAAGAGTGATTGGGCATTGGAATGGGCATTCTCACTGTCCCTGGAGGTGTTTAAAGAAAGACTGGACGTGGCATTTAGTGCCATGGTTGAGTTGACATGGTGGTGTTTGGTCATAGGTTGGACTGACTATCTGTGAGGTCTTTTCTAACAGAGTTGATTCTGTGATAACATCTTTTAAGATAGACACTGTTGGCAAGTGGGATGGATAGGTGGGATGGGCAGCTGTGTGCTGAGTGTGGGACAGAGAAAGTAGGTAGTGACGGGCAGCTGTGCTGGCAGAACAGCAACTCATGACGTGGAGGCTGCCCATGTCCTTATTTAGATATTTTTAAGATAATGTTGAATCAGTGGCATCTTTTCTTCTCTGGCCTGTTTAAGGATCACTTGTTTGCTATTTGACCTGTTTGGTGGTTTTGTTGCTGTGTTCGCGTTGTACAAGCACAGAAGTAACAAGAACTTCTCTGTTTCTCTGCAGCTTTTACGAGAGTTGAAGCACCCAAACGTGATTGCATTGCAGAAAGTTTTCCTTTCTCACAGTGACAGAAAGGTTTGGCTGCTGTTTGATTATGCTGAGCATGATTTGTGGGTAAGTACAGATTTCCCTGTGTGTTTGTAGTAAGAGCTTGTTCAAACTGACCTGTGTGTGACATACCATTATATAGGCAGACATGCATAAATTTCTTGCTCTGTAATTAAGGGTGTAACTGACGTCCTGTTATTTTTACACTTTAAAGCGTGCAAAAGACTATGTAGAATTTTTCGAAGTCAGATTGCATTTTGAAGTGAAAAGGATTTTCTTACAGGCTTTAATTGGAGTTAAAGAAAGCATTTCTAATTGAGATCTTCTAAAACTGAGTTTGGAAATCTGTTTAATATTTTTTTCTGCCGTCTTGCACATGCACAAATGAAAAAAATAAGGGACTGTTTTACAGAGTTCTCTAACTGAGATGTAGTGCAAGTCACCAACATTCAATCAGCTATATTCAGAGAATTTGGGACAGTATGAGTGGAAAGAAAATAAAAAACAGTAAGCTAATTGGGTCTACTGATGGACTATCACTACATGAAAGAGGCGTAGAGACTTAGATGTCTGTTTTTAAGTTTCCAGCAAAATATAGTATGATTTGATTTAATCTGTTGGAGAGGATGACAAAAATGTATTGAACTCAGTTGAACTCAGATGCAAATATTCAAGCCCCACATCTGTTAAGAAGATGTGAGTTCTGTGAACTTGGATTTGTGTTTAAACCCAAAAGATATCAAACACCAAGAATAATCAATATGTTTATAATTCCTTTGAAAATATTGGCAAGGACAGGAAGTGTTAATATTAATTCCAATATTACTTTTTAAGGCTTCAGTAATATAGAAGTTGCTATTACTAATGTTAGTGACAAATTGCTCAATTTTTTTGTACTTAGATCTTGAGCTGATGAGTATGTACTTGTAAATGACGCAAAATTGTAGTTGGAAGGAAAGTAAACTTAGACCATGCAAAAAGACACTTCTGGCTCAGAACAAGTAAAGTCATGGTATTTCATTCACCTTCATAAGCTTAAAAAATATTTAATTTTATTTCTCTTACGGGCTAGCACTTCTGTATTTTACAAGTTTTCTTCATCAATGTTCAGTGTAAACTGAGAGTTTTGTATTTCTTGTAACTGGTGGCAGTGATGATAAAGAGGAATGCATCAGCTAAACCTCTGTATGACAGAATTTATTTGTGCATCAAATGAGTTTACCCATTTTATAGAACAATCGCAACAAACACATTTTACTGCTACATTTATTACCATGTTTTAAACACCTTTTTTTCTAGCCTTTTCCATTTGATTTTATTTTGGATGTGTGGTTTTTACACTACATAATGATTTTTCACATGATTTAAGAGCTTTAGATGAAGAATCACTGCAGCTTGTTCTTACCACTCCTCACATCTGGCTGGGTATTGGATAAAATCTCAGTGATGTTAATTATTTTCTATTATTTAAGACTGAAATGTTTGTTACAACAAGGTATTTGGTGTGAACTGGTCTCCCACTTCCTTACTTTCTCATGTTTGTTTTGGTTTATTTTTATGGGACATGCTACACAAATCATTTCTCCTTTCCTGTATAGTTACCCATGTTTCCTCACTTCTTAAACCTTTGCCAGGAATTTTTTCCTCCCTTGCATAAAGTTGGCCATGTTCAAGGCACTCTTGATTCTGGCTTAACCTTGGTCCTCATTTCCTTTACCGTCAGCACTTCCCAAGCATCGCACTTAATTCCCCTTTTGTCTCTTTTGCTCACTCCCAACTTTGTGTCTTTTTCCACGCTGCCTCCTACACATGGAACAGCCTCCCAATTAACGTACGTAAAGATCCTTCACTATCCTCCTTCAAAAAACTCCAGAAAATCCACCTATTTTGTAACGCATTTCAGTAATACCAACCACTTGTCATTCTGTCTGTGTTGTGTTGTGTTTTGCATTTCCCATGCTTTACAGCTTGTGCCCTTTCAGCTCTTTGGGGCTGAATTTGTGGCAGGGGATTAGCACATTTTTTTTTATTGCTTAGCATCATGTGCTTCCCCAGCACTACATAAAACCAAAATAAGTCTATTTATCGTGGGTATGTCAGTTTGTAAGGATTTAAGTTTTGGAATTGTAGGTGTGTTGTCACTAGAGATGGAGATTCCTAGAGACCAATGTTTTGAAATGCAGGTAGCTTAGAGTTACCTACCAGAATCTGTAAGTATGGGAACTGTGCTTCTGTTCAAAGCTGCCCAGCTTTAGTAACTCCTATTGGCTTCAATAAGAAAGAGTACGTGCTCATCACGTACAAACATCAGATTAATTAAAATCATTATATTTTTCAGCTTCTGTACTGAGAACATTTGGCAAGAGATGAATAAACTATATTAGATGCTATCTTGTTCTGTTAATTTTCTAATACTGAAAAAAAATTGTCCTGTTCTAATGAGGAAAAGTGATGGTGCCAATTAAGCTTATTAAAAAGTTCTTTTATGGTGAGCAAGAATTTTTTTTTTACTTTGCATTTAATTTATGTGAATTAAACTGTTCGAATTTGAAATTTGAGATTCGATAGCTGCATACTTCAACATTTTTATAACATCTGTTGATACCATTACCAAGGGATGTAGAAAGCTATGCTAATTTGAGCTACTTTTGACAGGTGTTGATGAAGACCGATTGTGTTGTTCTTGCCTACTAACTTTTTTTCCAGTTTTAATAACTAAGTCTATCAAAGATATCTTCTTTCGTTATCTCTCAGCTTACATTATACAAGACAACGCAAAGCCATTCATGAGATTACCATACAGAATATCTAAGAATATAGACATTGTTTTGACAAATTGATTTATAATTAGTTTCCTTTAATTACCAAAATTCTTAGTGTAATACACAAATAATTTCCTTATGATTTTTCTTGACTATTTGTCTCTGTCAAAGAGAACCAGTAAAGTTCTCAGGCTGTAGGATGTGCCACACAAATTAATTTACAGTGTATTGTCTGCAGTGTCATCACTGCTTATATGTGCTCATGCTGTGAAGTAAAGATGCCTTAGCTTGAACCTCAGTGTAAAAGGAGCACCTGATACAAGGTTAAAAATATGTGTCCCCTCAGGTGCTATTGAATATCTTAATTCCTGATAGCTCACTTCAGTTTCATGCCTTTATATTACAATGGCCTGAAACTTTCAGCTTCAGATGTTCATAGCCCCAGAAACAACCATCTTCTGATCCTTGTCATGTGAGGGATGTTCCTTTTTCAATATCTGCTCATAAGGTCCTGAATGCTCTTAATCCAAATTGGACAATTTAGCAAACACAAAAAGAAATAAGCACTTAGCTAATGCATAGCTGAGTTAATCTTAAATCCCTGAGTGGAACTGATACTGTTTTTAAGTTACCACTCCAGTACATAGTTAGAACTTCATAGATTTACAGAACTGTGCATGGAATAGTGTAACAAGAATGAGTGTAACTGCTTCAAATGATACGTGTGTTTTTCTGCTATGTTAATTTTTGACCTTTAAAAATAAAAAGTTTGTTTTAAATACTAGAGTTATTGATATTTTATCACTAAATTTTCCTATTGCACTTTAATGTATGTTCTTATTTTACGTTAGTCTTAAGTTGTATACTACTCTCCATAACTTCCTATGTGAAGCTCATGCATTTTAAGACATTTTTCAAATTCATATCAAATTTATACATTACATGCATGATGTTTACTTAAACAGACTTTTAAAAAATTTGGTACAAATGAGATCTGCTCTAGAGGTGAATTCTGTTTGTTGTCAGTCTAATTACTTTTAGCCATTGGAGAGGTTATAATATTGAGAACTTTTCTTTTGTTCCCAGCTACTCTCATACTTGTAAAGCATCAGATTTTTAGGATTGAAAATATTTCTAAAGCACACATTTTTAGTACCACAGATAAGCACACATTCGATGTCTTCAATTTTATAGCCTCTGTATTTTTAAGTAGGATTTTTGATTCTAAGCAACGTTTTTGTTACACTTCTTTTTTTACATTCTGAATTAATAGTTTACCTGCCTTTCCTGGTTATGGCACAGAGTTAATTCTCAGACTCATTTGTGTATATAACTTCAAATCTCTGAGATCCCCTTTTCTAGAAATGTAACTAAATCAGAAGCTTCTGGATGGTTTTTATCTCATTCTGAAAAAGCAACATTTTTATCACAGTAAAATATGTTGAATGTGTTTTATAGTAATAAAAACCATTGTTGATTCTTAATGAGTGAGTAAATAAGTAATTACCTGTGATTTGATAATAGTGAATCATGATATATTCACTATTCAAGACCAGTTAAACCATGATCTGGATATTTTTTAGGTTTGGTTGATTTGATTCTCTTATTATTAGAGTCCGGTGATCTCTAACAACTAAATGCTTAGCAGCAAATAACACTGAGAAGTGTGGAGTTAAATTCATCTGGAAATTATTGTTCATGATAATAAAAATGTGTGGGCAGACTGGCTTTGTTCTATATGAAATTCTTGTTATGTATATATTCTACTTTTAAAAATGTAGGGTAGAGATTATTAGGATAGTCATGTGTACCTAAAAATAGCCATCACATAATGAAAAGGAGAAACTATTCTTCATACATGTGAATTTCATAACACTAGTTGACTCTCTCAGTATGCAAATAAATACACTTAATTTCAGTTAACAACATTTTGAATAAGGTTCTTTTATGATAAATGAAATTATGAGTGTTTCATACTGATTTGTGCAATTTGCTTAATCTCACAAATGTTGTAGAATAGCTCCGAGTTTTAACATATTCCTTAAAGATGGTGTAATCAGTTATAATTCTTTCTTCCACAGGCTTCAGTTTAGCTCTCAATAGTGAAGATAATTTGCGTGCTAGTTGATCACAAATATCTTTATATACATGAAAATACTTTTCTCAGTGTAGCAGTTTTATTTTTTCTCTTTTGATTTTTCTAAAGTCATGTCTATATTTTTGGTTTAATTCCATCCTGCTATGCTAGGTGATTCTTTGTGTATTCTTCTCTGTTTTATGTTTATTTACCACTATAGGATTCTACTAGCTGGCAGAAAAATAGAAGATTTGTTGAGGCAGAAGGAAATGGGCTCACATAGGTCTTTATGGCATGATTGATCCCTTCCAAATAAAATGGGTGGCCTTTTTCACCACTAAAAAAATGGTTGAATTTCTTGCAGAGGGCAATGCCATTCCTTGTCGATAGCTTTCTGTTCTGAGAATGTGCCTATCACATCCTCAGAACATAAACTTGCTTTTTCTGCCAGAGTTGTATGAATTTGAGGGTAGCTTATGTGGACTCATTTTCTGTACTATGAAGCATGAGAATTGGAGGAAACAGCAGGTAGGAACAGGCTTCAAAGACAGAGGCAAATGTGAACAGAGTGGAATGAATACCATGTGTGTCATATATATACACACTGAAAGGGTAGCTGAATTCTGATGACTTTTGTTATTGTTGTGTAGAGTTATTTTGACATATGTAGATCTGAAAGATATTAGAGGACCCCGAAAGACCCCAAGTAAACCTGGAAAAACTTTACTGAATCTGTTTACATCTTCTCTGTGTTTCAAAGCTTAGGTATTTAAAGCAAGTTGACATTAGCAAAAGTTATTGTATTAAAGTGCCTTTCACTGTTACTTAAAGTGTTGGGCACTTGTCACTTGGAATAGGGTTTTTCGTTAGGCAGTGTGGTTAATAACATTGTAAAGAAGATATTTGATGATGGCCATACACTGTCATAGTTTAGAGGGAATGTTGTTGAGGCATCCTTTTCTCCTCTCCTCTTCTGAAGGACAGTTTGTGTTGGTTGCTGTCACGCTTCCAAAATTGGAAACTAAAGTGATCACTACAGCGATACTTTTACCCACTTCTGTTTTGATTTTATTTTATTTTACTTGTGATAAGTAAACTGACAAAATTTTCTTTGTGTCTAAAACTTTGGTGTCTGAAATGAGTCCTAAGAGTAGGTATGTGAAACTATGATTTATTTTTGGAACAGCAAATGTTACTCACATTCATTGGTTCCGTCTTTGCTTTCTCTGTTTGAAAATTGTGGAAGCAATGTGCAGTTAGTTTTGATACCACCTTAAGATTTTGATTTGGTCTTCCATAGCCTTTTTAAATACTTTACACTTAATATGCAACAATATGTTGCCTTTATTCGGGTATTGATTGCTGAAGAGAGAAGATGGAAGTAATTTTTTGTTTAAAATGAGACTGGAAGCCAAATAATATGAATCTTCCTCTTAGCCTTGGCACTTATTTAATATGTATCCAAGCTTCCATCGCTTTAATATTAAAATGTAACTTTACTTTTTACTGGCAGGTTGACATAATTCCGTTTTATTCTCAAAGGCTGGATAAGGGATTGAATAGAATGCAGCAGTGTTTTTGCTAAAGTGTGGGAGCACACAGTTTGCTTCAGCTGGGAGAGGCAACTGAATTTGGCATGATTGCGTTTCGGTTTGATGGAGATGCATGTAATTTTGCAACGAGTATTGCCTTAAGCAGCAGAACTTAAGTAGTCAGGTTTTCTAGGGGCTTGTGTCTTGAGTTCTGTGGATTATCTCATGTCTGTTGAGGTGGGAGCTCGCACTAACTCTGTTTAGTCGGGCATGCATAAGGTCCCTCTGTTAGCTGGCTTCTTGCTTCTGTGAAAAGTTTCCAGATCTGACTTATTTGTTTGTTTTAACCTCTGTCGTACTGAACAGTAGTTCTTGGAATTGGGAATTGGATGACACAAACATAGAGAGAGTATGTTTGTATGAGACTGACTGACCTGGAAGCAGACTAAAATTAGGATCTTTTCAAATGCTCATTTAACTGCTGGTTAAATACTAAGGATTTGAATTTGCTCTGTGTTGTTATGCACTATGTTTACTTTGTTTGTGGTGAAGGATTTAGAAAATGCACATAGTTCTTCACTAACCAATTTTCAAACCAGTTTCAATACACTAGGTAACATAGAAGGCAGACAAACTACTAGATTTAATATTGTTTCATCAATCACCACCATATTTTATTTCCAAATGCTTAGTTGCATTTCACTTCATTTTATATCATTTATATGGTCTTGCCTTTGCTCATCCAGTTTTCCTTGCAATTTTATTACATTTTTTTCAAGTTGAAAATTGGGAATAAGCAGTTAGGAAGTAAAAACAATAGTCCCAGAGATTGCAAACAGCAAATTATAGCTTCCTTGCTTTTCCACACTGCTAATGAATGTGTACTTTAATGTTGGTCAGTGAAGTATTACTGAATTTAGAGTACAGACTTAAAAATGCTGCCACGAAGTCGATGCCTTATTTAAATGTAAAATAAAGTATATAAAAGCATTAGGAATTTTTTACATTATGTTTATTTTCAAAAGTGAATACTGAATTGGCTCAGAGGATTTGGAATCCAGTCAGCGTCAGCATGTTTTTAAGATTTAGGAATCTGAAAATATGGATGCACAGAAAGGGAAAGTGACTTGGCTACTCCTGCTGAATAGATTTTAATATTGCTTGCAATTTCATTTACCTCATATGACATGCGTTTTTCTTTCATTTTGAAGCATTTTAGATATATCAGAAGGAGAGCTTGAATCCACAGTGTTCTAATGAACTAATTAAAATGAATTTATGGCTGGGTTTCTGTTCTGTAGCATGTGACTGATATAGTGTGCACTGACAATTAAGGCTTTCCTAACTAGTTTTGCTGAATGAGTCTTGGTGTTTTCCAGCTTTTTTGGCAAGGTGATCTATCAGAATTTATGAGTTAAGTTATCTTCGGGGAGTTCCAGTGAAAAAAAGACATGGAGGATGCTGAAGGTTTTTGACCCTCTGTCTGCTTGTCATCTTGTTACAAACATGCCTCTGACTTGCCTGGATTGTGGAAGTCCCCGTGTTTTGTTCTTAGCAGTTATCCATTAGTGGTAAGATTCAGCACAGAACTTGAGCATACCTAAAGGTTGGTAGCTGCAGTGTCCAAGTGCACCTCCTGATTCCTGGAGAGAGAGCCAGAATGTCCTTCATACCTGTCAGGGTTCAGATTTATACTCCAGGACAGTCTTGATGCTGTGCTATTCTTCAAAAAGATTTATTGAATGAGAGGAGTGTAGTTTTAGTGTTTAAGGCAGTCATCTGGGGAATGGGAAATGGTTACAATTCCTGTAATTCATGTAGATTATTCCATGTCTTTATTAGGTCTGAAATTCTCACTGCTACATGCTGTACTTGAGGCTGCACTTGGGACTCTTCAGGAAGTGAAACTAGGAAAGAGTGCCTCATCCACTTGCACGGTGCACTTACGTATAAAGAACATCCTAGTTTGTGCTGATACCTGCACCTATTTCTGCACCTGAGGTCTTGGATTTAGACTGTTAAATGTTTTGAGATGGCAAGAGCACAGCTCCCTGCCATACCTGAAGTCAGCAAACTGTTCAGGTTAAAAAACTCCTTTAGCATTGTTGTACTGCTACAGCATCCTTTGCTTTGGAGCTTATTGTACACCTGATCTGCCTGATTACAAAGCTTTTGTCCAGTTGTTGTGACTATTCATTTATTTCTGCTCTTATTTATTTCTTTAATTAGTTAATTTGAGGAATAATTTCCCACAACAGTGGTAGGGCCATATGCATACATTTCTGAAAATAGAAAGAAATAAGAGAAAGTTTAGGCTTGCTGGCACCTATTTGCCTTTTTATTTCTTAGATGGACATTGCCATTAAAATTTCTGGTTAGTTTTGGTTACGTGTATTGGTCTTTCTTCATATGGCTAGTTGCTTACAAGAAATTGGATGAACTGCTTTTTTTAGAAAACTCTTTGTAGTAGTATTTGGTCACAAACACTGTGGATTCATTCCAGTGCTGTGGGGCAAATTCAGCTTTTCAGTTCTCTGGAGTATTTGGCCCTGCATTAGGTTTTTAGTTTACTTTTTATTCAGTTCTCTGAACTGTGATGTTTGCGATTTGATGGATATAAACTTCGGTAGAGTAAGTTGGCAACAATGGTTTTTATTTGCTTTTGCAGGAAATTGGATTTTATCTAGTGATATTGCTTGCTTCAAGCAAAACTATCAGTTTTAATTCACTTCTACAATTCAAAAACCCTTTCAAGATAGGAGCTTGTTTCCTTAGCCTTTCTTTCTGGGAGCCACATGGGAGGGCAGGGCTAGAAATCAGAGGGCACCAGCCTGATGTTGTCACATGCCTGACCTCTGGAGGTACTGGAGTGGCTGAGGTAGGGCCAGAGGCAGAGCCAGATGTGTTGTTCTTCCTCAACATATCTGTAGTTAATTATGTCCCATTGTGTCCCATGAGACCCTTTTTCAGTTTCATTTTCTTGGTGCCTTTATAATAAGGAGTAATGTTTTGTATGGATGGTAGTCAGTTTTTAAATGGGTATAGAAATCCCTTTTATCGATTACATGCACCTTGAAAAAGGGCAGGACTGGATTTATGGGTCTGTGTGTATGACCTTTGCCTGTTAGTACTGCTGTATTTTTCATACCATATATTAATGAATATATTAATTTGTGAGTTTATGGTATCATTACTGCATTATAAATCATATTGTTATTACACGAGAAGGTCATTATTCAGTGAGCGTTGTATGGTACTGGCAGGTAGGGACTCCCAGTTGAAGCTATGAGAGAGAATCTTCTTGTAACATGACAATAAAAATTTTTTCTAAGGAAGTGATTTTTTAAGGCATTCCATTTACAGTTTTCAGAGTGATTGCACAACTGAAGGATCAGGTACTAAGAGAGCTTGTCTTGTTTACTCATTGTCATGTGGGTATTAAAAACTGATAATCCTTTAGATTTATACTGGTTTTTAATACACAGCCATTGCTGTTGTACATGTAGTAGTGGAAGGCTCTGTGGGAACGCTGTTGATAGGGAGTAAACAGGCTTCTTTTATTTACTTGTGTTATTCTGCTTTTCTTATTTCTCTTTAAACAATATTGTCTATACTTGTGCTAAGTCCAATTTGACAATGGCTAAAGTACTGGTGACTGCTGGGGGTAGCATTTACCATAAGGAAAGATCAACTTGTTTCCATTTTCATTGGGAACCGTAGTGACAAACTTGATGGGAGTGGAGGTGGGAGGGGGGAGCAGAGGTCTAATGAAAGCACAGCCATTGGCTACCTCTTTAATCTGGGGAGGGGAATGATCTTGAACTAGACAAATCCTGTTTAAAGAATTGGGTAATTAGTAGTCTTGTCACTCCACAGATTAGCATTTTGAATCCTTTTCAGTAAAAATGCAAACTGCCTTTATTATTTCCATCTTTCAAAAGGCACATAATTGAAAACTATTGTGTTATTTGAGATGCTTCTTTGAATTGTCTTCAAAAAGATTTTTTTTTCCCCATCTGATTGAATGTATTTAGTTGTTTGTTGAATGACAGTATATTCAGATGGGGTTTGTGCCTTGCATAGCCCCATCTTGTCTGAGGATTGAAAAGGTAGAATGGCCTCACTCCAATTTATTTCTTGTACAGTGTAGCAAAACCAAACCTAACCTGTCATCTCCACAGTGATCTTACAATAAATATTAATTAGTTTATTAATATTTCATGATCTCTCAACAGTCTTTCAGTTGTATTTTTTTATTCTTTCAACTGACTAATGCTGGGGTCGCTTCTTGCATTCCGTGTTTTCAAGTGGTATTTGTCCTCTAGTGGGCTGACTGACTTCTGTAATCTAAGAGCCACCAGCTTGTTGTCATCATCAATGAAGTATGCAGCCAACACTTAGAAGCAAGAAGATAACCACTTTTAGATGTTTGAACATGATCTTACCCTAATGTTATGGTGAGGGTTTTTGGAGTTACTCCCTCCCCCCCCCTTAAATATTTTTAAAAATATTTATTTAATCTTTGTCTATTGGGATTCTGATTTAGCGGGCAACACTAGAGGAGTTGCAAATATGCAACACATCCTGGGTGTTTTTGAAGACAAGGAGGGAAAGTGTGAAAGCATAGAGTGTGATCCTCCTTCTGGTGGATACTGCTGGTTTGAAAGCTTCTGCTCTTACTTCTGAGGATAAGAGGATGCCAAATGGGGAGGAGGGAGGGAGGAGAATGTCTAAGACCCTTTACTGAAGGTAAGTAACCAGTATTTAGACACTAACAAAAGCTTGACAGCTGTTTTTTAAAGCAACTCAGAGAATGAAAACAATTTAAGAAAATTGTGAACACATCACTATTACTTTTAACTGCAAAATTCAACAAACTTTGTATTTCATTCCATTAATGTTAGTAGTTAAAACAAACCAAATAAACCAAAGGAAAACACAACCACCCACCTTTTTACCTATCTAACTTAGTTCATGTTTTTACTTGTTTTATTTCTAGCATATTATCAAGTTTCACCGTGCCTCAAAAGCAAATAAAAAGCCCATGCAGTTGCCAAGATCTATGGTTAAATCCCTACTCTACCAGATCCTCGATGGAATCCATTACCTCCATGCAAACTGGGTGCTTCACAGGGATCTGGTAAGTGTGGCATGTATTACCTGGTCAGGAAAGTTCCACGTGTATGTTGTTGGGTAGGACAAGAAAAGTCCCTATTAGTAATCTTGCATATCGATCCGTACAGCTCTTCCTGTTATTGTTGCAGGAGACCAATTGAGACTTTAAACATGAAAACAAACTATGTTTTCACATTGTTTTTATCTGAGTCATCTGAGCTCGGACAATGATACTAGATCCGGTAATAGGATTGCAGCTATCGATATCCAAAAACAGTATGTGAGACGGCTGATATATGTTGGTCGAACATTCTTATAAGTTTATGTGTGACTTTGAAAAGGCATTTAAGTAGGAAAGTGATTGATACCCTTGTACGTTGTTTGGCTTATGTGCAAGTTACCATAAAAGCTAGTGAAAGAATAGTTTTTCATGGAGTATTTCTTTTCCATGTGGTGTTTTTTCTGACCGTGGGAAGAGAACTATAAAAGAGTTATCATCTTGAAATTTCTCATGACCTGAAGTAGCTCTTTAAGTTGACTGCAGATTACAAGGGCAGCCAGTTGCCTTGTCTTAGTTACCCTTTTCCCTTTAAAGTTTTCCATCGCTCCTCATGCTGAACTGAAGTGCTACCACAGGTTACAAAAAGAATACTGATGTGAATATGCTGCCGCTTGCATTGTAATTAGAGTATTTGGCATGAGACAAACAAACATGATGGTTAATACACCAAACATCACTAGTTGGTATGGTAGGAAATGTAGTGTAATCTGGGTATAAAGCCACAGCTTTTATTTGGTTCTTTTCCATAGTTGCCCCAGTATGTCAAAATAGGGCTGCATGTCCAGAAACTTACAATCACTAATTAAGTTTTGTGAGACATAGATTGGTCTTGAGTCTTTAATAGTAAACAGGGGCTTGGATTAATTTTTGGATGTAGAGCAAATTTTTTTTGAAAGACATGAATAAACTAAGGCAGACTTGGAATAGAAGTCACGGACATCTTCTGAACTAAATTTTATCTATTTTTTGTTGTAATACTTAACAACAGCGGCCACAACGGGTTTCAGATTTTGGTATAGATCATTTTTTTACTTTGTTCTTTGGTGTTTATTGTCAGTTTTTCTGTTAAATTCTAAATGTTGGTATACTGGGGAGATGGAGAGGGCTCACCTTTGGAATAGTAGCTACGACCAAAAACAGGAAGCATGTACAACCCTGATTTTCATGATACAATTACTACTTTCCTAAGGAGACAGCTGTTGTTCTGGCAGAGTGCTCAGAAGTAATTAGCTACAGCTTGAGAAGGAACACCTGAGAAGTCTATATCCAACTATGTTTAAGGGAAATATGCATTCATGGAACTTTTAAATATATATACACTCAAATGCCATGCATATGAACTTGATATTTTGATAGGAAATACAAGATCTAAGTAATTAAGGTAATAATAACAAATACCCTCGAGAATTTTCTTGCTGGTGTTGCTATTTCCAGCCTGCAGCACCAGGTGTTTTGCTTGACTAGTGCTGCTACTTTACAGTTCTTATCTGTGGTTGACACGTTGCAGCAAAGCTGGTGTCTGATGTCTCCGGCTTTCCTCTTGGAATTTTGGGAGATGATTGTTGCTGTTACAAAAAACACTGTTTTTCATGGCTCTGGAATGATAGTGCTTGACAGATGTTGGCATAATTGAGAAGGGAGAAGAACAGAAATTTGTGAAATCTTTGTGGTCTTGATCTACAAGTAAATTTAGGCAGATGGATTCCGGGATACCTCAGTAAGACAAATGAAGCCATTTTGAAAATTGCTTTTATACGCTGGTGATTTAAAGGTGTATTCAGAATCCTTTGCCTTTTTAAAATTTGTTGTGGATTCCTGAAGAATTCAGGTACTTCAAATAGTTGTATCTTGAACATGGTAAGAAAAAGCCTGATGTTATTCTGGATGTGTCCTGTTGGCACTTGAACTTCAAGGTTAATATAATAATTTAGTAACCAGTTTAAATCCTCAGTGAATGAAAAGTCTTTTATATCTGTAATTTTTATTCATATGCTCATACTTGTGATTTTTGCTACTAAGCACGGTACCTCAGGCATGATTTCACTGGAATCGGTTCCTTGCGTAATACATGAATACCAGCTCCTCAGTGTCTTCTTAAGATGGGGAGCAGTTTTTTTGGTGTTTTTCTCTTAGCTGTTTTAATTTACATCTGCTGGAAAAAATATTTTTCCACTTTATGTAAACCAAATTTTGCATCAAAACACCTTGTACTTTCTTGGTTTAATATAGCTCTGTTCTTACTATTTTTAACATGTATTTGGATGTAGACCAAAGATGGTGACATCCATAAAAGTCATGTTATGCTTTTTTCATTGCTTCAAAATAATATTAAATTCTCCAAGAATATTTATCATAATATTAGTCAAATTCTCCTCGGCCATGGAAATGACCTCTATAATTTTTTTAACAAATGTTATGAAAAAACAGAAACATGCCAGATTAGGTATTTGCAGGAGTACCTGCTTAGAGAGGTATATGAAGAACATTGTTTAAATCTTAATTTACTAGTGTCTTAAATAAAAGATTTTTTTAAAGAAACTGGAACACCAAATGTGTTATTTAAAAACCTTAAAATTACGATGGTATTTTTAGTTGTTATTTTTAATATCAGCACTAGCCAGCAAAAGTGTGACAGGGTAATAGAAGTGGTGAACAATGTGAATTTGCAGACTTGCAATACATGTCCTGTCCTTGGCCTGAGCTGATGGATAGTTGTTACCACAAGGAGACAGTCTCGTTCCCCTCTTCACTGCTAGGGGGGGATGCTAGGCATTGCCATCCATGTTATTGGTCTGGCAGGTGATGCTCACCTGACTCATGGTGAGCTCGTTCATGGAGTTAAACACACAGAAAATATCCACTTTTCACCTGCAGAGCTTATTTTCTGCAGGTTTAGCTCCCTGAGGGACCTTACTGGGAACAGGAGTTGGTGCAGAGGCAGCGTGAGGCTGGAGGTGGTGGCAGAAAGCTCTACAGGCTGCTCTAGCATCATCTGCCATTAGATCATATTATTTTATTGTTAAAATACACTTTTTTGGGTCTTTGGAGAAAGGGCAAGTGTTCGTAAAAGATCAGATCAGTATAATTTTATGTTTGCCTTGACTCTCTTGTGATATAAGACTTACATCAGCTTGAACTATGCCAAAACAAGTTGAAATTTAGGAAAGTGCCCATATTGAGGCAAACACTGAATACACTCACACTCATACTTCTAGAAGTTTGAAAATAATTTAGTGTAGTGTATCTTTCAATGTTTTGTAATATTTAGGTTATTTTGTTTCTGGCTTCCTTACCCTGAGAGTAGCTGAAAGGTGCGAAGTGACTTTCAAGTTTGGTTTTTTTTTAATCTAAGCTGTTGATTTTGGTCAGTTAAAAAACATTCAGCTGTTAGGGCACTATTGAAACAAGTATAAAATATGGAACAGAAGCACTAGATGTCTGATTTCTTTAAATAGCATTGTGTCAGCCTGTAAACGTTGGAGTTGACTTAAGTCTATGAAAATCCATACACTTGTTCTCCTGTCAACCCATCTTGAGTGGTATTTTGTTGTTGGATTGCATGTCATTGGGCAATGACAATTTTGCCTTTTCAACAAAGCAGCATTCCTGAAAGCCGTGCACGAGAGGAGGGAGGATTTGCTGGCTCTGCTGGCTGCTGGGGCATTTTCTCATGAACAAGAGGTTAGTACAGATGGATATTGGAGAAAAAACAAAAACCTTTGAGTACTAAGCTTTTGGGTTTTTATAAATGCTTTATATACACTGTGGGCTGCCCACTTGAACAGGATCTAGTATTGTGCTCCATATCTTGAGTCAATAGCAAGTTAGAAGATGCAGCATTTGGAGTACAGTATTTCAGGGTGTTCTGATATCTTTGTCCTTCTCCCCCAGAAATGAAATATTTCGATTCTACAGGAACGTTCAGCAAAGGTCTTACTTTGCAGGGATGTCAAAAAATGGAAATTGTCCATATACTGTTTGAAGTGTCTGTTCATGTTAGCAACAGGAAGGATTGGGGCACTTTATTGTGCTAATAACCTCTCTGTAGATGGTGTTATTTGCTTAAGGACAAAACCAGGCAGAGACCATATCCTTTAGAACTTTATAAAAGCAATTTCTGTTTGTAATAGGTTGTATTTTCCTGAAGGGGAGGTATTATCTATGAGATGTTTGAAGTGCACAGAATCCATACTGGGGAATTAATTTAAGATTCCATTTACGTCCTTGAGCGTTTCTTTAGAATACTGCTTTGTATTATTAAAACTACAGGTTGAAAAATGAATGTTGGAAATCAAACTCACCAGAGAAATGCATATTTGTTTTGGTTTTTCCCCCCTTTTCCCTGGGATTATGTTAAATGGTCGCTTTCAGCATTCTGAAATTGAAAACTTGTTTGTTGCAATGATCATATAAACTAAGTCTGTAAAATAAGCTAAGTTCCTAAAGTGTTTTTATTATAAAGTTAAATACTTGTTGACTAAGAATTTCTCAGTTTCTCTTGTAATGACCCACTACAGCTTTAGAATGTTGTAATTGACTGTGTGTCATTTTGCAAATTAAGGAGATTAGTGTACAGCAAAAGTACAGCTCCTTCAGTTTGCAGTCTACAATGTCAGTATAAAAAGCGTGAACAGCAGTGGCAAGGAAAGGGTACTTTTCCTGTTTCTGTTTTGGGAGGGAATCGGTGGTGATATGGCAGACTTTTGCACGCAAGTGAATAAATCCTGAAGAAAATTCTGGGTGCAGGGTCCTTATATACTGCAGGACAGCTCTTATGGTGATATTCAGTGAAGAAAAGTCATTGTAGTGAAAACTCAGGGGTGGTTTTTGTCACTTAAAAAGACAGCAGACCTTTTAGAATTTTGAAGCTGATAAGTGGAACAACACAGTGAATCTTGTAATTGAGTTTTTTCCTGGAGAACAGTATGTAGTGGTTGTTGTTTTTCAGGGTTTTCTGGAAACTGCAGCTATCTGGAGCCTCCTGTCAGAAGTCAAGCGGAAAGGGAAAGGCCAAACTGAAGGGGTCAGACAGATGGTTTTCTGTGGGCATCTGCAACTTCTGTCTCCCTCAAAAGCACAGCCTATTCAGAAATGATTGAACTAATTATTTTTTCATCCTCTAACTCTGACAATTTGTGGGAGTTTTTTAAAAATATTTTTATCTTACTCAGAATATTTTAAATGATCCATCACAGTGTTTGTGTGGAATAGCAACATTATAGTATTATATTAAATATTATAGATACATATAATATAATTATATTAAATTAAATAAAGCTCTAATAATTTTTAGGTTTTTAGTTGACTTAATTGACTTTTAGTTTAGGGATTAACTAAAAAAACCAATCACTTTCTCGTTGTAATCCTTCTCTAGACAGTATGTAAATCTGCAGTCTCTTACCACGAACCTATACCTGGACTCTGCTCTGGAATTTTGCTGCCACATTACACAACTCACTTAACTTGTCTTTGCCTCTGTTTCCCAATCTGCTAGCTATTTATGGGTCTAATTTTAGCTTACTGCTTTATGTGCTGTGAAAGCAGTATAATATATGTGGTTTATGTAGGTAACTTATTTTTGTTGTTTGATATTCTTCTAATGAGCTGGAAGTATTAACAAAAACTAAAACTAAAAATCCATTGCATGTCGCATGAAGGCACCAGAAAACTTAAAATTTGAAGTGGATACTGACTTTTTGCTTCTGCGTTCATGTTTTCTTTTCAAAGCCTTTGAGAAATGGGTGCTTATTATTACTAGTTTATAGTATTTAACTACTCCCCCCTCTTCCTTCCTGTACCCTCCCAAGAAAATTTTCCAATAAATGATAAGAGAAGTTACCTAAAAAGTAGCAGAACTGAAGTGGTTCTTAAATATCCCACTCGCATTTTGTTAAGTAAGTGAACTGTGGGTTTGAAAAATAAAATGTAAAGTGACGAGTGTGGGAAACTCCCCTTTTACTAGCAATTCTAAAGAAGGATTTTTATGTGCTGATATCAAAAGTAAATTTAGATGTAGGTTCATGCACCCCTCTCTTGACAAGCAGCTGCTGTGTAGGAATGCAGAACTGTTGGGTCCTGCCTTCTGCCAGTAATTTTGCACTGGCTTGAAAAGCTTCTTGACCCTGTTGCATCCGTTTGAGCATGCACACACCTCCTATAAATAAATATCGAGTCAACCTGTCTACCAGTTTCTTTAAACTTTTTAAAAAACACTGTAGTTGTAATCCCCTCTATTCTATGTTATCATGTGTGTGCATGCACGAGAAGGGTGCATGAATATGTATGGACATGCACTTCTGACTCTCGTTTTTCCCTATCTGTGTATGGGTTCAGGCCTTTTAATTGTTTATTATTCTGTCTGCATGATCTCTTTGGGGTGGAGGGGACTTTCCACAATGTCAGAGAACCATATGAATGATCAAACTCAGCTTGCAGATTTCCCAAAAGAAAGGAAATGCAAGCTAATCCTACGTATTTTAAGAGGTTAGACTCCTTTGACTTCAGAAAGTGATTTGAATTTACTAACTGAAAAGTTAACACATTTTTCCTCTATTGTATTGGTTAGCGAGAGGATAAACTTTTTTATTTACTGCTGAGGAACAATAGTATGTGGGTGCTTATACATGTATCTGCATGCACATGTGCTTCTAGATAGATAAGTGAACCAGAAATTTTACATGCTGAAAAACAAACGGAGTTTTATCAGCAGGTGCTTTTCTCTCTCTTTCTTTTTTTTTTTTTAAGTGTTAAGCATATATTTCAGGGCACCTATGAAAAAATGGTGGATTTCTCATTACTCAGAACTTTGCTTTTGTCCTTCATTTGTAAAAACTAATCTTCACATGATTAAAAAAGATCTGTGAAGATGTACAGACTAATACTTCTGTTGTGTACATGGAAACAGCAATTTTTCCATGACTGAGTAATGCATACCTTTTGGTTTGTGGCAAGAGTATTAAGATGTTTGTAGATTAATTTTTACTAATAAAAATAATTACAGGTGAAGAAAAATGCTTTACCTCAGGTTCTGAAACAAGCTTATGCTCATAAAACTCTGACTGGATATAAATTCAGATGAGTCAGAAGAAACAAAGGGACTGATTTAGTGTTCTTCTGACTGTGTTTTGCTGCTAAAGTCAACAGATGACATATGGCCTGTGGACCTCTTATCTCTTTTCCTGAGGTGGAAAAAAGGCAACAAGGAAGCAAAAGTATTAATATAATTCTGGAATTTATGTGTTTTTTTCCCTGATATAAAATAAACAGAAGGAAAATGTAATCTTTTTTAGTATTCCCAGTTTAGATACCATCTGCCAAAGGAAGTTTCTAGTAAATACATAATGTGCTTAGCCTACTGGTGCAGCTGACCATTTGGAGTGAGCAAACCGAATTTTGCCTTCTAAATAAAAATGCAAAGTTTAGAAGCTGCTTTTAGAAGGTTTTCTTTTGTAAAAGTCTTACCGCCTTTTTTTTTCTGTTGGAGAAAGTACCTTTGGGATAATTGAATTGACTGTAACTGCATCTATGGGATTATTTCTGTTTGGACTCATTACCCCTTCTGTATAAAGCTACAGAGGTTGGCACCTCTTTCTATAGTAATAGAAATTAATGAACCTTAAGAGAAGTGTGTTAAAATCAGTGAAGACAACTAATGTAACTACATATAATCAAGAAAAAAATGAAAAACTCGCATTTGTTCTCCATGCTGTTTGCCATCTTGTGCTTTCTCCTGTGCATTTCTCTTCATTTGGAAACTTGCTGTAGTTATTGCTGATCTACTAAGCAGTTGCAGTAATGTTGCAGATTGTCTTGCACTTTAAGCATCTTTGATCAGTGATCCAGGAAGCTGCAGTGACTAGCAAAGGACGTTAGTTTATTCCTCATTTTGTTGTGTGTGAACTTTGTCAAAGAAACTGGCTCTGCTGCAGAAAATGACTGATCAGCTGGTGTGTCACAGATGGCTTATCTCAGGGCCTCCTTGTCTTTTCCAACCTCCATCCCTTCTGGCTTCTGGCTAATGTTTCAGAAATCACTGGCCTTACTGTAGCTCTTAGGACTAAGTACCACCGTTATATCAATTAAAGGAAATGAAGGAAATACTTTATCTAGTCTATGAAGTGACTATACAAAGTGATCCTCTCAGAAACTGGGTACTATGTCTTCAGATTCATCTTTAGGGAGGATTGTGATAGTTGTTTTTTCTGAATTTCACATAAAACCAGCTCGGAATTAAAATTTCAAGATATTTTAATAAATACAGGAACAATCCCTCAGGATATCTGGACCACTGGTAAAAGCATTTATAATATTCTTTCATGTGTTTTAACAGTGAAGAAGCAAAGATTTCAAGACAAGTCATAGTGCAAGTAGTCAATGTTAAACACATACAGTTTTCTGTATACCAAACCTCTGTATTACCAGAATTTTAACTTCTCTGTTGTTTTCCTGCCCTCTGGCAGCTAAAGTCCATGTGAATATATGACAGGTGTTCTGACAGATCCCCATTCCACTTTGTTCAGTGCCTCAGTGGTGTTAGAGCACAACTCACCATCGGTTTCCTTTGAGTGGCTTTTAGAAGCACTTCCCCAGCAGTTCAGTAACTTTTCTGTGCTACTATGTAAAGTAGTAGAAAACTATGTAAAAATCATTTTATTCTATTTAAGCAAGCTGATGGCATCTGAAAAATGTTTTTTATATTGGAATTATGGTTTTGCATTTTCAACTCCTCCCTCCCACCTGCAAGCTAGCCTTCCATCTGTGTTGCTTTGATTCCTCCTGGTATAATAATCTTTGAACATAGGTTGTGGTTGGTTTGGTTTTTTTTTCTGTTAGTTTATTTCTATATAACCAATTCAGGTGTTTTGGGTTTTGGGGGGCTTTTTTTGATTGAAGAGTTTTACCTAACCAAAAAAAAAAAAAGTAATAAAAATAAAGTCATGTACTGCTAGGAGTTCATGCCTACTTGTTCTGCTAGTTTAAATATTGAGCCCAAATCCCAAAATTTAGCATTATGATGTTCTATGTAGCTGGTGTTCTGAAATATAAATTATGTCAAAGAAAATAATTCCATAGACAGTATTTTGCATTCCTGAAATTCCCCTTGGAACAGGAGATTTCAGCTACTCAAGCCATTTTGTCTTACACTGCAATTGTTACCAAAGACAGTTTTTCACAAATGTGTCTTCTGTTCTACATTCTTCTTTAATACATGAAACACGCTTGTACATTTTTACTTTGATTTGCCTTTCATGTAGTTACTTTTGATGTAACACTTGTGGATGATGAATGTTAGAATTACGAAATAAGTGCAAACTCCAGTGTGCTACATTTTAATGAGCTGATACTGACTTCTAATGCTATGAAAGTTATTTTTGTGGCTGTAGAACTGTGAGTATGTTTAGATATTTGCCAGCCCAGCTGAAATGAAGTTTTTTCAGTGGGATGTTAAAGTTTGTTTTGTTTCTTGACATTCAGGGTGTGAATTCCAGTTTAATCCCTAAGAATGATTGTTTATCAAGTAAATATTAATCTGAACTCTGATAGCTAAACCAAAGAGAATTGCAGACCCATTTAGGTTTTGGATAATGTGTTTGCTTGAAATTCTGGTTATAGCTGGATAATATAATAATTTTTCAGTAGCTTCTTACTAATTTTACTTTCAGCAAATACATATGCTGTCACTGGCTGTCTGCTGCTTTTTGCTAGGATGTGGGGTTTACTTCGAAGCTTATTTCTCTGTGCATGTCTCTTTGCTGTGGTGAGGAGCTGCTGTTCTTTGGTCCCAGCTTCTGTAGTGGGATGGGAAGAGCTTGCAGTAACAGTAAGCCTTATGGGGACTAAAAAGTAATTTTTTTTATGTGCCATAAATATACTTAAGTGTATATTGCAAGTGGTTTGTTGAGTTTGAAAAAATGTTTAACTAGAAAACAGCTTGATTTGTTTATCTCATTTCAAGATTTTTTTTTCCTCTCCTGCTATGTGAAAGTTTTGATTCTTAATTCTTTCCTGTCCATAGGGATATATAGTACTATTCCTTTATAACCTGTACTTCACTCAAGTGCTGATCCCCACAGTTCTGCTCACTCAATGACTTTTCTTTTTACTTCATTGGAAAAGTACCAGATGCTAATCTTTCTCACTCTCCCGAGAGGTGTACATGGGAACACTTGAGAAGGTCTGCGTTAAGTGTTGAAATAGATTAACTAAATTGTGCTAAACTTTTTTTTGTGGCTATTCTGAATGGTCTGAAAAGCACCTATGTGGCTATTCTGAAAGTGGTCTGTGCTCAATTCAGCTGTGCCAATGCAAGGTGGTGCTGTCTCAGCCCTCTGCTGCACTGGAGGCGATGCTGGGTACCATGCAGTCAATGCTGTAAGTGTGCTTCTCTACTCACTGTCCCAGTTCTTACTTTTGCCTTTGACAAAGGTATATTTATTCCTGTCAAGGTGCTAAAAGTGGACTGGAGGGCCATGGCAGAGGAGCTCATCTGCCCATCTGCTGTCTGCATGATTATCTCCAGCCAAGAGACAGTGTGGACTGCTAGAGGAAGGAACATTTTAAACTGTACAGCTGTTTTTCTTGGTGCATATGATTTGGAATCCTTTTTCAGTATTCAGATAGTTTTAATTTAATTTAGTTGAAAACCTTAAACTAATGCAGAGGATGTGGCTACATGAACAAGTTACAGCAAGGCAGTCTAGGGTGTGGATTCACTCTGCATTAGTTGCTCTGTAGTAACTGCTCACCTGCGTGTTTTTATCCTGCAGAAAATGCATAGTCCTTTGATAACTCACTTCTTAATGAAGGTGAGATAAAATTGCCTAGCATAACATCGCTAAAACTGGACGGGTACTGTGTTCATTTCCAAGTGCTTTACATTATTTCTCAAAATTATTTCATTAAAATGCAGGTAACTAAAATGCAATATAATAATGACAGTATGGTATTGGTTTTTTATGACTGGTACCCATATGTTGAGCTTGTAGAACAATTCAGCCTTTTGGGTACAGTCCCTCTACAGTGCATGTCTATTTTAGATTTCAGTATGCAAGAAGCACTTCAGTCTTAGACAAAATTTTGTTCAGAACTGGGTGTGTGAGGTGTGTGTCTCTTTCCATCCTATTAACTTCAGATTTCAATATGTCAAATGAGTTGATAGGTTTGGGATTTTTAATTGTAGGGATGTTGCAGCCATCAAATGTGTAATAAAGCTATTATTGCCTCTAATAAAGGTTCCCTAGATTTTAATCCTGGTCCTAAGTTTGTAATGTGACTATTTTCAAAATCAGTGTTGCAACTATAGAGAAGAATTTCAGCTGATGAGCATAGCATATACAAAACATGGGACAGAGTAACAGCAAGTATAAAGTGCTCTGATGGTAAGTTCTGAAAGCTAGGGGTTTTCTCAAGAGCATTTTGTTACATAGTAAATTTTTCAAAAGTCTTAATCTTTGAGGAACAGGGATGGAGTGCCTAACCTCTTTATGCAGTCTGAAAAAAGAAAATAAACTTTTCTGCAGGGAGTTTGTTTGCATTTTAAGTACTTCATTTTTGTAAGAATGTCCAAGGACTTATTGGCAACATCGAGAGTGAGATAAATCCTAAATCTTGAGCACTGGAAACTTAGCTATTTTTCCTAGTAAGTGGGGCAAATTTGCTGTAGCAAGGACAATCGTATCTTACTTTGAAAGTGTACTATGTGTTTGAAGTTGCTTATTTAAAAAAATAAAAAAATTAGGGCAGCTTGACCTGCCATTCTTTAATATGCTTGTGTTTTTGACATGAATCACAGAATGTTTCTCAGGAATTGACAGTATCTTACAGCATTGCATGTCTATGCAGGTTGTTTTTCATTTTTTAACAGGGCATAATTGTTGAATGGAAAAATATTATAATTAGCTCTGAACTACTTCAGATTTTGTTTTCGGCACGTAGAGCCTTCTTCACAACTCTTCTTCTGTTTTCTTTCTTGACACAAATCTTTCATTTGCTTCCAGCTTCCTGCTCCTCTGCCCACGTTCCCATATCTGTTGATCTGCCTTTTGCCACTTCTTTGCATTACTCATATAACCTTGACTCAGCTTTTACTTTCCTGAAATACTCCTGTATTCCATATCCACAGTCTTAATTATTGCTCTCCCCTTTGGCCTTCACAACTTTGAGCTCTGTGGATTGTGTGCGTAGAAGCCTGTGTTTCATACTTTGACCCCTATGTGGGAAAAGCTCACACATTCCAGGTGGAGTGACCCTCCTTTCTTTAGTTTCTCATTAGAAGTACCATACTCAGATAAAAATTCCACAGACTCATTAAAACTTAAAGGTCTCTAGGTTCTGAATTCAGTAATGCTTCCTACTGTGGTGGTTCTGCTTCAGAAAAGATGTTGAGACAGACTTTCTTCAGGCTTTTGTCTCCCAAAACAGCTTTTCTCTGTTTCCCCACTCAATTATATGTACCTAATCTTCTCTCCCTATGCTTTTTAGCTTCTGACTTCCATTAGTAGCTTTAAGAATGAATATTGTAATTGTGGTCATGTATGTTTAAGTTGTTACAATCTATAGTTCTGCCATGTCTTAGTTTATATTTAGTTCTTCTAAAGTATTTGGAGATTAATGGGAAAATCCTTTACAAAATAAAAAAAGGGGGCTTATCCATTTTGGGTCTGGCAGGCTTTTTTTTTTTTTTTAACAGCAAATAACTTTTTGTCAGTACGCTTTTAAAAAAGCACCCACAAAAAATTAAACTTTCTGGAAATATTTGTGTTATTTATATTGTTGGAAGTATATATATTACTGATTACAGAAATTTTGGACATGTCAAGCTGATCCCATGTCATAATTAACTAGCTTGCATGAAGGTTGAAAATCTTCAACCACAGACTTCCGTTTAGAATCGACCTTGATTGACAATTGATTGAAAAAACTATTAATAGTTGGTGCTGAAAACTGTCTGTAGGCACACCAGTCAACTCAATTCGCTCTTTCACATGGTATTAGATACAGTACAGCAACTTCAATGCCTAAGAAGGGTCTTGATGCTTACTATAGAACTATTATAAAAGTGTTGCACATAATTCCAGAGACATGAATAAAGTTTTAAGTAAATGTTAATGTGTTAGGTTAAATTGTTCTAAGGTGACTTAATGATTTCTTTGTTTTGTGCTGCGTGTGTAATTTGGGAAGGGCCTAATCTTCAAAAGCGGTTAACAGACTCCCACACCTTGTCTTAAGCTGGCTACCTTAAATATTTAAGCACCACCTATTAATATCCTGCCAAGAACTGCTTTTTGGTTTGCATTAATGAGGACAAGTAGTACTAATACCTAATGTATTTGTTCATGAAAGCATCTCTTAACATAATTGTCTTTTCATGCATTTTTATTACGTAGTAAAATAAATATGAAGATTCTGGCAATATACGACAGAAACAAACTTCAAGAATCTGAAACACCACGTTGTAGCAATATGCTACACTAAATAATGTACTTATTTTCCAAAAAAAAGTTCTTGTACACTTCTGAAGAAAGGAAATGACTTGCTTCTTGTGTAACTTATTCTGGCTTGATTGCCTTCATTGCTTCTTACATGTTTTTTCTTCTGTTTACATTCACAAATCAAGACAGTTTTAGGACAGAAGATTAGCATTTTGTTTTAGATACTGTGCAGCTTTTAATAAACTGTAGTAATTTCCATGAACACTTAAAGTCACTGTATCAAACATGTTCAATTTAAACACTCTTCTTTATGTTACCTGGGTTATTTTAAAACTGAGGGCTGGAAAGGTGCTATAAATATTATGGAAACCTTAATGGAATAATCATGGATTTGACAAAGCATCATCACCTCAATCTTGTATTGACTTTGTAAACACAGTAAGAAATTACTTCAGATAGATAAACTCATTATTAATAGAGAGAGATTTCTTCACTGATCTGTTGCAACTCAGTTATCATTTACCAGTTATCAATGTAGTCTCTAACCGGAGGAACCTCTGCATCTGAGACTTGCAGGTCAGAGTATGAGCACATTTTCTTGATGGAGATGTTGTTGTGGCTGAGATGGGGAATGAGAACTCAAAACCCTTTAGCTCCTCTGCCTGCCTGTGTGCACACTTTTGCCAGCAGTATCCTGTGGTAAATAAAAGATACCTTCATGCTGTCATGGAAAGGACCAAGTTGCTTAGTGCTTACTGCAAGACATCACACAATAAGAGTGTGCCCATGGCAGTACCCATGGCATGTTGATGGAGGTGCTTTCATTTAGCTCACAGGTTTATTTAGCTCAACTAATTTGTTCATCTAGCTGCATGAATATCTAAGGCTGCTCCAAACGTGTTACTCTGCGTGTGAAAGTGCTCACAGAAAATACCAAGAATGTAACATAACTATTTAATGGATGTATATATAAACTATTTTTAAGTGGGATCTCATTCATTTATGCTGTTGAGAAGTAGGAAGCCTACTGCTTTTGCTTATTCAAGAAAACGTATGAGGGGTCCTGGCATTTCCCTAGTACAGAAGTGCCATGTGACCTATTTGTGGCCGGGGTTTTTAGGTTCAAGAATAGAATACCTAAACTCTTGTGGTTTTTTTTTTTCCCTCAAACACAATCTCATTGCTAGTAAGAGATTCACAGATTGAAAGGAGGGAGCAATGTTACTAGCTCTAAAGTGAGAGTGGTGTGAAGTTAGGAACCTTCCTTACTTGTGTCCAGCATGCCTTGCCTTGGTATCTGCAGAATCTTTATTTTTAAATGTGGAGATGCTGATTTGAAACTAACAGCTGCAAGTATTCTGCAAAAAGAAAAAATTTTCTGGATAAGCAAGTGATGTTTTTCTGAGTGAAAACCTGAAAAACGCAGAAGCAGTTATGAGTAGGAAACAATACTTGTGCCAAGATGGCAGGGTACATAGCTACTTGCAGCCTTTGTGTCCAGCTTGGCTTAGGCTGTGACTGTTAATATTAAAACACAAATTTCAAATGTCATCCTTTAAAGTGAAACTGTTTGATTTTCAATAATCTTTTTTAACAATATAAATATATTTGTCAAGCTGTGTAAATAATGTGGTATCTGATAAAGGAAAATATTTTTCCAAGGCAAGAAAACTTCACTATCTTGGACTATGCATACAGCAACTAAGTAACTGGGATAAATGCTTGAGAGTCTTAATAGATTCAAGAGTCTTGTGTTTTCCATAATTTTTCAGCTGGCATATTATATCTTAACTTTAAATAGTTTTTCTTTTCTTCAGCTGAGTTCAGGTTTTCAATCTCTCTATTCCGAGGCATTTTTTTCCCCTGTTGCTCGTATATACCTTTCATAGCCTCTACCAGCTATGCCTGTGGCTGGAGAAGCTTTCCTGATGCTTGCTCCTGCCAGCTCCAATGTTTTATGGGTCAATCTTTGCTTGAAAGACCCTCTCTGGTTACTGTTCTTCAGGTTGTCTCCCTCCCTTACACCAAACCCCGAGCCCTGTCTCTGCAGTTGTTATTTCTTCCTTACACAACATGCACTGCTTTGTGTCTGCTCCTGTGCCTTGTTGCTGTACTGGCCTTTCTCAGACTTAAGCTTTTCAAAGCAGGAACCTTTTGTTCAGTACTTTACCCATTGGGCCCTTTGTGTACAAGAAAAGTTGCATAAATAAACAATAAAATACTTGAATTGGGTTGTTGTGTAGGCAGTGTTCACTCATGTTTGGATAGCAGTATTCCAGATACGCCTTTCAGTTGTTTATGGTAATTATGGAAAGTACATTCTGTATTGAAAGGTTTATGCTTGTTCCTGCCTGGCCTGTTAGAAAATTATTTTAAATTGGTGGAAAATCTACTTAAGCACTTGTGACCTTTAATTTATATGAATAATTGTGATGAGAAGTTTTTAAATGGTTTTGAGATGCTGATAATTCTGAATGAGTGTCAATTTATGTGTTGGGTCTTCAATTCTTCAGGCAGATCTAGACCATATAGACCTTTATTGTTAGACTGGACTTATAGTGCAGTAAAGATTGGAGCTTATACTACAGAAGGAATACCATAAAAATTTGAATGCCAGCTGAACATTAAGCTCCTTTTCATAGCATTTAATGATAAAATGAGCAAAAAGGGAATGCAGTGTTCTTCTGAATGTTACAGTGTGCATACATTAAAGATACTTTGTATTAAGAAACATTATCAAGTCACCATGAATGTAAATACATGCAGGTGTCCTACTTAATATCTTCTAATCTCGTTTGTGTGTGGGAGTAATGGCAGGTGATGAATAAAACTCAGGCTTCAGAAAGCAAGTAGAACTATTATACCTTATGGATCTATATGTAAACATAGCCTTTGCTACCTCTTTCTTTTTCTTCTACATGAAAAGAGCCTAAAAAGACTTAAGAGGATCATTGTACTGGTACTTTGCTAACCTTGTAATACTGAAGTCGATAACACTGAATACTTCCTTAGCAGTATTTCCAAAACTGTTTTTCTGTGTCTCCTGTGAGGTTCACCGCCTCATAAAATCTCACCAGTACCTTTTCATCCAAAGGAATTGTTGCAGTCCCAGCCATGACAGAGCACCCTGAGAACAAGAGCAGGCTGTTGGTGCAGGAGGGCGAGCACTTCAGCTACCTGGGGGCTGTGCTTTAAGGGGTGCGGTTGTGGAGATGTGGGCTGCGTGATGCAGGACAGCTCTTGAGATGACGTGGGGATTCTGGTCTCCTATAAACTCTGATTAACGTTGTGAAACAATTTTTCATCTGAATAACAGTGGAAATGAAATGGAGTATCTGTATCTGCATCAGCTGAGCAGTGGTACTTTGTCCATCTGCTTGCTTTGCAGTCCATTGTTTATTTTTTTTCACTGCAAGCTGCAGGGGTTGTGCTGCCTCAAATGATACATTAGTAAGTTGTCTAGAACATGATAACTGGATGATGAGTGTGAGACCTTATGATCCCGAGGACTGTTAAATCCCAATTTTGTTGCCGTAGGCATTAAGGGTTGTATTAGGGTGATAGAATTTCTTTCTGAAAACTGATCTGCTGGACAAACCACGATGAAAAAGGAACACATAACTTAGCCCTGCAAATAGTGGAACTTGAGTGCTTGCTTTAAGATGATGCTTCAAGAAGGACTATATATAAGGATTGGGGTTACATTGTAAATCACTGATCTAGATTATTTTCACATAAAGGAGAAGTTGATGCTGTAGTATAACAGGCATTTAAATTGCTCAAGTAGGTAAGGTCAGTTAGTGTTTACACTCAACATGAAGGAAGGTGGGGAGAAGAGGTGGGATCTCACCTTTTTTTCCTTGAGATGATGAGCATATATGAAAAGTGGATAAAAAAATGTAGCTTGATGCTACAAAATTATGTATGTAATAAACTGACAAGAGCTAATTAAAGTATATGAAATATTATTAGACATAAGCCTTTGATTGTTAAAATCCTCTAAAACTTAATGTATTTGATTTTCTAAATCTTGTCAAAAGCTTATACTCAAAAATAATAACAAAAGAAATGTGTTCCATTGTTCTGAGTCCCTTCAGTTATATTCCTATGTCCATGGGGAAAAAAGAGATCAGACAAAAAGACACTCATTAAGACCCACTCAACGTGGAAGCAACCACTTCAGGTAATTGTGCTACCCTATTCTTTTCCTCCTTTGAAATTTCCATTAAAGGGCTTTTAATATTTCAACCTAAGTCAGTCAATCTAAGTTATCCAAGCAGAATCTGGTTTGTAATGAAAATGGGTTACATTTATATCTATTAATTCGGTACTATGTTATTTATTGCAGTCAGAAAAGCTTTGTTAATTATTTGACTCTACCAGACTCTCAGGGGAATGGAGGTATTGGAGGTTTTACTGCCAAAGATACTTTGTGAAAGGCAATTAAGAAAATGTTTTATGAAGGTGTCAGCAGTCTCACTTTCAGTCATTTCAGTACTAAACCAAGAGGAGTCGTCAGAATAGTGTATAAAACAAATACTAGGATTTGGCAGTGGTGGAATTCAGTGCTGCAACTGAAAGAATTACCCCTTATGGGATCTAATTTTCATGCTGCTGTAACAGAAACAAATGAATGCAAAGTAATACAAGGAACAGGTGAGAATCTCATCATCTCATTTCCCACTCCTCTTAAATTCTAGTCTTAAGCTTAATACAGTCATAGTCTTTCTTATGTTAGTGTTGTCAGACTTACTGTCTCTCAGCTTTTGCCTTTAGAAAGGTGAAGAAAATAGTAGTGTTTATAATGTTTTACATGTGCAAATATCTTCTCAGTTTATTTGCCTTTGGGTTGAATATTCTGAGTAAAGATTATGCGTGAAGAATATATAATAAGAACTTGATGGCAGTGATGCAAAGACTTGGCTTGACTGCAGTGTCTTGGGGTATTCAGGATGCCTCTTGAAGTCCCAACAAAGGAAGACTTTGACTGCTTTTATAGAACAAAATTTATCCCTCTGTTTTCTGTTCATAATACATTAAAAAACAGAACTTTCTTTCAGATTGTTTCTGAGGTGAGTCGTTCTTCTGTTCCCATACATGGTAGATCTTCACATCTCACTGTTCAGAAATGGGGTAGCAGAGGTTGAACAATCTGTCTTGTCCCATGCTGTGCTTGGTGCTCCCAAATTGCCCAGACAAGGTCCAAAGACAAGGCACTAAATGGTTGCTGAGTAGTTTCATGGGAATTTTGCTGGAGTGTGTATTGTAATGTGTTGAAAATCCCAAGGACAATGTGAATTCAGCATATTATTTGAACGTTTGCTTTATGACACTGTATTTTTCACTGATAATTTATGTTCATATTTTCCGCTTCGTTTCTGACTTCTGCCTCCTTTGTCCTTCTCAAGGTTGTATGTAACATTTTAAGTTCAAGTATGCATTGCAGCACTAGCACCAGCAGAATGCTTTGGATAATGTTGCATAGCAACATAAAATTTAATTTGTGTCAAATGTTTTGGCATTCTCTTAATGTGAGGTTTTTTCATTCTTTTCTTTTTCACTTGAATTGCATTGCCATTGATTGGGGTGAAACCACTGGTACACTGGTACATTGAGAAGATTGTTTTAATAGAAGCAATGCCCAGCATCCAGAGTTGTCTGGAATCTTCATTTTTGTCTTGCAGTAAATTAATACCCTGTCAACCGTAAGAAACCTGAAATGGTGTGTGAAAGGAAGACTGTTTCATTTCTAAACTTTTATGTAGCCCAGAATTATACTCTCCTCTTGTGATTACTCTTATTTCATGTTTCCCTTGTGTTTACAGTCAATTTTCCAATGACATAACTGCAACTATATTATCCATTGGTTAACCAGGGAACAGAGTTGGTGAATAGTCTTTTCCTGTTACAACAATGATCAAATACCTTGAGTTTATAAATTAAATATTTTTTCTAGCAATTGCCTAAGAAATCATTGTTTCAAATGGATTTTGAAGCAAAGCATTCTTATGGATGTTTTGGCCATTTCTGGGGAGTGCCTGGATAGGACCGAGGGGAGTGAATTTAAAGAATTAGTGTCAGTTGAAGTATACATTTAATTACCTCCCAAGAGAACACCCGACCTATGAAAAATGAGGTAAAAACAGAGAAATGAATACTCTACCTGACCACCGATTTCGTTATTGCAAGGGTGATTATATACGAGAGTGACTGAAGGCATAACTTGAATTCATGACTTGAATAGAATGTCTGTATGTGATGAAGGCAGGGGTAGAAAGGTCTGTTTTTCTCTTTGGTGAAATGGTTTCATAGTGAGTGTGTTCTAGATACTGGCCTTCTAGGCTGACATTGTCATCTCAAATATGTGTTTCCAATGTTAAACGTGTAGCTGTGTAGCTGTTCAGCCAAATGAGCAATGGGGTTATAACAAGGGGACAGAGATAGCTCTGTGTGTGTCAGCTTTGCTGCTGCTGCATTCAGCAGCGTGCAGTGATTTGAGTTGACTTGAACTGCCTGATGGGGGTTCTAGAAAAGATGAAGACTTCTTAAGACATATGCAGAGGAAAGAGGAGGGGGCCAGATGCATGTTTTAACAAGAGAAATTTTGATTAGCTGGTGGGAAACAATTTTTTTGTTAGACCACCCCCCAGAAAGGCTCCCTTGGTTATGATACTGAGCAGTCTGATGCAGCTTCAAAGTTGTTTTTGTTTTGAGCAGGAAAATGACCAGATGACTTCCAGAGGTCCCATCCAGCTCAAAGCATTGCATGATTTTGACTGGTCCTCCAGATAAGTGTCCAGGTTCATGGGCTGTTTTAAATCAGTCTGTATTGAAGCTTGTGTAGTCACATCATTGCTTTTGTTGTAGGCTAGATGACCTTTAGTTTATTTCAGGGACTTTTTTTTTTCCCCACTATGTGCAGGTCTGTGATTGCACTATGGCCATAGTTGTAGTGTTTTGGCTTTCCTTTACTTTTGCTTTTTGTGCAGAGAAAAGTTTTATAGGCATATATAAACATGAAAAGATTTCTTTGCTAGCTAGCTTCCATATGAAAACAGCCTGTTTCCTCTCTCAACACGTAATGAGTACAAGCAAGGAATGTGTTGAACCAAAATCTTTACCTAAGGCATTCCAAAGAGATATTTCAGATATCTTCTGTACAGTTTGTTCCTACTCCTAGCTAGCAATATGTTTTACCATCAGTCTCAGATAAATTCTGCAGTCGTTGCTATTAGAATTTCTGGTATCTGGAGTTAATGACTATTTTGACCATATCAGTTTAGCTGCTATGAAATGCGTAATTCTCTAACATAATCCGATAGCAAGGTTTAAGACTGAATATCCAGTTTCCTTATCTCAGAACTGTGCAAAAGGGTTGCATGTGCTTCCGTGTCTTTATCAGTTCTGTACACATTTAATTTTAAAATTAGTTTATAAGGAGCAAGAGTGGAAATAAAAAGTTACCATGCATTTTTAAATGTTTTTGTTGTCACTAGTATTCTTCTAATGATAATCAGGTACATTTGGGGAGTGTTTTAAAGATAACAGTCTGGTGACACTTACCCATAAAATTTTGTGTACAATTTTATGGTGGTTTGACCTGGGCTGGATGCCAGGTGCCCATCAACGCCTCCTCACTTGGACAGGGGAGAGAAAATGCAATGAAAGGCTCAGGGGGCAAGATAAAAACAGGGGGAGATCACTCACTAAATGCCATCACAGGCAAACCAGACTTAGGGAAATTAGCTGAATTTATTACCAATCAAGATCAGAGCAGGATAATGAGAAGTAAAACAAATCCTAAAAACACCTTCCCATCCCCCCCTTCCCGGGCTTAACTTTAGTCCTGATTCTCTACCACCTCCTCCCACCCAGTGGCACAGGGAGACTGGGAATGGGGGTTAACAGTGAGTTCATCACATGTTGTTTCTGCTGCTGCTTCCTCCTCAGGGAGAGGAGTCCTTCCCCTGCCCCTGTGTGGGGTCCCTCCCCCGGGAGGCAGCCCTCCATGAACTTCTCAGATGAGTCTTTCCCACTGGTTACAGTTCTTCACAAACTGCTCCAGCATGGGTCCCTTTTTTTTTTTTCCATGGAGCGTAGTGCTTCAGGAACAGACTGCTCCAGTATGGGTCTCCCATGGGGTCACAAGTCCTGCCAGCAGCCTGCTCCACCATAGGCTTCCCACGGGGTCACAACTGTCTCTCGGGCACCCACCTGCTTCAGCATGGGGCTCGTGTAAAGGCTGTAGGTGGATCTCTGCCCCACCGTGGACCTCCATGGGCTGCAGGGGCACAGCCTGCTTCCCCACAGACTGCAGGGGAATTTTGGCTCCAGTGTCTGGAGCACCTTCAGCCTCTCCTTCTTCACTGACCTTGGCATCTGCTGAGTTTTCTCTCACATATTCTCATTCCTCTCTTACTGCAATTACATCTGTGCAATAACTTTTTTTTCTTCCTTCTTAAATCTGTTATCCCACAGGCCCAACCACTGTCATTGATGAGCTTGGCTGGCGGTGGGTCACTCTTGGAGCCGACTGGCATTGGCAGACATAGTGGAAGCTTTTAGCAGCTTTTCAGAAAAGCCGCCCCTGTAGCCTCCTCCGCCACCAAAACCTTGTCATGGAAACCCAATACAAATTTTCTTTGTATTTTCATTTTTTTAATTGCATAGTAACTTTTGGACTGATTTTTTAAATATAAATTTAGCTATAAAGTCCTTCTGTGGAACTCTTTGCTTCCCATGTTGTCTTATACTTACTTAATGTGTTTACCTCTGATTTTTTTCCTCCTTTTCAGATTTAAATGAGTTTTGAATTTGGTGGAATGAAATGCTATTTCAAAGCACTTTTCATTCATTGTGATTTTACTGCCTTTTTAGTATATTTGAGCTTACTCAATTTGATAATATCTGTAGAAATAGTATTGATTTGAATGAAATGATAAATAGCTTGATGAGATTTGTTAATGATTTTGCTTCACAAGGTCAGTCATTTCAACAGACTAGACAAACAGTGAAAGAAAATTGTATTACTAATTACTAATCTAGGCCAAAATATAATGAAATATGGCAGGGGTTTTGTAACGTTAAGGATAACAGCTGGGAAAAACCAAGTTGAAAGTGATGCTGTGTAATCAGAGCAGTCTCTAATAGGAGTTTACAGTGTGTAAGGCTTGTAAAAAGAAGCAGGTGTGAAGATACTTTGCTCTGTATGATATACTTTCATCTAGTGCTTCAGTATCAGAAAAATGTTGACTAAATGTTTTTCTAGAAAAAGAGAGGGAAGTGGCAATAACAATTTTCCTATATGCACTTCAATATATGTATTTCAAATGGAAGCGATAATGATTTGGAGGTTTGTAGTGCATAATAAAATCTTTTAAGAACCTTGTCTTTTTTAAATCCTGCATTAATTAGATCAGTTGTTAGCAACAGCGTTAGTACCCAGTGTGCCAGTTTATTGATCTGAGCACAATGTCTGGGTTTGAACAGTGTTCGTGTAAGGCAGGAAAGTGCCTACATTTCCTTACAGATGAGAAGAACAAAAACTTTGTTTCCAAATTTCTGTGAACAATCAGCATCTCTCTCTTAATCTTGAACTGAAAAGCTCAGCAGTCCTTTGAGTAGTGCCTGCAGTGGAACACTGTCATCTCACATAGGACCTCTGTCGTTTGGGGAGCAGTGTGCTTAAAGCCGAGACAAAAATACCATTGCTCTTGTTTTGGCTTGTGAAATGAAAGTACATCTATGTATCAACACTGTGCTGATTACGATTGTTTTTTTAAATAATGGAGACTTGAAAAGACCTCATCACAAGGCAGTTTCTGTAATTGTGGGGACAGCTTTTATCTGGAAGACTTGCAATCTCTTGTACAATGGAATCCTCCTAATTTCAGATTATTCTTTGTCCAGTGATACATTCCAAAAGGGAAACACATTTGTTTGCATATAAACAATAAACAATGGTGTTTGGAAAGTGGTGTATCCCTATGGACGTTTTCTTACAGGACTGTAAGTCTGCACCAAATCTCTTAAGAATTGTGTCACTGCTGTACTTAAGGAGATAACAACCATTACAACTAGAGTATTGCAATCTATTGTTAGGCTGTTATTCCTCGTTTGACCTGTTATGCTCTTTTAAGACCATAGATGGTTTCTTTTCTTTCAACCTTTCTTCTAATTTACTGTCTAAATATTAAAATAGGAAGCATATTGATTCAGATAACGTGGGTGTCTGTACGAGTTCCGGTCATGACACTTCTATTATTTGTGAAAAACACTTCTTAACCCAATATTTTAATTTCTCTCCCACCAAGATATTTTTTTAAGATTTCAATTGCTTTATTACCTCTCTCCAACTAATGCAGAAAAGTAAATACTATTATCCATGCTCATTACTTGTAAAGAACGTATTAAATCATCATCATCCCTTTTTGCAGATATTTCAGATTTTTGCTGCAGTTGTTTGTTGCTGCTGACTTTGCTCTTTTTGCAGTTGTTCTATAGACAGTCAAACCTCAACTGTATTTCTCAGCCGAGATTTGTCTGTTCATTTTTATAGCTTACATTAAGTGTGAGACTCATAACTCTTACTGTTTCTGTTGTTCCTATAGCAACTAGATAGGTGGAGATGCAGCAACATCACTTTGCTTCCCAGCTGGTGTTTGTGTTCTCAGCAAGGGGAGAGTATGAGGAAAATAGAGAGAGTGTTAATTGGGATGTAACTAGTTGAAAGTGTAGTCCTTGTTGAGTTACCCTTTACTCTAAGGAGTTAGTTAATAATTTTAAGCAGGGCTTCTCAAACTTTCTTTATTGAAATTATCAGATAGAGACATGATTTACTCTGTGTTGGGCTTTGGTCTCTTAGCTGCTGCTTGGTTCTTCATGTTTTCTTCCACCTAAAACTCTGTTTTATTCCTTACATGGATAGCAGTAGGATTTGTTTAGGAACTAGACTGCTGCTTATGACTTGTATGTAGCCTGAATAAACCTGAGATATGGGGCTTTTTAATTCCTGGGTTTTGAGTCTGATTTTTTGCAGCTGTCCAGTAACTACAGTATACTAGACTGTAGCTTTATAGTAGACTTAAATTACTATCTTGGAGTAAAATGTTTTGATATTTAAGATGCTATGTATACAGAGATTAGACTAACACATTCTACCTTCTCCAAGAAGTTGTTTGCATTCCCCTTAAGCAGTCCAATCTCTGATGTCATGATGGAACGTTTATTACATATTTTCCTGAGGATCTCTGATGCCAGATTAATCTCTCTGAAGTAAACTAAAGTCTTTGCTCCATACCTGAGCACCTGAAGTTCTACTACTCTGCCTTCATGCCACTTGTTTAGCCAAGCACTGCTGCTCCATGTGGGTTGTGTTACTCTCAGCACAGCATGTGTATTGTCAAGACTCTGGGGAGGTGAGGAGTTTTACTTTACAGTGTTCAAGTCATCATATAAAACAACCACAAAACATGTGACCTATGTTTTAAGCTCCTCTGAAACTGTATATTTTTATTAAATAAAAATTCATGGGTACAGGAGCTGGATATCATATGTTGTATCTCAGAAAGATGGGCCCTATCAACTTAGTGTTACTCTTTGACTGGTTCAGTGTACATGCATTGAAAGTGCTTTCCTAGCCAGAATAGCTCTGATTATCAAGAGGAACTCAAGCTGGTACTGAGACAGTGATCTGCAGATCAGTGGGATCCTGCAGGCATCAGATTGCCATCCATGAAATGCCTGTCATCTCCACATTGACGGTGGTGCCTCAGGATAAGTGCTGGTTCTTTTGGAAATAAGTTTTCAGTTGTTTCCCAGTTTATTCCTTCTCAGTTTCCCCTGACTCTCTCAGATACAGAGGTTCACAAGAGCTAATCAACATGACTATGATAAGTTTATAAATCTGCTTGCTTCTCTGCTGGCTGCCCAAGCTGGGTTCTGGTCTTAGGTGGATTACACGTTAGTACAGATTTACATTTTAAACAGAACAACATCTCTTCAAAACATACTGGCTTTAAAAATTACATAAATGGACAAGTCTCTTGCTTCCATAGTTTAGATCTAACGTAGTGTATCTCCTGTATGCATGGGGCCACTAAGTCATTTAGGGCTTCGGAGTGTCTTTCTGAGGCTGAGAGAGCTGGGACTGTTCAGCCTCAAGAAGGAAAGGCTTGTGTGGGATCTTACCAATGCATATACATACCTGGTAAGTGTGAATAAAGAAAACCAAACCAGACTCTTCGTGTTGCTATCCAGTGGCAGGACAGGCAGCAATGGGCATAAATGTAGTGTGTGACTAAACCTTTTTTACTGTGAGGGTGGTAAAACACTGGAAGTTTTAGAGACAGGCTGTGTAATCTCCGTCCCTGGAAAAGATTAAAACTCAGCTGGGCTCGGGCCTGACCAATCTTTGTAGTTGACCCTGCTCAAAGTAGGGGGATGGGACTTGATGATCTCCAGAGGTCCTTTCCAACCTCAGCTGTTCTATGAATATTGTGGATTATGTCAGCAGATAAAATAGTTGGAGTTTTTTTCTATGAAGAAATTGCTGCTTGGAGAATCTTGTATTGTCACAGATAAAATGCAACTCTGGTGAGATGTTTTGAGAATCCTGTTGTTTATGCTTAGATTTTGATTTTTATCTTAGTAAATCTCCTGGTGTTATAATGTTTGTTTCTTACAACCTAATTAGAAAAAACCTGACCCATAAATCAGCGCAGTAACTACATTTTTATCTGCTTTTTTCACTTGACAAATAAATGCATTTTTATAGCGCTTAAAATCCAATCCTGAATATAAAGGTCTGTTGAAGTGATTTGTGATTCATAGAATCACAGAATCATTAGGTTGAAAAAACCTCTGAGATCGAGTCCAACCGTAAACCTCTCACCTCCATGTCTACCACTAAACCATGTCTTGAAGTGCCAAATCCATGTTTTTTGAACGCTTCCAGGGATGGTGATTCCATCAGTTCCCTGGGCAGCCTGTTCTAATGCCTGCAGCTGCAGCTTTCCAGCCGCTCTTTCCCCCAGCCTGTAGTGCTGGATGGGGTTGTTGTGGGCCAAGGGCAGGACACAACACTGCGCCACTGAACCTCATATCGTTGCCCTCAGCCCATCGGTCCAGCAAACTCGTCATACTCAACTCTCTAGGCAAAAATTTAGGAAGAATTCTGGCAAAGAGACTAGAATTTTGCTCTCTTGCTTGAACTTGCATGCTTCCCTTGCTACCTGATTACTGAATATGCAGAATCGGATTGTTCTGTTCCCTGGAATATTCAATTCAGCGTAATACATAAATGTACAACCAGAGTTTGACAGCTACCTTGAGGTGTTGATTTTATTATCCTTAAATATTAGCTAAGCGTAAGCATAATTTTTATCTTCCCTAGATTTGCTGGTGAGTGTTTGCTCAAGATGGATTGAAATAGCTCTTGTGTTCTCCAAGAAGGGAGTGCATATTGCCTCTTAAATGGTTCCAAATATATGTTGGGGAATAAAAAGTTAGGGATGGCGTTGACAATTATAGATTAAAAAAGAAGTAATAAAAGAGGCAATACCATCTGGAAAGAGAGGTTGTGGTTGGAGCCAGGGAAGAAGCAATGTCTAGCACTGGATGTGAGGTGGAAAGGGAGAGCAGCGTCCCAGGGAAAGAGAAAGAATAGGTGAGGTAGGGTGCTTTTTTTGTTGTTGTTGTTGGTTGGTTTGCTTTTTCAAAAAAGCTAAAGATTTGTAATATTGAGCAGAATTAGTAACCCTAGTTTGAGTGTCTCATTTCAGGTAAATAGTGTCAAGGAACTGAGAATTTAAGTGAAATTTTGGTGTTGGCTTTCTGGACATCTCTTTCATATTCTCAGACAAATCCTGCTTGAGCAGACTTCTCTGGGCATTAGGGATTTTAAATACAATTGTTGTTTGGATTAACCTCCCAAAAATTCTGCTTTGAAACTTTGTTATGCATCTCTTCATTCAAATCACTTTATGTTTTCAATCTTGTTTACTTTTTTACAGCTGTTAACACAATAGGGGGAAAGTTTCCAAGGAATGATTATTGGTGTCTGAGGGAACCTAGATTCTAATAGCAGAACAATTGCTGTCATGTCATGTGCAGATTTTATGTGGTGTTCACAAGCAGCTGGTTGCAAACAACTACGGATTGCAAAAAATGTCTATAAAGCTTTTGTTCTACTTGCAAAACTGCTGTCTACACTGTCAAAAGCTTGTGGACGTAGCTGTCTGTGTATATTCCTGTTTTGAGTGAATTTTCAAGCATGAAATCAACTTTGTGGAATAAGTTCTTTTGCCAATGTGAATTTTTTTCATTCGTACTCTAAAAACAAACACAGCTCTAAAAATTGAGTTATATATGATGATAATAAAACTGACACTCATGGATGCATACTCATTTGCATACCAAGATTTACATCACTTTCAGTAAGTTATACTAGCAAAAGTGGGTTTTGCCAGGTTATTGATGTGTAGCATAAAACTGCTTCCTGTAGAAGAAAATCTTTCCACTGAACCTAATCATTCTGCTAACAATAGGAATGCAAATGTAGTTAAAGATTGCATTTCTTACAGTGAAACGTCAAAGTAGTTTTCTGTTTTTCTAATTGTGAAATTGATAACTAGGGATAATAACTAAATGTCAGCAAAACATGAAGGTATGGTAATTTTAGACTTCTAAGGATATTTCCAGAAATGTTTTAGTTATAAAATGAATGTACATATTTTTATTCTTCTTGAAGATAATCACCAAAGGCTGATCAACTAAAAATTCTGCTTTTTTGTTTTCCAGAAACCAGCAAACATTCTAGTAATGGGTGAAGGCCCTGAAAGAGGAAGAGTTAAAATAGGTAAACATTTTTAGAAAATTTCATTGCATAGCTAAGGGGTTACTTTAAAAGAACGGATCTTCATTGTAAGACAGAAACAGATCTTCATCAGTTTTTCATATTGGACCCTCCATTCATCAATTTTGTTGTGTTTGAAAATGTTCTGCTAATAATTATTGATTTATATGCTTGTATTTGTATGGGCAACAGCAAGAAAATTATACTTGGCATTTCATAACTTTGGAAGCAGAAAGATTTAAGTGAAGTGGTATAAAAGATAAGTTGGAGATTTAAATTGGATTTAAAATGTGTGGGTTTGATGATACGCCTAATTTTGTACTTTCCCATTGAGCATTTCTTACTGTTACAAGACTCTTTCTAGAGAGAATTTTTGAGTTATATATCAGTGCTTACTTTTAAAATACACCTCTGTAACAGTATATGCTGACTGATTCTGGAGTTCATTCCTCCAAATCAAGTAGGAGGCATGCCTTGAAAAATAGTTCAAAACAATCTACACTGTAGTCATTTTGGTTTTGCACTTTGGGTAAATATATAGCAGCCACAAAGACTCACAGTTTTGTAAATTACTATGAAAATAAAAAAATGTACATTAGAGACCTACCACTATTGACTTCAGTTAACCAAGTTTCTTTTGGAGTTTTTTTAAAAAATAAACAGATGTCTGTGTTGTGTGAAGTTTTACAATCCCATGATGAAAACACTGAAGTCAAACATTATCCTTCATAGTCTCATAGTCTTATGAACGAAGTAAATGGAATTTAGTCTTATATAAATTTGGCTCAGTATTATTATGAGTAATTGTGCTTTGTTAGAAACTTTGATTTGTAACTTTTAATGTTTTTGAGCTTTTGTTATAATTGGTTTTGGCAATACTGTTAAATTTTGTTTTCTTTGTATTAAAATTTAAATAAATATTCTTTTCTATTTTTTCTCCCCATTCCCCAGCTGATATGGGTTTTGCAAGATTGTTTAACTCGCCTTTGAAGCCATTGGCAGACTTGGATCCAGTTGTGGTGACATTCTGGTACAGAGCTCCAGAGCTGTTACTTGGGGCCAGACATTACACAAAAGCCATTGGTAAGTTGTCCTGTTGCCTGCAAGTTTTGTAAAGGATGGTGGCCTTATAATAGATACGAGGATCAGCTGACTGTCTAGTTTTTTTTCCTGAAGTAGCAGCAGATGGAGTATTATCCAATCCATAAAAGATTACTTCAGACTGAAACTTTCTGAGGACTGTGGTTTTATTTTTCAATACGAGCTGGACATTTTAAATGTATTGTTGGTTTTATTTTTAAAACAGAAATATCCTTTGCATTGGTTTGTATGTGTTCTTGATATGGCTCAGAAATCTTGTAATCTTATAAACCTTCGAAAGGGAAAGAGCTATGGCTGTTAAAGTGGCATTCTTCTAGGGAATTCTAGGTTCTTTGTTGTCCTCCTTCGGAGGCTCTCTAATAGCTTAATATCTTTCTTATATTGCAGTGACGAAACCTTCCCAGTCTGTTCACCTCCTCTCACTGCTTCTTTTGCTGGTGTCTCAGTGCCCCAGCCAGACCGTATCTCCCACTGTGATGCCAGTGTCATCCTACAGACTGAGTCTTGCATGGCAGCACGCTCCCTCTGGAACTCTGCCTCAGCTGAGACGGAGCCATCCCAGGGTATCTTCTCCAGTGAGTGCTGGGGATGGAGCCTTGTAGTGCTTCTGCCTTCTGCACGGTAGTGGCACAATCCCATTCTGTCTGAAGCAGACTCTTAGGGCCTGCTTTGCTTCTGCCACCATACAAACTGGGCTGCTAACTACTAAGTCTGTGTTTGCTGCACCCTGTAGTGGGTTAAAACAGTTGCCAGAAGTGTTTAAAGAAAATACCAACAGGATTACCTTAAACACCTGTTAATTAGATGCTTAAATTGCCTGTTGATAGAGGAAAACACTGATTTGAGTGCACCAGATTACTGAGTGACCTGCACTGAGTGTGTGGTACTGGGAAATTACCTCAACTGACAATTGCCTGTTTTTGATAGATAGCATATTGTTTGGAGATTTAGATGAGTGATACGTACCATTATCTCAGGATATCTCTTTGAAGAATGAGTTAGTATAATGCTGTTGTTTGCTTAATTATGTCATAAATAACTTGGTTCTTGCCCTGAGGGATCTGTAGTCTATACTGAAGCACAGACGAGGAGTCCCTATGGAACTTTAGAGGATGATGCTACTTTAGAGAGATCTGATTTGCTAGTAGTTTATTATTCCTGAGGCTTTTATTTCTTATATCACACCAGTGAATCCCCAGGAGAGATTGTGAATGGTTACGTAGTACCTGGCATGCCATGTGAGTGCTGAGGGACACTCAAAACAGTTTGGGCAGCAAAATAAAAAATACAGAAATGAAAACTGGAAAGGGTCAAGTTGAGATTTGTAGGCTGACTGAAGGATTAGAGGAGCATGTGACTGAATAGAAGAGAAAAGAGTAAGGGGACATGCAGGTGGCCCATGCAGGTGGCTTTAAGGTAAGGGGAAGAAGTGAGTAACAAAATGATAGTGGTGACATTCATGCAGTTTCATGAGTCCAGACTTGTGTTTTGCTTCTAACATTATGTGCACTTAAAAAAGACCATCTTGTGAGCTAAGCATGCTAGTGACAGTTTAACTTGAATGCTAATGTTTTTGGCAAAGGACACAACTCTTAAAGCTCTCTCTTAAATCTCTGTGCAAGAAATATAATTTTAACATCTCTTAATATTACACAATTCTCGGGAGTTCTAGTGTATTGCTTTTATATAAATTATATAAAATTCTCATTTAACTGCACTTCAGTTGGAAATAATAATTTAGAATAAAGGTGATTAGATATAGCACATTATGAAAAAAAATGACAGGTTATTTAGTACAGCTGCTTTTTTCCATAGCTATTTTCTTATGCCTTTTTAGATAATATATAATTTTTAATTAGTAAGTATCAATAAAATAAGGCTAAAAGCAATGTCATGCCAGCTTTAGTCTATTCTCTTCCAATTTTGTCATGGTGAGAAATATTTTTCTTTGACTTTATTAGGAATGCATTGTTATCCGTACTCTTCTGCAACATGATGAACACTGTTTAATAGTTGCTGCATAATTCAGATGTTTGCATAGGTTTTTACTGACTTCGTCTTGATTTTAAATTTTTTTTTCTGTATTTTGTATCTGATACTCTCTACCTTATCTTAGTTTCATATATAATTTAATTATTAGCAGTGTATTCAAAATAACTTTGGGGAATATTAAACTAAATATAGAATTTTTAGAAAGAACTGTGTATTACACAAAACAATATATAAGCATATTTCATTATTTTAGGGGTAGTTTTTCAGTGACATTTTTTCCTTTATTTAGTTTGTCCCTTCATACTAATGAATTATTCTACTTTTCATTTATTTCTCTGCAGAACAGGTAGTTGCTCATCACATATATAAGATCATGTTTTAAGGAGGTACAGGAGGAGTCAGGAAAATACTGTTGCTAAAAACAGAAATAACTTTTGCTTTCTGCATGTTAAAAGCATAGTAAAAAGCCCATTATAGGGTTTTATGGAGAATAATGTTTAGTTTCCTGAACTGTGAATGTTTATAATGTAAACCCTACTTGTTAATAAAGTTTCATATATATCTGCTACATAGTTACAACTAACTTACCAAATGAATGTAAATTGGGAAAATGGTGTTGTAGAAGCCAAAGATCACTCTCTGTTCCATGCTAAATTCATTGTAGCCTGTGGATGTTTTCTGCATTTTCAGCACCATAATTTAAAAACAGAATCTATTTCTTTGTGATCATCAGATCCCAATACTCTAGCAAAGAAGTAAAACCTGCAAATAAAAGTAACCTGAAGAAGCTTCAGGTGAAACTAAGTAACTGTGAAAATGTAAAATGCTTGATATCATGGAAACGTTAATAAAATTACCGAACAACTAGAAAGTCTCCAGCACAACGGAAAATGCCTTTATGCTCAAAGTACTAAATAAACAAGGTTGAATTAAGTGGCAAGGTACAGTGCTGCTTTCGTGTATGGACAAAGTTTTTTGCCCTTTAAAGAAACAGTAATCTGGCTTTCAGTTTGAAAGGAGACGTTAATTAGATGGTTTTTTTTACTCTGGGAACATCAGATTAGAAAAAATGTTTTAGTAGGTAAAGCAAGTGGTAAAAACTCTTTTTTCATCATAGATTTTTAAGAAAGCACGTGGCAGTCTCCAGTATGATTCATTCTGGGGCGTCTTGTAGCCCATCAAGAAAATAACATAATTAAGACCTGTTTATATCAAGTTGCAGCTTTTATAGTTATCAGTACTATCAAATGAGCATGTATCTTACCTGTCTTTACCACTTGCCTTAATTAAAGCAACAGTATATTTGATAAACGGCATCAGATGACTTATATAGTATTTTAGATGATTTGGATTTTGTTAACAAAAGAGTTCTTTAGAGTCATCATTCAACCACCCATTAAGCAAGGCTAAAACACTGTCCAAAAAAGGATGGGATTATTTATTGTGAAAAAATAAATCTGGAAACCTGAGAAATCTTTATTGCTTAGTTACCTTTCCACACTTGTCCAAATTATAAGTCAGCAGGAATGTCAGAAATGGCCATGTGGCAACTGCATTTACCAGCCTGAACAAAATTGAGGTGTAGAGAAACCGTAATTCACAGCACTGTCACCTCATTCTATTTCCAGACTAACATGTGGTTATGGAAGCTGGAAACATGTAAAAGGTATAAGCAGACATCAAAATACCTTTGAAAGCAAATGTCACAGGAAAATATTTGGTGTATCAGAGGGAATGAATTTATAATGAATGTTGGGATCTGTCAGAGTTTCAACAACTCCATTTGACTTCACGCAGGCAAAAAAGTGAGGAAAATATCAGGGGTGCATTGTGTAGGATTTAGGGTGGAAATATGTGCATATGTGTTCCGTATTGCCTATGCAGTGAGTTCCACACATTCTGAGTGCATCAGATGTCCTTACTGTGCACGCACAGATTGTTGGCATGCTGGCCAGGCTGTGGGGCCTCTGGAAATCTTGGATTGATGCCTAAAGCTCTTCTGGTCTCATGTTCTGGGAGGGTTGGGAGGAAAAATGAAGACCTATCTGGAAAATCTGGTAAACCAGAAATTACGAACAGGTCCAACCAGAAGATAGAAAACTCTTCAGAAAAAATGTATAGGGGAGGTTCCTACCTGTGGTCCATGGAGCCATAGGAGCAGGACTGCTTTTAAACATATATGAGAGATAATTAAGAAGAACAAATCTACAGTCAATCAGCATCTGTTTCCTGCATAGGGATCCACATTCCTGCTTGTGAGAGGTTTTGATTTGAGGGAAGGGGTTGTGGAAAAGCTAGAAAAGAAAAGTAAAGTACAGAGGTTTTGAAAATATTCATTTATGCATGCTGAAAAGAAAAACTGAGACAACATCAGAAAGGGAGCCTTGTTCATGCCCTGGGCAATGTTATATGACATGAGAAGTAATTGGATTCAGATGATATTTTGTGGTAAACTTGTTTTGGCATGTGGTAAACTTCCTTAATTTTGGTTATCAAAGTTGTTCTCATGCTTTTTTCTGAAAGGCAAAATATTTTAATACCAAGGATTAATTGTTGCTCTCTTATCTAGTTATTGCAGGTGCTGGATGATTTACTGCTGTTTTTTCCTCTTACTCTCTAAAATACTAAAATATCTCTGAAATACTATACAGGTGTCCTCCCCCCCAAAAAAAAGCGTTTCCTGTGCTCCACTACATTATAGTCATCTAAAAAATGTAAAGTTATATAAAGGATTGTTAGATCACCTAGTTAGAAACTTTTATAGCTCCGTTAATATGTATTTTGGGAAGCTTGAGATGCTAACAGCAACAGGATTGTAACACATTTTAATACATTAGCTGTTTTGAGATGTGGTTCCTGCCTTCTAACTGCTCTGTTACTCTTTGGTTCTGAAATACGTTATGTCTGGAAATTAGTAAAGCTGGAGGCCCTTGTCAACTCTTCAGAGTCTAAGAGGTGTGTACTAGTTTAATAGTTAGGAGAACGAGAACAGTGCAGTGGGTCAGACCCATCTCTGCTGTTGTAAAACCAGTGGAGGTACCCCAACATGGGGCAGACAGTAAAGTTTCATCTCTTAGGAACAGTAAGCTGGATCTCAAGAGACATGGATTTAAATACTGATTCAGTCCCAACTATTGTATGTGGTTTGCCACGTTTCATTTATTCCATTCAATGTGTTGTTTCATTTTTTATAAACTGGGGACACTACTTAATGGTATTGTCCTGAAAATAGTCAATTAAGGATAATAGGGAGCTCCAGTACAAGTGTGTTGTGAGTTATTTTTGTTAACTCAATGAATGGATTAATTTTTCTGAGAACCTGGGATATCACTTAACTTGAGAATATACATGTTCTGGACATTGGGGGGAAAAAAGGGGGGGGGAAGAAAAGGAAAACAAAACTGCTGGATCCTCAATCTCGGCTAGAATCTGCTAACTGTCCTGATTTAGATTGCTCTGTAAATTAACCTGTAAACTTCTGCCTGTGGTCACCCAATACTTTTCTGTCTTCTCTTGACTCTCTCCCCTTGCAACAGTTATGAAGGGAAGTACTGGATGCTTTTACCATTTTATTCAGTATTTTGGAAGATTTACTGTTGCAGGATGATTACTATGACTTAACTGTACATGGCTTATTTTAGAGTAGGAAAAATAAAATAACATAAAAATACTCAGAAGGCAGAATATTCTCTATAGAAATAGCTCAGCACTTTTGAGCAAGAGGTGCCTTCAAAAATCTGCCTTATTAATGCTTATTAGTCCCATATACATTAAGGGTCATCAATGATTTGTGGGCCAAAAATCTTCCCTGTTGGTCACAGTCTTAGTTCTGTGTCTTTTTGCCTTCTAATTGTTTTTCCCTCAGAGTATCAGCTTTGTGTTCTTCCCAACTGTTAATAACCACAGGGCCTCATATGAGCAAACTTTTCCTTCCCTAGTATCTCACCAACTTTGCCCTTTACCAGGCAGATGACCTTTGCAGCAGCAGCAGCAGCATTGATTCTCTAATCTCCTGAAGCCACCTATGTCATGAATTCAGTGTACTGGGTTGGTTTTTTGGATTTTTTAGGCCTTCCTTAGCAATGGGGGTCAGAAATCTAAGGAAGTATTCCATATCATCCTTTAGCATAACACAACATATAAATAAGGCACAGATAAGAGAGCTCCCTCTCTTCTCTCTTCGGTGGCTGAAGATGACAGGTCTCTCTGCAGACGCTCTTTGCTCGTATGGGCTGAGGCCTGTCTGTTTAGACCTGCCGTTATCTCCGGTCCCTCCGGGAGGCGTGGGGAGTTGGTTGGTGCTTCGCACAGTTCTGCTGTCTCATTCAGGGAAGTATTTGATTCGGTTTTTTTATTTATTTGCTAGCTCTCTATTAACAGTGTGTATTTGAAGGATATTTGTTTTGGGTTTTTTTATCCCTGTTTCCCCCCTCCCTTCCCCCCCCCTTTCCCCTCGGGAACTCCCTATTGTGAACAATATATTCAAACTGTATATATAATTGTAAATATATGTAAATATATATTTTTTTATATAATCCCATTTTATTTGGGCTTCTTTCGGTTTTTCTGTGGTTTGTTTTTTCTTCCCTCGCTTGAAAGAGTGGGAGGGGACAGGGGACAGCTTGGACTTGGCAAGAGAGCCAGGCCAAACTGATACATTCAGTTAAAAAAAAGCTTTAGGAAAGTAAGACAGGAGTTTTTCTTTCGATGTCTGTCATAGCCCAAAGCAAATAATGGATCCTAATTTGGAAATGGAACATGAATGATGACATAAGAAAGCAAGATTTCAAATTTGGAGAAGATTAGGAGGTGCATTTTGCCCACTTTTCACTTCATATTTAATTCCCTAATTCCTCATATTTCATGACTCAGATGTCAGTTGGGATATATTGTGATTCTTTGGGATATACTGCAAATACATTGTTCCTTTTATATATGAGCAGGTGAATGGTTTGGTTCAGAGATCTCTGATTTGTTTTATTTTTTAAGATTTCCTTTACAAAGCAATGAGCTGAAGGCTTATTTCATTTTCTTAAATTAACCATTTAAAGATACAAAAGGTTGTCTGTTGTAAAACCTGGTACCATAAACATTTTACCCTAACTAAATGGTGCAGTAATGAAGGCTTTTAATTTGCTCTATTTACTACTATATCTGAAAAGTTTGTTCACAGAAGTTGATTTTGGATGAAAACCAAGTGCCTCCTATCATAACAAGATGCATACTTCTGGTGCAGAGGAGTTGTTTTAGATGATCCATCAGTTTGATCTTCAAGCATAATTATTTCAGCAATATCAACTGAAACTTTCAACATTACAGCACTGATGGAGTAGCATGACTTGTTCTCAGGACAGGTGTGATTGCTTCACAAGTCGGCTTCTTGTCAATAGCTGTGACTGACAGCAGAATTACTCTTCACACCAGTTTATTTCATGGCTTATCCAATGGAGTTGCTTCTAATTGTGTTGGTTATTGTCAATGCCTTATTAGAAATAGCTGCAAGGCTGAAAACCTTAGTAACAGAAATGTTATGATATTGTAAAGTAAAGCACTTTATTTGGAAGGACAAATAAGCTTCTCTGATTGTGCTATCTAAGAGGCAAGGTTTCATCTTGTGCATTCTTCTCAGTTGACTGAAGTAAGGTAGCAATCAAAAGCTGTAATAACTCCCAGAAAAGGTTGTCATAGCTTGTTACTTGGAGCAAGCCAAGGAAGTATTCTTTGCAGATGTTATAATTGTTATAATTCAATTTAGCAGATAGCAGGCCTTTTGCTCACCTTATGTTAGCTCTAAAGGTGTTGACATATTGGTCCTAGTAAAAAGTTGTAATAGATAAAAACATAAGCTAAGTAGGAGCACACAATAAATTACAAACTCACTGTCCCTCTTCATTTAACATGGAGTTAACTTCCAAAGAACTTCACTGTGTACAGAAAAGCTAGTTTATTAAAATATTCTTCAATTAATTAGAAAAAAATAGTGTATTTCCCTTTCTAAGAATATGTACTGCTTTTTCTCATCTGCTACCATAAATAATATTTTCTCATATGATTCTATGAAATGCAGAGCTGTGGATGTTCCCTGAAAAGCTTTTTAAATACTATTTTACCAAGCAGGGGCTAATCTTGCCTCATTTTAATTCTTTCATCGTTATAGGAGGAAATAGTAACATCTTCTGTATTAGACCTGCCTAATGCTTCACAGTATAAGAGAGACTCCTGACCTTTGCAATGAGAAGCTTTCATACTTCCTTTACTTGCTGTAGTTTTTTGATATTTGGTAGGGGGATGTAGCCCTGAGGCTACAAAGCTGCCTTTTCTGTCACCCATTACATTCCTCGTGCTTTTGATGGGTTGTCACTGAAAGGATATTTGTCTTTTTATTTTTGTTTCTTTGAAAGGCTTTGGCACTTGCCAGGAAACCTCTTGAACCCTCTGTGGTATAACAGTGCTGCTGTTGCTGAAACAAAAGTAGCAGTATGTTCTTTACTATGTCTTAGAGATACTGGAGTTGGCTGTCTCTGACACACCTGAAGGTTTAGGATTAGGGAGAAAACAAGGCTGTAACACACTTTCTATGCCAGAACTAAGCACATGTCCCACTGAGCTAATTCCTTGCCCTGAAGTGGCATCACCTGAGGTTGGAGACCACCCCAGTTTCTGGAAGAACTGAGAGAAGAGTAGAAAGAAGAACATCTCTCTGTTCTGCATTCATGCAACCATCACTCTATGCTCTCAAGGATGTTAGCTGCTCTACTGCTAGCTAATGTAGTAGATGATCTGTACTTTATATAGTAGTAGTCTTGGAACACAACTGAAGGGTTAAAGAATTGCTGATGAAAATGTAGTATATAGGATTTGGGGGTGGCGATGGGAAGAGTATTTGGGAAGACAGTAACTGAAAAGCCTTACAGAAGCAGTATAATGTTGATAAAGACTTAATTCTCAAGCTGCTGATGTTGGTAAAAGTTGAATTCTTGTGCTCTGTGGTACAACTGTTGATTGCCTTGATGATTCCTGTCTTCTTCAGGACATAGACTGCACATGTTAAATACAAGGTTTCATATGGAACCGTAAACCCGGAATTTCCAAATTCTTGGGTGTGAAGTTCTGTATACAAAATATTTAAGTCCTTTTACAAGACTTCTCTGTTTGAAATCCTATTTCTGCTGCATGAGAGGACTACTTAGGGTGTCTGGTTTTATTGCCACTCCCTGTATTACATCTGTTGTACTTGTGTTGTCAAGCTTAGCACAGTAATTTAAGTGTAATGTTGCAAGCTAGATGATGTGTCTAATGAACAGCAGAAGTCTGAAATCATCTGATCCAGGATCTCAATTTAATGATAATATGCTGAGGAATAGAAATTTAAGTGGGAAAATAAAATATTTTGACAACCTAAAATACCTTTCTTAAGAGGGAACAAAGAAATCCTGGCCCACTAAACCACTGTAGAAAATTACAATTGATTTCATTCAAGAGAGAGGCTTTAAAATTTTGAAGATTGTATTAATTGAAATTAATTAAATTGTTAGCACAAACATGAGAAGAGGGCAGCTTAGTTTAAAAGGCTAGGATTAAGGCATACAGGTAAAAAAGTGAGGATAGCGGCTTTCATTATTAATTTGAATTAATATGGGTTTGCAGTTAAAAGTTTGGAATTATCTTGGTTCTTTATCAAGGCACAGGAGATAATGTGCTTTTGAAATAAAATATTGTTCTTAGATATGTGTTTGGCTGGTTGTGAGCATCCCTCAGATTACTGAGAGATGTTGTTTCTGCCTGCCGTACAGTCATCTTTATGGCTTTACAGTGTAAGTTATTCTTCAGTCAAGTTCTGTTGAGATGCTGTTTATTAAAGATCAGTAAACATTACCTAACTTACCAATGAGTGACAGAAAATTTCTGACCCTTAGCCCACTGACACCATTTTTTACTTCCCCTTGAAAAGCCTGTCACATGTAAATGTTTGACCCCCTTTTCAGTTCTCCATGGAAGGTGTCAAATTTAGAAGGCTAGTAACCACTTCTTCCTTGACCTTCTGTTTTGCTGACTAAAGTTTCAATGAAGCATACAAAATTTGGGACCTTTGTACAAATGAGATGATCTTTCCCTTGTGTCTGTGTGTAACAGCAACAAGTATGTAACAGATTTGTTCTATTCACTAAAGATACATTATTTTCTTAAATCTGATTTCTAGGTATTTAAAACAGTGTAAAGATTAATAATCTCATTTTCTATAGTATCTCTGCACTCCTAGATCATTGTGTTTAAAGATTCCTGATAAGTCTAGAATCTGCTGCCATGCTCAGCAGAAGAGATGCAAGATGTGTTTTTGCAGAGGTTATACCTTTTCATTACACCTGTTGATGGTTATTTGAAAAAATTAGACACATTTGCCTGCACAGCCCCCTTTCGGATTTCCAGTCTTTTGATTTATTTGTTGCCCTTACCTTGATTTGAAAGTTTTGGTGAATCTTACGTAAATGCTGTCGCTCTTATAGGTGACCTGGACAGCTTTGTTTAGGCTAAAGCCTTGCTAAGTAGCTTTTGGGTACCTTGGTTATTGCATTAGCCCTTGGTGGGTATAGAGAAGCTCTATTCTACTGTCTCTCTGCTCTTCACTTTCTTCACCAGCGTTTGGATGTGTCCTAGAGTCTAGACTTGGTGTTCAAAACAAAACAAACAACAAAAAAAGGCAGTTTGTTTGAGTGCTGATGCTACTAAACCAAACCTCACTAATGATGAATTCCTGAGATTGATTTCAGCTAAATAGATGCTTTCCAAGTGTGTACTCACTTTCTTTAACAGAATTTTATTAAAGAATTATATGAGACCAAGAGCTTGTTTATATATTTCTTTTCTTGCATATATTTAAGAATCATAACATTTAATCTTGAATTCTGTCCTGTGTTCAGTGAAACATTTTGGCTAATATGCATGGGAAAAGATGTTTCATTTTGAGAGTCAGGGCTATTGCTCAGTAAATTGTCTTATTGTCTTAAAGGGTCATAGTATTCTTAAAGAATGTTTCCAAGATACTGGAACAAATACAGAAATGAGATTATTGGGCCATAGAAGTGAAAGAATACATGAGCATTTGTCTGCTTAATCATTGCTATCATTGAAACAGCTATGTCACCGTCCTCTTGTACTTGCTCCTTGGCTGCTGTGCTAACGTAGAGTAGGACGTGGAGGATTTTTCAGGTGACCTATAAAGCTATTAGAGTTACAGGTTTTAAAACTGGGACATAGACAGCCATACAAATATTCTAATAATCTCAGCATGCAGGTATATATATGGAAAGTCTGTTTCCTAACCACAAGTGGCCACCTTTAAAAGGCTATTTCTGTTCTTTTTATAAAATTATACAGTACTTGAAAAGTATGGTTACAATGGAAAGATATTTCACTGGAGAGTAGGACTGAATAGAACCTGAGCAAGCTGTTTGGTTAGAAGTCACTTCCACCCCTCTTCCCAGACCCAGGGAGCAAAACTGGCTTGCACTTAGGTTCAGTGTAAACTTGGGGAAAGTGGGAAGTCTTGGGAGGGTGAACCCTGACAAAACAACACATCTCAACAAGCAGTGAAAACCTTTTACCACAGATTAGTCCTGAAGTCTGATGATAGTAGAAGAGACTGAAGGAAACAGAACCATCCTTCCAGGAATGATTGTGTTACTCTGCTAAATTTATTAGGATCCTCCCAAGACATCAGATGGAAAACCACTTAGTACCCACTGCAACTTCGTCGGACCTATATGTCCCAGTTTTCAGTGGGTCTGGGACATAACAAATGGATACTGTCTGTAGTTTTAGCTTTGGCTTGGGAGCAATGAGACAACTCACTCTCTTGGTCATTAGTAGAGGGCAGAGCAGTGAACCAATTATTGGATCATTTTTTCCACTTATTTCGGTACTTCATTTTTAAAAGAAATTTTATTTATAATGAAATTGTTATACAACAATATGAGAAGTTCCTCTTGTGCTAGAAGCAGATGTTGTGCATTAAACTAATAATACACTGTACTTGAAAAATACTACTTGTGTGGTTTAAGTTTTGCCCTGTCCATGCTCTCTTCTGAGGGGTAGTACTTCTTACTTGGAATAGATTTGGAATACATGTAATAATAATTAAACTTTATTTTAGGGCCCACAAGTTGAAAACGTGAAATGGCACTGGGTAGGAAATTTTTTCCGTAGTTTGAGCTGAAGTTTTTATTTGCTTGACTAATGTGAACAATGTAGGAGATAAATACCTATTAAGACTGCTTGCATTTATGAAGCTTGTAAACTTGGCAGAATTTAATGAGGCATTCCTGCTAGAAAAAATGGCATGTGTGGTAAATTATTACTGTGAATTATGAATGTTTTAAAAAAAAGGGGGATTTGCCAAACTTGGCAGAAAATTATTAACTGTGAGAATGGTTTCCCAATAATGCTATCCCACAGAAAATTATAACACCAGCTTGGGAGTTACCAGTGTTTAGTCAGATATAACATCCAGTTGGTACAATGTTTGCCTTTCTGAATTCTCAAAGGGTGTAAAATGTACTCTCTGTAATAATCGCTGGGTCAGGAAGTGGGAATGTGTTTCCATGGTGGCTCTGCTCTTGCACAGTTCAGATGATAAAGGAGAAACTGTTTTGAAGTTTGCTTTGTCTCATCAGGGAGATTTCCCAGTTCAGCTTTGCTTTCAATGAGAATACTAGATTTTACTTTTTTTTCTTTAAAAGGAAAAGGTCAGTCTGGGTGGAGCAGTAATGAACAGAATAATGAGCAGTGGTCCAGCCTCTCCCTTACTATGTGATGGACGGTGAGCACTGCAGAAAGCCAACAAAACCAAGAGAGCTGCAATTCCTTTCGCCTCCAGATAAGCCATTTCCAGGAGGATTTTCTCTTTAGTCTGAAAATGAACAAATAGATACTGTTAAATGAAGATTCTATTCTTCAAATAACAAGTAATTTTCATTCTGGAGTAGATAATTTATGCCTACTACCGAGGCAGCAATTGTGATTAATATGCTGCATTAGCTGCTTGAGCAGATAAAATCTCAACAGCTAAAGATATTGTTTTCATGCAGATAAGGCTAATAGAAAAATGAAAAGAAGATAAAACCTCAAGAATGTGATGTAATGCACAGAGCAAGTTATACCCTGTCAGAACTGTAAAGTCTGAGTGAAATGTCATCAGACTTTCCTGTAAAGGAAGTAGGAAGAAAGGGTTATATATTAGGACACCCCAAGCTCCACACCTGTAACATGATGGAAATGGAACTGACCTGTTTTGGCAAAGAGTGTGATGGCTTATTTCTTCCTTGCCTGCATAAAGAGAGCAGTGCTTTTTCTTCAGGACACCCTGTGTCTCAGGCAGCATAGGCTAAAGACCACCATTGACAACAAATAGGGTTTTGAGTCTCAGATTAGTTGCAACAAACAAGAGACTTCTCTTGGTGTTTTCTTTAGTCTGAATCCAATAAACCAAACTCCAGTTAAATAATTTTTATCTCTTAAACCTATACATTATTTTTTTTAATTTGTGCCATTAAATTTGAAAAAAATAAAAAAAATTTCTCAGGATCATCTAATTTAACCTCAACGACTACATAAGTCTCCACAGTCTTGTATTCAGCAATCTATGCTCATTAGTCATCTGATCTCAACATCTTTTTCCAAAGTTATATCCCAGACACATATTTGTTGGTGTAGCAAAGACTTTTTTCTTTTTTAGGACAGTAACCACGTTCTTCTCACTGACAAATTCACACTTTCATTTTAAGATTCATAATAAAACATTTGAGTCATACGGAACGCTAAGATGGGTGGTGATTAGCAGTAACTAATACATGTAATCTAGAAAATTATTCTCTTGTAAATTAATGTTCTTGTCCACAATAGATTTAATCTAAAAAAGCATGTTAATGAAATATGGGGAGTGTTTTTTGTTGTTTCAGTAAAACATCAGCATATAGAATCACAGAATCATTAAGGTTGGAAAAGATCTCTGAGATCATCAAGTCCAACTGTTAAATACTATGCTTTTGTTTTCTTTTATGTGTGTGAGATGTAGATGAGGGAATTAAAGTATTGTTGCAGTGGAAGTCCATTGTCAAGTAGTAGTTCTTTTTTTTAAAGTTTGGTAATCACTATTCTACTCTTGATTAAAATTAGGATCTTGTTTCTCCATTGTGACTGGCTTGCACCATTTGGTTAAACATATGAGTCATTAGTGTTTTACTTCTTAGTGTTTATTTGGTTATCAATTATCTGTTTGAAATTGTTCTGAAATATGTGGTAGAATTATTATTTCAATGTATCTTTATGGAGTATTTATAATTTGATTTCGATGGTCAGTTGAATGCCCTCTAAGCACTATGTCGTCAGCAAATATTGTGTAGGTTTCTGCCATAACTGTTGAATACATGAGGTGCTGGACTGCCACTGAATGACTTGGATTTGGAAACTCTAATTTTGGTTGAAAAAAAACCCCTCCAGATTTTACCCTTTTTTAATGTATTATACTAATGCATTATTTTTAAAGTACTGTATATAATTTTACTGTGAAGGTTGAGAAATTGTGCAGAAACAAAAACCAGAGAGATTGAGTACAGTGAATTTGCATTAATTATCCTCCTTTTTTCATAGATATTTGGGCAATTGGCTGCATATTTGCTGAACTGTTGACTTCAGAACCTATATTTCACTGTCGCCAGGAGGACATCAAAACAAGTAATCCTTTTCATCATGATCAGCTAGACCGCATTTTCAGTGTAATGGGATTCCCTGCAGGTAATTTATTTTCATTAAAGCATCAGATGTAACGCTACTGAGTTGGTTTTTTTGTTTTTGTTTTGTTTTGTTTTTTCTAAAGGAAATGAGTAGTTGTTTGTATAGGTACAAAGAATCTGACAATTTGATGGATTTGGAAATGCTGACAATTATGGAACAATAGCACTGGCCAACAAACAGGAAGTCAAACAACTGCTGTAGTTATTTCTTCTCATGTATTACTTAACCTACACATTCAGAATTGTAAATGCTTTTTTTTTCCTCCCTACCAAAGATAAAGACTGGGAAGACATAAGAAAGATGCCAGAATATCCAACTCTTCAGAAAGATTTTAGGAGAACAACGTAAGTGATGATAATGCAACAGCAGTTCACTAAATGTAGCAGAGGCAGAAATCAGCTCCTATGCTCTGACTTTTTGGGGAGGGGATGTTGGAGCATTTGGGTTCTAACATTGTGACAGCTGTCCTGTTTGAACTAGCTGGTTTGCTTGAATGGTGTTCTTTTCCACAGCTGCTTGTTAAAAACATCAGCTCAGTGGCCTCCCCATTTCTCTAGAAGGGTGTTGTCATAAATGTCATTTAATCTGTGGCAGGCACAGACAAATGAGCTTGCTTAACCCACTTATGTTCCATGTTCAAGATGACTTCACTCATTTTGTGTGAGAAGGAATAGGGAAGTAGTGGTACTTTTGACAAGCAGATATGCAGAGACAGCAATACAGTGGACAGAAATTTCTATGGAAGGTAACATGTTCAAAGCCTGTCTGAGGTCTGAGAATTTTCCACTTTTACTGTTTTCTGGTGCTTTTGCTAAATTAGTCAAGTGGTGGTGATAGATCAGAACTTGTAAGGAGCCAGACTTGTAAGGCAGAGGACATGGATTCAGAAGTTTTGGATTCTGTTTCCAGCTCTGCCATGGGTTCATTACACTCTCTTTTAGACAAGACATGAAGCTTATCTGTGCATGAAGCTTCTTTCTTTTGAAAATGCCTATAGATAACCTCTGGAGCTGTAAATAAAAGGCAAGGCACAGGTAATAAATATTTGAGACATCTTTGAGCTTGGGAGCTGGAAGGACTATATGATTTGCTGCAGGTTGGGATTGGGAAGACATAGTGGTAACCTTAACTGCTCTGCCAGATTGTAACTGGAAACAACTTAATAGCTTAGATGTTGAGCTCTTACAAAAGGCTGAACACTTTCTGCAGCAGAGTTGCTTTAGAAAACTAGGGTATAAACTTCAAGTTATGTCTCTCTGTCATATGTCCATATCAACAGTTTATCCATATACTATAAAAGTTGCATGTTTCATGGAAATAATCTTTACACAGTTGATACCACTCTTGTTAGTGAAAAGCACACTTTATGTGTGCAACTGCTAGATAAATATCTCACGTCTTCTGATAGCAGTTCTTTTTATAGCTTACTTATTAAGGGCTGGTAAATGTTTTTGTGATTTGGTTAGTGTTTTTGATAGAGTTACATGTTTTTAATGCAGCATTATTTCAGACATGTCTTTCTTTAACTGTATTTTTCAGATATGCCAATAGTAGCCTCATAAAATACATGGAGAAACACAAAGTCAAGCCTGACAGCAAAGTTTTTCTTTTGGTAGGTGCAACTTGAAAATTGCTGTGATGACAGGAATTAAATACATTTCTAATGGTAATATCTGTGTCTGTTCTTCTATCTCACTCTAATGAACACCAGTATTAAAGAAAGCTATTTACCACTAACTGGCCCTTTTTGAGATGTGTTTTCTTCATATACATTTATGCTGAGGTGTGCTTAAACGGCTGGTAGTGAAGATCCAAGAGTTTGTCTGTTGTGCAATTAGGAGAGTGAGTATAGTATATGTCTTGATTCTGTGTTGTCCCAGAGAGCTAGAGAGCTCCCAAAAGCTAAAGAGTTTTGTGAAGAAAGGGAAGAGGAAAGGAGAAATTTTTTTTCTGTAGTAATTTGTTTTTCTTTTTCTTCCCTCTGACAATAGTCTACCACTGTGTGCAATTCCAAACAAAATCCCTAAACATATATGTGCTGGTTACCTAGTTGAGTCATCCACTGTAGGCCAGTGGATCATTCCTGGATGCCTCTGTGATGAATTAGTGCTGTCTAAATTTAGAAATTAAGTTCAAAGTGACTTTGCTAGTACTGTGAACAGGGAGCCTCTGCAATAAGGCTTAGTGCAGCTTGAGTTCCAGTGGTCTGTTTTCACTTAGGGATTCAGCATAGCAGTCATCTCTCTAGGTCCTGACAAAGATTTGCTCTTTGACTTGTTAGTAGCTGCTAGATGATGACACAAATAGCTGTGGAAACAGAGTAGGTTAATTTCAAGTGGGTGGAAGGGAAACATTCCTATAAGAAGTGTGAGACTTGAATAAAAATGAATTAAAACTTCTTAAAACTCAAGTTACCCGGTACACATTGGAATCACCTGGAGGATAAGTCTAACTGAAAAGATGATATTATTCGCACGTGAACTTCCATGTTTTCCTACAAAAGGTGGAAGCCACCAGAAAACCTGGTGGAAAGGCAGAGAAGCAAATGGGTTGCTGTCAGCATACATGGCTAATTCATCAAGGTTGTGAACACAAAGTTGAGAGTTATCTTAGGTGAGTAGGCTGCTTTTCCAGGAGGAAATATTAACCAGATCTCTAAAGAACAAAAAACTAACCATATTTTGCTGTTTTTTCTGAACATCATGAAGGCTTAGATTGCTAATCAAGGTAGTTTCTGTTAGATTTTTCTCACAGTTCATAATCAGGGATGAATAAGAGTAGTTATCACAGAGATGGAGGCTGATCTCAAATAGGCCAGTCTCCCAGAGATCTGCATAAGAATGCCCAGGAATATGACCAACGTTCTTCATATCTCATTGCTGTACTGAGGAGGTTCATGCACCTAAAAATTGCCATAGCCATGCTACAGCAAAGAGGCTCAGTACCTACCTTATCTCGTGAAAGATCCTAAAATACAGCAGATCTTGAAGGAAAGGTGTGCATTGCTCTCCCATATCACAAAATAAGAAATATGTCTGCTAATGAGCTTGGAGGTACATGTATTTTGAAGCAGACTCCCTAAAACTCCTTGTTCATATCCAAGGTAGTTATTTTTTGAGACAACCTCCATCTTGCAAGGTGACCTCAGAAGGCATCTGCTTTGTAACAGTCATTGATCAAGACCTTGTGCTAATGAGTACAGAAAATGTGGTGCTTGGAGAACAGATGGCATCGAGTAGACTAGTGCAGGATAGCAAGTGACTCTTGAGAAAGAGAATATTATGCCATTCTGCTGATTGACATTGAATGATAATATCTACATGAAGGGCAGAATGTTTTCCATTCAGGAAGAGGCATCTATTCTTGCTGTCCTGGAAGAGTTACTAGCATAGTATTTATAGCTGTCGTGTCAGGCCAGGGGAGCCCAAGAGTGAGCAATTTTGAGACCTGCTGAAAGTAAGACTTCTGATGAAGTCTAGTCTCATGGGTTTGCTATGTTGTGTTAGCAACTGCTACCCTGAAAACAAATTGCCTCTAGACATTTTTTGTTCATTTTCCCAGAAGCTACGCGTAACCAGACCTTCTAAAAGAAAGTTGGTTCCCAGTGGCATCACTGATAGGCAGGTTATCTCGCTTGGAGTGATGTTATGTGTGGTGTCACTTGGAATGAGCAAACTGATGGTATCCTCGGGGTGAAGGGTGAATGCTGACAGAAAGAGCAGATCATTAAAAGGTCCAAGATATCTTTAGATCTTCTGCTGTGGTACATTAGTCTTATCTTTGAATGACAAAGAATACAGGTCATGTTTGGAGGCAGTTTGTGACGATGGTGTTTATATGGCAGCAAACTGTATGAGCTTTCTCTTGAGTAGTACTGCAGCAAGCAGGTCTGAGGAAGGAGTCCAGGGGACAGAGCTGATGCCCTCTACTCTTCTGTCAAGGATGACATCTGGTGCCAAAGACCAGGAGTGGCCTTATACAGAATATGCGTATTTGTCCTGCAGTCACTGTGGAGGAACAGGGGAGAAGAAATGTGTCAGAAGCTGCTATAACTGACAAAAAATTTGCATGTAGGGAGAGATGGTGATTTGAAGTAAAGATACTGGAGTCCCCAAATTGTAGTGTATATTGTGTGAGGTCACTGTGTAGAGAGCCAACAGCACATTAGAAGTTCGATTTGTTAAGATGCATGGGAAACATAGGGTTAAGAATTATCTGACCACACAAAAATACAGTAAATAAATGTCTCGGGTAAGCTCTCCAGGTGTGTGCAGTGCAGGACTATCTTGAGGTGTATCTCTACGCAAGCAACAGAAATAATTTCAGGAGCTGGTTGCAAATGAACTGATAGGTGGAGAGGCAACCCAAATAGCTCTTTGTTGTGTTGTCAGTCTGTTGAGGTCCATGGCCCATAAAGTATGTGAATAAGGATAGGTGGGAAGAAAGTGGCAAAAGTACAAAGAATTTAATAGGCCTTATCTACCAGGTAGAATTAACTATAAATATTGAGAAAGGAAATACAAGGAATCATCTTTCTTGAGGAGGATGGTACTGTTACTGAGGCTGCTTATTGTAGCAAATATATAGAATATAGAATTGTATATCAGATTTTTAATTTATTGGAAGAAAAAGGCCCAAATACCCATGCCAAAATTGCATTCTTTTGCTGAATATTCAGGCAGTTTTTGTTGGAGGACCGAAAGACAGTTTAAGCTAAGATATCCTTTGCAGAAGGAATTTTATTTTTACTACTGGCTTGAATTAAGAGAGGATTGCATGAGAGCAGGATACTGTATAATGTAATTTGAGCACCCAAATTTCCTCCTGTGAGTTTATCAGAATGTGATAAATAAGTAACTCTTTAAAATGGTGTGATATGCCTATAATTGCTGTTTATACTACTAATGTATTGTAATCCTCTTTTATAGCCTTCTGCAGTCAAAAGCATTCTAGCTAATAGATTTAGGCTTATTTTCCTCCTAGCAAGGAAGAAAGGTTACTAGGAAGGGTCTGCTCCCCCTCTTTCTCATTTCAGTACCAATTAGAGTAGGTTTGAGGAGCTGCATGAGTATTGGAATGCTCTGTCTCTGGAATGTTGCCAGTGCAAGAAATGAAGATTTATTGTTTCCGTCCCTAAAGCGATATGAAGAGTCCTGGTTATGTTCAGTCTGTTCTGACACTTCATTTTGTGTTAGCTGTACAGAACAGTATAAAAGCTATACATGTGCCACAACAAAAAGCCGTTATTTATAAATTATGCTTTATGAACCTGTAATAGCTGAATTTAGTGATACTTTAGCACAGTGGTTTAGCCTTAGCAATTAATATTGCCTGATACACCTTCTCTTACATGAGAAATACTTCACAGCCTTTGTACTTCACAGTACTTTGATGGATGTGCATTGTAGTTCTCGGGAACTTCACTGAACAAGCAATGCTAACTTAGGCTTGTCTGGACAAGCCGGAAATAATTTAGTAATCCACAATCCAAGACATACAAGTTATAGTTTGAAAAATAGTAGTTTGATGAACTTTTTGCTATTTTTAATGTTATGCTTTACAGCTTCAGAAGCTTCTTACTATGGACCCTACAAAGAGAATTACCTCAGAGCAGGCTTTGCAGGACCCCTACTTTCAAGAGGATCCTCTGCCTACATCAGAGTATGTATTCCCTTGTCTGTGCACATCTTCTTTCTGCTATATGCTCATCCCTGAAATTACATGACATCTGAAACATTCAGATATCCGCCTGTGTCCACGAGAAGTAGTAGCTCAGACATGCTCAGCAGAAACTACACTAGTAATCTGTATCTACTGGTGCCAGAACTAAATAGTCATGAAAATAACCCAGTACCACACTAGTGGTGTAATTCTGAGCATACTACCAAAGCTAGAGGGACAATATTATTGCAGTATTTAGAGAATTAATCTATGCCCTCTTCTGTTCTGCCTTACATAGCCTCACAGAGCCCTATCTTCCATTGCCTGGTTTGATTGTGCCTCTCCCTAAGATTAGGACAATTCTCTGACCTACAGCCCTTTCCTATGCCCTCTTGCACAGGGTAACAGTAGTGAGAGAAGAGTGAAGAGATAAATGGCTGCCTAAAATGCCACAAATCCCTTGTTCAAAAGGCTTGAGAGTACAGAATTTGTCTCTCTGTCTTTTATTGTCATGAAAAGTTCAAATTATATGTTCATTTCCAACTGCAGACTTACAGTTTCTCTTCCCAGTTTTTAGAAGCATGGTGGTGCATAGCATTATGTTATGTGGGAACTGAATGCAGGGAGACTTCCACCTTTGCTTTCATTGTTTCCTCAGCTATCAGGCAACACTAAAAGGAGGGAGCAGTCACTGGACTGCAAAAGGAATCTAGTTGAGATCAGTTGGGGGTTTTTAAATTTCTTTTTCTTGTTTACACCCTTTTAAAAATCGTGTCATGTTGATTGTATTCTGAAGATTGGTGCAGAAATCTAAGAAATTGATACTGAGCAAGATCTACCAGTAATTTTCTGTTTAGTGTTTATCTGATGCTATCCTAGGTAGAGCTATAGCTCCTCATGGATTACAGGATAACATTGTGATAAAGCGTCTGCCATAAACATTAAGGAATGTTCCAAATTCCATTGGCGAGTGGAACTTGAAAACTATATTTTTTCCCTCAACAAGACCTGGGAAGCTTATTGAAAGTAACTATGCAGTTGTGATTGGCAAATATATTTAAGCCTGCTGTAAGCCAAGGCAGGCTCATAAGACACTAATACTCTTTGGATAAGGCCCTTTATTCAGTGAACCATGCATGTTCTAACTGGGTATTGTGGAACCTCTGACACTGTATTTGTTCATTTTATCATCTGGATCAACAAGTGGTCGTTCTGGCATTCAGGCATGTTCAACCATGCCGTGATTTCCAAATGACAGCCTAGTGCCAACAGCAAAGAGATCTGACATTATGATCAACACCTATCTTGAGTGCTCACACTGCCACTCACTTTTGGAAACAGAACACATGAAATACAAGAAATTAAGTTACATTATATGCACTTGTTTTTAACATGGTGTTAAGTAAATGTATGCCATATGTACATATTTGTGGAGTGTTTACTGTTTACTGTGTTTCAGTGTGTTTGCTGGCTGTCAGATTCCATATCCTAAAAGAGAATTCCTCAATGAAGATGAACCTGAAGAGAAAGGGGATAAGGTATAATAAAATCATTTTTTCTTTAAAAAACCCCCTCTTTTAAATATGCAATAAGAAAGCATCATGGTGCTACCAAATGAAAACTAATGAAACATGATGAGTTAACAAAAAATATTTTTCCAAGGTAGCACTCAGCTCTCTTAAAACTGCTTCTCAGAAATATGAAAAGTATCAGATGACGTTAGGGTGTCTCAGGTGGTATCACCAGCGTGGTTTGCCCTAACCTGTGAGAAAATGAGCTTTATGGGCTGTTGTGTCAGCAATAGCCTGCTTTCAGCTGCTGTCATTCCAAGAGGACCTTGCTACTTCCTCCAGCATGATGAAAATACATTGTGAGCACATGAAGAGAATGGCATTTTCATTGTATGACTGGCATACATCCAGCCATTTGAATGTAGATGGCTGTCAGGGTCTCAAATAAATAGTGGCAGCCTGCTTCTGGCACTACATCAGAACATTTCATCCATCTGCACACAGTTTCCTGATCATGTTTTAAAGGCCCTCAGACAAAGGAGTAGTAAGGACTGTGAACTGTTCAAGTAGTGACAATCTGCTCTGAATATTCTCTTTCTCATAGCCCCATAGGCATGGGTGAGAACTTGTTTGTGTGCATAGTAAACTTTGGTGTGTTTGCAACATAATCTGATCTGCTTGGTGTGTGTAGCTCAGCTGTGCTACGTGACCACAGTGATTGTCCCATCATGCTGTGAAGGCTGGACAGTAGTGCTATGGTGTAAAAAACAGCATGTTATTTTCACTTAACAGTGTACAGTGAGACACCAACAGTATAGCTAACAAAATGTGAAGAGAACAGTCTTGAACTGTAATTATCTGAGGACTATGTGAGAAGGACTGTTACCTTTTAGAGAAATGATTGGACTACATGCATCTTCTGTTTTCATTTTTCTGCATAATGTGACAAACAAGCTGAGTTTAAAACTACATTTCAGAGAGCAAATTTTGTGTTCAGAACTGATGTTGCAGGTTCTTCTGTACTGAGAGCAAGTGGTAACATCTGTGATTGCTGTGTCCAGATAGTTTTTTCAAAAAGAGGAAACAGACCCCTAAACAAAAATAAAATGAATGTCATGATAGTGATTTGATTGTAATGTAGTTACAAGTTCTGCTTCAACTCTCGCAGCTTCACAAACAAGAAGAAACCTTATGAATTAAGATTACTCTGGTTTTTTTTACTTTCAAGTCAGTGTACTTAAAAGTAAATACCTTTTTCCTGGGAGTGCTTTGGGGGGTGATGTCAATGGCATATTTATATTCAAAACAACCAATATATAAATGGTCTTTCAGATTGTTGTTGGCAGTCACATATTTATGCACACTCCAAATTAAACTTTTTTCAGACCATTTGGGTAATATAAGTCGCTCATTACTCATTGAATGTGTTCCCACAGTGTAGACAATGTGGAGGTTAAGGATATTCTGGAAGTTAAATGTGTACCATGTTTTGTTGCTTTATGATGTTATTGTAAATGAAAGTTGTTTTTTTTTTTATACTGCTTTGTTTCTGCTTTGTTTTAAAACCATGAACATCTGTATAGTCCTTTGGAAACCTGGAGAAGTTCTCTGTATTTGTTTATTTGGAACTTGAATCTGAATTGAATAACATTTAACATAAGCATCCATTCTTCAAAATGCATAATCATTAGTCAGCAAAGCTAAAATGAGGGTTTGTAGCGCAAAGAGAAACTATTCTCTTCTCATTCAAATTCTGTTAGGCAAGTTTCTGCTGGGTTTTTTGTAGGTAGATTTTGGTAATTTGTGCCTGAGAGGTAACAGGTGGCAATATGTTGTTAACTGCAGGTCTTTTATAAGTTTATTCATTTAGGAACCACCATGAACCAGACTGACCCGAGGACAATGTCTTTACTGGTGTAAGCCATTTTTGTGCAGTAACGTGGTGCAACTAGACCCCAGCTGGAGTCTGACAGAGCAGGTCCACAGAAGAGCAAGCTCAGGCTAATCAAGTAAATTTTGTGCTAAAATCCAAAGCGCAAAACTTGGGACCTCACAAACTCTTGTCTTTAATTATAAGTGTTCCTGCAGTATTTTTTTACACATAACAAAATTGCAGTTTTTCAGCTCACGCAGTAGCAACCACCTCAACTTGCATCCAAACACCCCTATGAAACCACAAATTACGGAATTCTAGCACAAATACTGCCTTAGTTATTGGTTTCTGTGTAAGTGAAGCTCAAACCATTATGAAAAGATTAATTGCTTTTTAATAGATTTTTTTACAAGCTAGTTTGATTAACTTTTTAAATTATTGAAGTCTAAATTTCACAGGATGCAGAATCTGACTGAGATGGGATTTGAGGACTACAGGCAGGAGGACACATTATTAGTTTTGCTAAATGTGAAATGGAATTGCAAGCCATCTTGAAGTCCTTGAAGACGCAAGGCTTCTTTGTAATCTTAAATGAATACATCATTGCAAATTTCATCTGAATGTATCTTGGGAGACCATTGTGATGAATGACTTAGATACAGATCTTTTGTGTCCTTTATCTGAGGTAATTAAGTACATCTTGATGATTGGGGCATCAAGAATTTTCTCCTAGTGACAACTGGTTGTCATGATTTCTGGGAAACTAATAAAGTCAGGGTTTATAAAAGACTACCATGCTTGAATTTTTATATAAGCAGATATTCTAGGAAAAAAATACTATCCTGGAATGTTCCCTACAGTATACTGGGGGAAGGGTAATACGGCTTTTCAGTTCAAGCTATGTCAGTTGTAGGTTTTTTCTATGATAACCAATTGACATATCTCACATTTGGAGTGAAATTGCTTTTCTTTGCAATTTTCTTATGTGCTTTAGTGCTCTGATGGAGAAGCCATCCCTGGTGCTCAAAAGCAGATGAATGGGTGGTCTTTCCCAGAACTGTCTAACCATGGAGGGCAGGGTTGCACTTTCTGACCTTCCTTCCACTTCCCTAATACTCTTTCAAGTCTGTAGCCCTCTGAAGCCAGAAGAGTACAATATCTTTTGCTCTTGTGTTCTCCTTCTTAACCTTGTTTCTCCCTTTTGTGGCGGTTTTTTCTGTCTCTCTTCCTACTAGGTCCCAGTGTCATCTTAATTATCTGGCTTCCCTCCACTTTGCTAGTTTTCTCCCGCCCTTACCAAATTCTTCTCCAGCTGTTTCCTCCTCTTTTGTCTTCAACTACTTATCTCTGATTAATTTTCACTTTTATGCTGTTTTAGTAAGATTTTCTGACCCTATGCCTGGTGCACCATGCTGGACCCTATTTCCACTATAGCACTCTTTGCAAGGTGCTTAAAAGCACGGGAGACCAGAACAGTAATGAAACCTGTTTCTGGTTTTGCACAGAATTTCCTTGCAACCTAGAAGAAATTATATAGTTTCTCTGGTCTCAATTTGCTTACCTTTCTGGCAGTAATGCTTCTTCGGGTTGTTATGATGTGAAAGTTTAAAAAAGGTTTTGATTCTGAGTGAACAAGGCTGTTGAAGCTCTTAGAATAATTTGCTGTGGTTCACCATGTCTGCCACTGAGCACTAGAGAAATTTTGGGAGTTTTGATTTAGTTTGTTAGATGATTACTGCTTTATAAATGGTTCCTTCTATCCTCCTCTCTGAGCGCTTGGCTAGCTGTAGGAGGCACTAGACTGTCCTTCCAGTTTAAGTCCAGCTCTCTTCGTTAAAGAACAAAACCAATCACAAATGGGATACCCCCACAAGGTGTGCAAGAGTGTACTGAGAACAAACTTCTCCCAACAGTCAGCCTTGCTGTATTTTCTCCTGGAGCAGGCAGGCCTGCCTCCTTCCCGGTGACACCAGGGTTGGCAACTCCATAAAGCTCACAAACCCAGCTTAGAGCAAGTGACCATGTTGTGTTGCTTCTTCCCTTAGAATCAACAGCAGCAGAATCAGCATCAGCAGCAAACCGCACCTCAGCAGCAGCCGCAGGCAGCACCGCAGCAGCCGCAGCCACAGCAGCAGAACAGCACCCAGACCAACGGGACAGCCGGGGGCACTGGCGCAGGTGGAGGGGGCACGGGCACTGGGCTCCAGCACAGCCAGGACTCCAGCCTCAACCAGGTGCCTCCGAACAAGAAACCACGCATAGGGCCTTCAGGCGCTAACTCAGGCGGGCCTGTCATGCCTTCAGATTATCAGGTACCTCTTGAAATTTTGCTACTTCTGATGCTGCGAGGCCAAAACATCATTTTCCCCCGTTGCCCACTGCAAGAACACATCATGTTTCAATGAATTTTTTATGTAACCTGAACAGGCATGCTGTGATATATTATATTAAAATGTCAGGTTTAAGTTAAAAGGTTTTGTTCTGTGATTAGTAATTTTCAATAAAATACCAGTTTGAGTTGTATCTACTGCACCCTGTAAAGTGTTGAAGACTAGTCCATTCCAGGAAAGCACTTAAATATTTGCTTAACTTCATGTTTGAGAGTAATCTTACTGAAGCCAGTGGATGTAAATGCTGCATTGCATCAAGTTCAGGATACTCGAGTCTTGGCAATATTAAATCCTGTATGAGGAGCAGATCTGAGAAGATCCTGAGAAGGAGAAGTAAAGTTAGAACTAAGCTCTCCCATTTCATTCCTGTGTCATTTTACCTCATATTATCACATGTATGAAGTGGTTCTGTAGTTTATTCTGATATCTTTCTAAGTCTACTTCTAATGTTAAAGGAAAAATGCATGCTAACATAGGAATGTTGTTTTGGTTCATCTGTATGATTCGTGCTGAAGTAAGATGCAAAGACATGCATTGTTTCTAATGGGACCAAAATTGAATAGATTTCATGTCTTCTAGTACAGTAGCATTCATAAGTAAAAGCAGTATCACTGAATTATTTTTGGGTTTGCATATTTGTCTTTGCTTACTAGAATTATATTTTCCACTGAAGAAGTGACTTACACTAAGTATAGAAGGCATTGAACTTACCAGGATCTTCAGTACTTTTGAGTTTATGCTTGCTGGAACAGTAATGAGTTGAAAGCAGAATAAGAAAAAGGTAGATATTAAAGATAGATTTTAAATGATACTAGGGACTCTGCTTCTAGACTCTGAGAGAATCCCACCTTGGAGAACAGTCTTTTCAGGCTGCTTTAAAGTAAGTAGATTTCAAAGCACCAAACTCTGGAGTTGCCTTGACTTAGCCCTCCAGACCTTCTCCACAGACAATTGATTTCTCAGTGCCAGACATTTTTCTCCCATTTCTGTTTGACTCTTTTAATTACAAATGATCATGAAGGCACTGAGGGCAATTTAAGGGTAAAGACAACTAGGTTTCTTTTTTGAAAAGTTCCAGACAGGCTTGAGGCCTGGACAGATCACTGCAGCTGTCTGAATACACAGTATTTATGGCTGGTCTGTTTTGGTCTGTACTTTGAGGGCTGGTGTGCTGCATTTGATGATATCCATTATAGAATTCTTATCCAGCTCTCTGAATTGTTGGCAAACTTCCCTCTTACAAGTTGCTAAGAGTCTAAATATTTTTTTTCTAGATAGATTTTTTTCTTACCCTCTATGATGCTTTCCTTCTAAACTTGAACAGCACAAGCATCAAAATCACGATCTGTATGTTTCCTTTACATCACTCACTAAATTGTATGGTCTGATTATCCGTTTTTACACTCGTGTTTGGCTTTCTGCCCTTAAATTCTAGCTGACTGTCTTCTGTTCCAGAAAGGAATGTCTGCAATTTGTCCAAGTCTGACTTTGTTAGAAACAAATTCTCTTATGTGGAACAAAAATAAGCATGGGCAAGTTAATGCATTCTTGTAGTCTTATGGCATTAATTTTTCTCCAGCATATCTTATGCAGGAGTAGGAAGAAGATTGCCTTTGCTTTGAGTTTCATTTAGCTTGTGATCTGAAGTCTCCATTGAAGTTTTCTTGTAGTTCACCAACCTCAATATATGTTGCTTCCACAAATGACAGTGCAAATTCCTTGTTGAATTTTACTGAGCATTCCTTTTGTGACCTTGGGTGTTTTGCTTAGCAGGGTGACCTGATGCTTTTCATCCAGAATAAGCTCCTAAAAAATCATACCATTTATAAAAAATCTTCTTTTCTCCATTAGAAGTTGAAAAATCTTTCAGAATTTTGAGAAAAATTTCAGGTTTTAGGCACTCTGTTAACAACCTAACAAAGCAAGCCAAGAATAATCTGGTTATTAACAACATATATGCTGCTGGGACACGTCTCTTCCAAAGCCAGAGTGCTGAGCTGTTGCCTCCAAAACTGACCCTTACAAACAAGTGAAGTTACTTGGTACAAATATTAGTTATATTGGTATTATATTGATATGCAGAGGTCTCCAGTATGGGACTGTTATCTCTCTCTCTCACTGTAGCCTCACTGTGCTTCACATTGAAAGCAACCTTCATATTCCTATGTTAGAACACAGAAAAAGTTATGTGATGTTTTTAGGATTTAGTATGTTTTACAGTTTATGTAAAATTGAAATTATAAAGCCATGTACAGAAACAAAGGACAGAACTGTTTTAGACTGCCTGAACTTTAGGATCCTGCTCTTTCATCATCCAGCTGAAAAGTTGTTAGGAGGCTTTCACAGCTTTCCTGGTTGGGGTCCAATGGTTAGATGAGACCATTGACTGCCTTCAATGAGCAGATTCTTGGTCTGTGGAGGATGTGGTGTTCTTACAGACCCAGTGTCTCCATGGGATTTCTGTTGAGAACTCAGACTTCTGCAGGGCCTTTCTGGAATCATAATGCTGATATTTAATCACAATGTGATACTCTTAACATTTTCCTAGATGATTGCTGTTGGCCACAGGCTTGTTGATGATCCTTGGACATAGCCAAGTAGAACCACCAACTAGACAGTGAACAAAACTCTATTGAATGACTGCCTGAACCCTTGCTTAATTTGGCTGGAAACAAAACTTTGCTGACTGCAAATTTGGGGGGGGGTTGTAGACTCTCCTTTCGTGTGGATTGGGGTGGGTCTACCTTGCTGGAGAGTCTCCTATTCACTGAGCAGTACTGTTCATGCCAAGTGATTTTGCAACTTGCATTATTGGGCAGCTTGCTATTAATTCTGGACAGGGAATGGATGTGATAATGAAAGAGCAAATTCATCAGGCTGGAGGTTGCAAATGATCCATGAATTTTTCTTACTGAGGTTGAGGTCCAGTGAGCTGACATCCCAAACTGTGGAGGGGAAGAGAAAAACATTTAGGAAAATGAATGTTAGGTTATTGTACATACCCATGCCCAGCTTTAAGCAGTTGTCCATGTTTCCAGTAAATAAGACAGCTGGTTGAAAGACTCACCTAAAATGATATTATTTTATCTTACTGGACAATTTTTCATTTAGATAAATTGAGTAATTCTAAGGTCATGGTTGTCTTTTTCTCAGAAAAGAATAAAATGTTTCTCTATAACGTTTAGTATTACGGATCCTGAGAAGGGTATTTATGGCCTTAGCAGTTTGATTTTGCATTAATAGCAATTACAATAATGACAGAAATAATATGAAACAGTTGAATTTTGAAAGGGAATCTGCTCTCATGTCTTGTGTATTTTTCCTTCAGAAAATGTGTGTGTACCTGTTGTACTTCTATGTGTCTGCCAATACTTTGTGTATTTTGTGTGCTGTGTTAGGGCTGATTGCAGATCAGAATGATTACTTGTTTTATGGGACTCGAAATAGTAGCACTCTTTAGTCAACTTCTCCAACAATTATGTTTTAATGACCTTCAGAAGGGTTAAAAGCTTCCTGAGCTGCATAGTCCTAACAGCCTGGTTTTCATTCCCCTGATCCCTTTCTTCTTTTTTCCTGCAGCACTCCAGCTCACGCCTGAGTTACCAAAGCAACATTCAGGGATCTTCTCAGTCCCAGAGTACAATGGGCTATTCCACATCATCTCAGCAGAGCTCTCAGTATCACCAATCTCATCAGTCTCACAGGTACTGAGAGGCCTGACAGGCTGCACTCAGAAAGGAATGGACTAAAAGCCAGAAGACTCCAGCAATATGAAGTTCATAATGATGAGAAGACCAAAAATACAAACTATAATGCAGAATTAAAATTCATGATGACAAAAGGAAAACTTCACTCGCCGAAGACTTTCCCCACCCCATCCCTTTATTGCCATAAAGGAGATTCTTGTGAAGTTTTCCTTCCTCCCTGCCCTTGCATGTGCTCCATTGTGGTTACTCTAATGAACCCTTCTGATCTGAACCCAGCACTTAATTTCTTTAACCTTTGGAATTTTGAAGGATTCCTGGTGCACCTTCCTTATGCTGTAGTGATTGCCATAAATCTGTCTTTTCAATCTCTTTAATGGGATTTTAAAGTTTGAAAATCTTGAACTCCCAGGCTTTCAAGCTTGTATATAGTTAGTTTTATACTAGGCAAACCAGTTTAGCTATACAGGTATATTGCACCTTTTTAAAGCACTATGTTATTTTCACAGGATATTACTGTTTTGCTCATGGATGTCAAGAACAGCAAAATTTTACTGTTCCAGAGTATTTTACTATTCTGTTTTTATTAGTCTAGTTTTCAGGCAAAGTTAAAAATAAAAAGTTTAAAAAATGAATAAAATGAAAAAAAGAAAAAAGAAAAAACCACCCAAGTCTCTGCAGCAACAAATATGCTTCATGCTACTGGACTGAACGCCAAACAGAAGATTGCTGATATTTCTTAACTCATTCACATTGAATTCTTGAAATCACAGTGATCATGTTCTGACTAGTTTTAAATTAAGCATTGTTTCAAATGAAACCAGGACAGTCACATAAAAAGGAGATGCTTTCAGGATCTGTTGGAACAGAAGAATGGAATGTCTTCCCAGGCTGGACACCAAAATAGTCAGGAAAATGTATTTACTGCCCTCGAGTCTCAGTAGGAATGTGGATGATGGGCTTGTTTTTCTCTTAAGCAGCTGATTAATGTATGTGAGAGTTCTATAAATTTAGCTTTCTTTCGCATTCCTGAGTCAGTTCTCGAAATTTAAAGGTGACAGAAATACTAAGCCTTGCTAAAACAAACGCATTTAATCATTTTACGTTATAATTAATAATTAAGAGAAATTATTGTGCAGTTTGAAAAGCATGTTGAAGACTGTTCCTTTTTCATGTTTATAGTGCATATTCTATGTCCCTCACATTGCCGTGATTAACCAGATTAGTTACACCAGATGCACTTGATTGCACTGAAATGTTTCCTTTTCCCTAGAGCAAACATGTTTTGATTGTGCCTAAGGGACTGCAAGTGGATGGGTAGCTGGCAGAAAATCCCCAGTAATTAAGCAAGAGTTTAGAAGCATAATCAGGGGATTATTGTCCAACTTCTGGAACCACAGTTATTCAGAGAGACACAACGTGTAATTTGAGACAACTTCATTTTTCCTTCAGCCTTCAGAAATAAGGCTGATTCTAGTTGCAGAAAACCTGGAAAAATGCATTTAAAAAGCTACTAGCAATGTAACACCAGTGAGCTTCTTCAGCTGGTGTCCAGAGAAGAGGTAAAGTGAGAGAAGTTTATGTGTAAATGGTTAACATTCCAGGGTTTTATGCTGCACTGTGTTCTCTTCTGTCCTGTGTCCACACAAAAAAACTGTACACCCATACACATTCACACTGAAGTTGTGATCAGATGTAGCAAGAAGAGGGTCAGGCACTGATCTCTTCCCTGTGGTGACCAGTGACAGGACCCGAGGGAATGGCCTATTGTTGTGTCAGGGAGGTTTAGGTTGGCTATTAGAAGAAGGTTCTTCACCCAGAGGGTGGTTGGGCACTGGAACAGGCTCTGCAAGGAAGAGGTCACAGCACCAAGTCTGACAGTTCAAGAAGTGTTTGAACAATACTGTCAGGCACATGGTGTGACTCTTGGGGATAGTCCTGTGCAAGGCTAAGAGTTGGACTTGATGACCCATGTGGGTCCCTTCCAATTTGGCATATTCTGTGATTCTGTGAGTAAATCTGTTTGCTCTGAGGAGAATGCTTTTCATCACAGCTAGTCACATACAAGTTTCTACTGGGTTTCATCTCCCAATCACCTTTACTGCCCCCTTCCTCCTCAAACTCGTGCTCTTTTCATGCCTTTTGTGAGCAGTTGGCTTGTTTTGGCTATACCTACCATCATGTGGTTTTGACAACACCCAGCTGCTCTGGAAAAGCAACTAAAACCTGCTTTTGTCATCAAATGGGTAAGAAGGTGGTGAAAAATGAAATGAAGCAATTGAAAGGAAAACCTTGTTTCTGGGGAAAATTAATCTCCCAAAGGATATTTTCCATGTGTAACCCTTGAAATGCTCCATTTTATACATGCCCTAGTAGCCTGTTTGTAAGAACAGATTTTAATTGTTCCTTCATTTCACTGAGCCTGAGGGGTTGCTTGCTTTCTGTCTCACCTCTTACTGATGTTAATATGAGGTACTTTTGAGCTAATAGATATTTGGCCAATGCCATAAATTAACATTTGACTTGAATGTCACGTTTCTGGAAATTAATCTTTTTGTCCCCTTCTGTTTTTTTCATCTTTCTCTTACCTCAAAATTATTTTGTCTTTTCTACTACAGTAATGTAACATTTCTGTTCCCTACTGTGACCTGCAGCTGGTCGTCAAAATTCATACAAGATCAGGAAGTGGCAGGGAACCATATGGTTAATTAAGGGGGGCTCTTGTGCCAATAAGGCAAAATCATGGTGTAGATTAATCTGTATGTAGAGTGTGAAATGTAAGGTGCTTTAATTGAGTGAGCTTCCAGCTTCTAAAGTGACTGCCACGACCTCTCTCTAAGCTGCACTGGTGTTTCTGCCTTGGTTGGGTCTGGTAGATGACCACATGCCGCTCCTGTCTCTAGCTTTTGTGTGCACACATGAAGCCGAGCTGACTTCCTCCGTTCCTTCAAACTCACGACTGGGAGGAGAGTGAATAAAAGCGAAAGAGCTGGCTGCAAAACATAGGCTCTGCACACTCTTGTAGTTCCTTCCTAGTGGTGAAATAATTCTCTTTTTCTTGGGAGCTTGATGCATGCTGCCGAGGTCAGTGGCTGTCATGGTGGAAGAAGCGTTGCTGTTTAGGGGTCATCCTGTGAGGTAAAAATGTTCCGCTTTCAAAAGTGAATCGTGCAGTTTGTCATGGGAAACCAGGACCATGTCATTTTTGTTATTTTTTGCCTGTGCAGTTTCATTATTACTCATAGCTCTATCTCTGCCCATAACCCTTAGACCCTCACCAAAGTGTTTCACACCTGTGCCGAGAGATGCAGGTGACACGGGCAGAGCTGTCTTCTCCATCCTGGTGGGAGAGCAGGCTGCTGGGTACAGCTTTTCCCATCGTGGCTCAGAGGAAACAAACATGTGGGGAATGAATAGGATGAGCAGCCTGGTCCGTGTTGGTGAAGTTTATGTAGCACAAACTGCACAATGAAGGAGAAATATAGGGAAAGCTGCGAGTCCTGCACTGTATCTGTGACACTGTATCTGGGGAGGGGGAGGGAAGAGCATTCGTAGCGGGAGGGGTGGTGGGAAGCTAGAAGTGTTCAAATATGTATAATATTTTATATAAACATAATAAGCTTAGTTCCCCTTCATAATCTTCAGGAATGGTACTTTAACACCATTAAGCAAAGAATTGTTTTAGGATTAAATAAATGTATTGTACATAAGGCCATACGTAATCTTCTAAAAATGTCGCCAGACAGAAGCGATGTGTATTACTATATGAAAAAAGTCCTTAATGCACTGTTATCTCCTAAATATTTAGTAGTAAATTAATGCTATTTAATTTTTTTAAAAATTTGTCTTGTGTAGACACTAAAAAGTATTACACAAAATCTGGACAGAACATGTCCTTTTTAACAGCAATTTAAAGAACTTTTTATATATGTAAGGTAGTAACTTTTCAAATTGTTCTAGTTGTATATTCCCATGTTTACTATTTGTGGAAGTGTGCCTGTCTCTATTCAGTTTTTTTTTCTAATAATTTCATGCACACATCTTTCATTTTTGTAGTTTCCATTGGAAATTATTGTGTATGCGCCTCATGCTGCCACAAAACTTTGCCACTCTGGATCTGTGGTGACCACATTCAGCAGTGCCCATGCCAGCGGGCTAGCAAAACCACAAAGCAAAATACTTGTTTCTCATTCTAGAGTTGAGAGTTTACTGCTTTTAAGTTGTCCTGATGTCACTCTTGAAATGACTGTTAAAACTAAGCTATGAGTTCATTGCATTTATTTTATATTCTTGGTTGTAATGAAATGGAATTGACTTTGCTTCAGTGTGAATTTTTTTAATAAAATAATATACATTTGTAATAATAATAAAAAGTTCAAATCAAATAAGTGTGCAGAAAAGTTTTTGTAAATATCAGCTTTGGGCTACCAAGAGAGAAAATACAGCCCACAAAATTGCAGTTTTAATTACATTCAGGATGTTGGTGATATCATATACCACGCCGAACAAAGTTTGCAAAACCTCAGAGTTGAAATTACAGCTTTTAAAATGTCCGTGAGGATATTCAAGGGTATGTGTCTATCAAAATAGAATGAAAGCTTATGGAAAGCAGAATCAATGGAGTGGTTCTCTTATGTTTTGTTCTGTGCTTACAAAATTCTGGCGTGCTGTGCTGATGCCCATTGTTGAGATTCATTATTACTTGCATGACAGTGCTTTAGATGTATCTTCTGAAAAAAAGTTGATCTGCTGCATTCTGAAGATAAATGCTCTCCTACCTTTTCCTCCTGCTGAACCTTGGAGCATTTCAAGATGTCAGGTGACAACATGGAAAGCATGAGCTAGAGCATGTTGGTGGGTTTTCAAAGTGGGGTTTTGTGTGCTTTGCTAATCTGTGTTTCTGTTCCATCTAACCATTGTTTCATGGATGGACAGCTAATTCCTTCCAAAAATCCCACTTGTCTTCTCTATAATAGTTGCCTGGGTACTTGCACTACCAATTGTGTTAAAAGGTTTTCGTTTCTGATGTGCTTTTTGCATAAGGGTGAGAATAGGAGTGGCCTTTTGCCAAAAAACTTAGTCTGCATTTCTTACACCTCAAGATCGAGCTGTTGCTCTAGCCTCAATGCAATTGAGCACCCCCAGCTCTATAAGCCTCATGGTTTCTGCTTCTGTTGTCCTGGGGTTTTTTGTCAAGAGATTGTGTTTAGTCAACAGCTTTGACTTGGATGTTCTTAAAACCTCTTATGTTGGCTCTGTCTCAATCTTCGTTCTTCTATAGCATATCTCTCTCTCTGTTTTTTCTACCTGGTCATGCAATTTACAGTCTAATCCAGGTTGATCATACTGATCTGAATTACAGTGTAGTCCCTTTTTCTGTCCTTGACAGCTAAACAGCTGAGATTTCACAGCCGTTGAGAAAGTTGCAGAGTAGGTTGTTTATATTAGTCTCTTGCTTTGACTTGTTGATTTCTGCTTTGTGTTACTGCCCTGGCTCTGCCATCTCTGTTGCATTAGTTGTGAAGCTTCTCTCTTCACTTGCACATCACTGCCAAAGCCTGCTGTTACACCATCCCTCTTACTCAAATCAAGAAGTTATGTAAGTTATCTCCTGATCTCCTGTGCCACCAAGTCACATTCCCTGTTCTAGATTTCTAAATAAGCATAAATTTCTGGAAAATTCCCTCTTAGGTGTCTTCTGCATCCCTCCTTAAAACCCTTTGGCTTCTATGTCTGCAGAAGTTTAGTATTTTAAACTACTGGTGTGCAATGAGTCATCCCTGTTGTGTTAAAGAAAACTGTCCCAGTGTTTCATTATGCCCTCCAGTCTGTCTGCACCCATCTCTCACCTCCCTGTATGCCCCTCGCAAGCTCCCTGTGACAAGAACAGTCATTTTGTTCTGATACAGTAGCTTCATGACTGGGGCTTGCAGCACTCTGTAATATGAATAATAATCACTGTAATATCGTGGAGTCTTACTGCTGGACAATACGCAGTAGTAGTGTTCTCACTTCCCATGTGCTGTTTCAACACAGAAAACATCATATTGGTGCCAAGTATCAATTTCTTCTGGCTAATCACAGAACTTGAGCAAGCATTGTTCCAATAGCCAGCAAAGGTTAATGATGGTTTACCTGTAATGTTTTTTTTAACAGGTAGGTCTTGCTTTTTTTACCCAGAGAGCTTCATGTCCATGTTTATGATCACAGAAAAAAACCCAGAAGCTTTAGTTTATTTTGGTGGTTTTACAGTAATGTAGAAAAATAATATTGCATAATTACTACAATGATTTTTTCATTTGCAAGAAATATTTATTAGAGCAAAAGTTGTTTGAGATAGATTAAAACCACCAACCAAGTTTATGAAAGGTGTGTACAGTCATAGCTGAGCTGCTGAAATTGCTGGGGGAGTACTACAGTTATGTAACAAATATCCAAGTTAATCTAGAGTAGGTGTTTAAAAAATTGTTATTGTTATTTTTATAAGTCTGAAAGTAATACCAACCTACCTATAATTTTTATACAATGTGCTTGCTTTGGAATACTGGTGTAGGATCAGTTTTTCCAGCTTTGTGTATTGACAAACTGGTAAGTGTATTTTAAGGACTGTAACAGGCCATTTCTGTGATTATTTTGTTTTGTGTTCTTCGAAGCATCTTGAAGAGTACACACAACCTGAGGGTATGTAACTTTTGCGTGGACATTGCATGCATTGAACGAAATATTCAACCATACATTCCTTTGGCTAAAATGTCTTTGATGATATTCAGTAAGAAGCTGTGTGAAACGTCCAGCTGGTATTTCAAGTCATTATAGAAAGGTTACCTGTGCCCCAGTCCATTGCCAGAATGGAGTTTTGCTTTGCTTACACTAGCAGTAAAGGTTATAAATAAAGTAGTAAAGGAGGATCTGTACTGTTTTTAAAATATGACTTTTTAAAATAAGGAATTTTAAAAAATCAGGTATTTGCTACTGCTACATAAAATACATTATTGCTGGCTACCATATCATTTGGATATGATATGGTAGCCAGCAATAATGTATTTTATGTGATTTCCATCCCAGAAGACTAATCGTGTCATTAAGTAATAAAAAAACAATATGTGAAGCACTGAAGAAAGGACTTCTTCATAGCTATCAGCAGCAAAGTTTTAATTATGGATCAGGTCCTGCCCAATGATGTATGGTTCAGATGTCTTTTCCATGGCCTGCATTTGAGCCTACAGTGTTAAGATTCTTCCCTATATCCACAAATAGGAATTGCTCGCAATGTTAGGGGGAAAAAAAATAGGAAAGAAAGTGTGCAGCATTTGATTTTGTAACAAAGTTTTAATGCTATCGAGTTTAGGTGTCTGAAGTTCTCCAAATCATAATGAACTTTTAAATATTTTTAAATATGTATTTTTAACATTTGCATTGTTTAAAATGTTTTCTACCCTTGTCTGGGCAACATAGCACAGTTCTGCTCTGGAAAGATAGATAACCTCTAACTGCTTGCTTGACCTGGTCAGGGACACAGTTGTCAATTCAGAGTCTTGCAATTTACACAAGTGGGCACTGAACTTTAATCTATAAGTTCAGGTCGCACAGGTTTATGGAAAAGCAATCAGCTTTTAAAGAAAACATACTTCCTTAGCTGAAAGGTGAGCCAGAGAAGTGCAAATTAAAGGCTTAAAGTCTTACTGCAGAAGGCTCCTGTGGTCCCCCAGTTTAACAGACAGTGCTATGAGATGATTGTAAATTGTCAGATCATATTATTATTGCAGTTCTAAAACATCTGTTGTTGGTCGTGCCATTTTCTAATATGATGTAGAATGAGTAGTTTGCAAAAGTATAATGATGATTTTCTGTTTTCAACTTATTGTATGACTTGTTCTTGCAGTAGTACAGAAGAAAGAAGGACAGTTTCCAATAGTTTGGTTTTGGTGGTAAAGCTCAGAACATTAACTTGCTAACAGAGAAGAACCAAAGGAGATCAGGCTTCTCCCTTGCTGATATCCTCCTTTCTCTGCAGCAGAGGAGATTCAAGGAGGCAGATCAAACTGTGGCATTGTATAGTAACTGCAGTTCTTGGGAAACATTTGCTTTTGAAAAGAAATATTTGTAAATATAGCATCACAACTGCAGAAAGTATACCTAACAAAGTTGATGGGAGCAAGTCACCTTTACAAAATTCCCTACACACAGTGGGCAGACTGACTTTCTCATGTTGAGAAGTTTATAGACTTTGGTTTTACCCACCCATAAATGCATGAAAATCTTCATAGTTTGTGGTTTCAAAATACTCCTCTTGGTAATAATGGAACTTTTCTTTAAACATCTAAAAGTTTTCTTGTAGCTTGCAGTATCCCACAAGCATAAAAATAAATCCCTACTCATTTAAGAAACAATGGGAACATCTAATAACATGCCCCAGTGGGAATTATCAAGAGTTGCTTCTGCATCTTGCTGCTGCTGGATGAAAGCTGGAAGTCCCCTGTGACTTTGAGGCAGTCAGTTCTAGGAAGCAGGAATGGAGCAGCTTCTCTTATCATCCAGACTGATATTAGAGCTGTTTAAATGTATTTGAGTCATCTGAGAATGTGACATGTATCATATTTGAGCAGTGGCTGTACACTTTCAAATCCCAAGAACTCAATCTCCCACGATAATAACATTTACATATATTGTCTGTGGAAAAATGCTCAACTGTGACTTGTTAATGTAAATCTTATAAAATACTTGTCAGTGGATCGTGTGTGCTGGAGGACATAAGAAATGACCTGCCAGCTAGATCAGAACCAGGCATGTTCCTTCCCACCTAACGTGCCAAACTCATATATCAGTTGTAGTGTGTCATGCTTTTATTAATACACAGTGGTTGTGCTATTCCAAGACTGCCTTATCACTGCAGCTTCTCGTGCATCAGAGATGTGGTAATCCATTTGTATTCCACCTACCTCCTTTGGGCTGTTTTGTGCATGGCTGTGGGGAGACCAGCATTTCACTGGTCTGTGACTATGCATAGTCTGCACATTACCTTGAAAATGAAATCAAAGGAGCATCATAGCAGTATGCAGTCTTGTCCTTATGTGGGCTGAGATTCCAGTGCATGTGACGTGGCATACTTATGGAGGGGATACAAGAAGAGAGTTGCAATTATCCCTGCTTCTGTGGGATCAGGGATGGTTTCTGGATATGCTACATGTGAATGTCAAAACAAAACACACTTTTGCTTTGATGAATTCACAGTTTTGCCAGAGAGATGAATTCCAAGAGTATGCTCATTTAAATTATTAGGGTATGTCCTAAGTTTGTTTAGGCCAGCATGGACAATAAAACTGTGTTGACATTGATAGTAACTGTCACTTCTTAAATTAAAAAAAACAAACAAACAACAAAAAACGAAAAAACCTAAGCAAGTTTCCTATGCTTGCTCCTCTCACGCACATATCCAAATGTGGATCTAAGCAATAATTTGTTTCCCAAAAATGCCCTGAGAAAACAGGATACCCCATGTAGCCAGAATAGCTATGCATCCTAAATATAACAGTGCTGAGCATTCATAGAGCACGGTTCAGGTTTACACCGTGTACCACAGCTTAGGATGTTCAGGGCCAGACATCCCCACCATGTAACATGATTGCTTCCTTCAGCTGGGTGCCAGACCGGCTCCCAGCCCTACAGCTGCTGGCAGGGAACACAGTTACCTGACCCAGACCCACCTCTTCCTGGCCATAACTGTCCCTCCTGCAAGAGAAGGTGGTTTGTGTCGTGGACAGATTTCTCAGCCGCTACACAGACCGTGGCACCTGTCTGATATGGAGGTTTGCTACTGTGACTGGGTGTGAGCTATTGAGTTGATCCTCTGAGAGGCTCTGGAAGAGGTGGGGTGGCCACAGAGGTCCCCTCTTGGGTTGCAACTGCAGCAGTGGATACAAGGGGTGGTGGATGCAACATGCCATCGTGGAGCAGATCCAACATGGGGCCCACATGTGGAGATGGGAAGAAAGATTACCCAGCCCTCAGGAGCCTCCACCTTACGCAAGCTGTCCGCACACATTGCAGCAGTGGGCGTCTTGGGAAGGTGCCGGCAGCGCCTGGGGCAAGCTAGGAGAGGGTAGCGCTGCTGGTGTGCCACCCTCCCATCTGCCACAGAGAGGGTCTGGCTGTGAGATCCGCTTTCCCGGACACTTTGTGAACACTGTGGTGCTTCAGAAAAACTCTCTAGACCTCCTGGAGCCCCATGGCAAATCCCACCCTTGCAAACTGGAACACGAGCTGCTTAAGTGTGAAAGAGACTGGAGCCAGAAGCAAGGTGCCAGCCAGCACAGTGATGGGCATGTTGTGCACTGCCTCTACCCCCACGCACGCCGCTCCCCAAGGCCTCCAGGTGGGAGAGGCAGAGGGGGAAGGTGCCACGTGAGGACCAGCTCGCTCCTGACTGTGGAAGGGTGACGCACTGAATTGCCCAGCTTCGTGGTTATGTGCCTCCATGGAGTGGGCCTGCAGTACCCATCTTCCAACATGTTTCAGGCTCTGAAGTTTCTTGGAGAGTCTGACGAGTCCTGCACGTGGGTGAGGGTGGGACTTCATTAAGTTTTTAGAGATGTGTTCTCCTGCTTCTCTGCAGTGCCCCAGATACAGACCTTGTTCTGCTGTGCTTACATGCTGTCCCACAGGAGGGTCTCACAGTAATTGGCAGTTCACTGGATTTGGATGGATTTGCAGGAGGTCTGATCCCCTCCAATATTTTTTTCCCTGCCCTGTTCTCACCTGCTAGGGCTGCTGTAAGCTTTAGCTAAAATGCCCCTTTTCATATCATGGCTCAGCTTTGCCCAGTCCTACACAAACCCTCTCTTCTCCAGCCACCTGGCAGCCTGCACCCGAGGAGACCATTTTATGGCTAATGTTAGATGTATTAAAAAAAAGGCGTATTTAGAGAGCCCCTGAGTGGTTTGTTTCACTTTGCTTTTACTGCTGTGGAGGATATTCTGCTGCCAATGCTGTCTAGGTCCTGGCTGTTCTGGAGAGTTGTCTGACAGCTCTGATGTTTGTCAAGATATGTAATATGACAGCATATTTGAGAGCACAATCCCTGTTAGGATTATAGTCTTCAAATTTTCTTACATGTTAAACCATTGTGTGCCTTGTGAGAGACTACTGAGGAGACTGCAAAGAATAGTCCTACATGGGAGAGTTCAGCAGTATGGCAGGCATCATCTAGACTGTCTACTTGGAGAACATGAGTCTTGCTGAGTAAATGCTTCTCATTGACCTGCAAGTCAAAAAGAAAGGTCTGATGGAATCTCGAATTCCTTGGCCATGGCAGGCAAAAGAAAGTCTGAAAATGCCATGCTCATATAGGGCTCCTGGCAGCCTATCTCTGGACTAGGCAAGAAGTGGTTCATGCAAGCCCTCTGCCAGCAGGAATCTGCTGCCTCCTTAAGTCATCTGCTGGTCAGGTAGCCTTGTCCTGTTGAGGGAGGGGAGGCAGCAGAGGGGCTGAAGCAGGAAGGGGGCTTCTGGCATTGTGTTGCAGTGCTGCAAGATGAGTTGCTGCCTTAGATGGTAAGGAGGGGTCTGGCTGCCCCTTGTACTCTACAGAGAGGGACCCTTAGCACCCCACTGGCATCATCATTTTGGCCTCCTCCCTCTGCAGCCTGACCTGCTGCCCCCTAAAGTCCCAGGTAGCAGCTACTTTGGAGGAAGGCTTCCAACTAAAAAATACGGTGACTCAAATGACTTTCCCACTTGGTAAAAACAGGGTGAGAGCTGGACCCTGTTCTGGGAAAACCTCTTGAAAACGTATATTTTTCTTCCCTTTGCAGATGGTGGCAGGAAATGAGCAGGGAGTCATTTGGGGAGGATCTGAACAAACTCTGACAGAATCCATTAGAGGGACTGACATCCTAGAAGGGGGAGAAAGGTGGGGGAGGCTGCCAGGCCTCCGGGGTATTCTTTTATATTTCATTTATGATCTGTTGATTTGGATCTGGCTGGGGTTTGAGCCCGTGAGTCATGTTCACATGGGCAGGTGGGAGTGGTTTCATTATTTTCTTTTGAATCACAGTTCTCTGTCACCAGAACGTGCTTTAACAGCCACATGCATGTATGCGTGTGTGTGTCTGTGTGTGCGTGCAAGACCCAGCCAGCCTGGAGGGAACAAGCTTGGCTGACTTTGTCTCAGCTTGGTGGACTTGGCAGTGGTAGGTTCACAGTTGGGCTTACTGATCTTCAAGCTCTCTTTCAATCTAAATGATTCTAAGATTTTATGATATGTGAACTAGGATATTATGAACTGTGAGCAAGTGCCATTCTGCAAGAGTTTCTCACAGCTTCTGTTTTATACACAAGGCTGTCTAGTGAGGGGTCAGGACCCCCTTTTTGACTCCTCCACTGGACTTTTGGAACACCAGCATGCTTATCCTACTTGCTTTGTAGGTGGGTACCATGAGCCTGCAACAGTCACTGCTGTTGGACCTCAGTGATAATGTGGTCATCACAGACCTATAGAATCACAGAATGGCTGGGGTTGGAAGGGACTTTAAAGATCATCTAGTTACTATCCCCCTGTCGTGGGCAGGGACACCTTGCACTAGACTAGGTTGCTTAGGGCTGAATCCAACCTAGCTTTGAGCACTTCTAGGGATAGGGCAGCCACAACTTTTCTGGGCAAGCTTGCTTGAGTTCATGAAATGTTTAGACAACACATGGTCTAAGTCTTGGGGTGTCTTGTGCAGGGACAGGATAGGTCCCTTCCAACTCAGCATATTCTGTGATGCTATGACTGTTGGCTCATGTCCCGCTTTTCATCCTTCTCTGCAGGGCTGTTTTCAGTGAGTTGCTCTCCCAGTCTGTACTCATATCTGGGGTAGGGTAGACCCAACCCAGGTGTAGCACCTTGCATGTGGACTTGTTGAACTTCACGAGGTTCTCATGAGTCCACTTCTTAAGCTTACCCAGGTCCCCCTGGATGGCATCCCATCCTTCTGTTGTGTCAATTACACTGTTCAGCTTCGTGTCATCTGCAAATCTGCTGAAGGTTCAGTTGACCTCATTGTCTATGATGAAGATATTGAAGAGCACTGGTCCCAAGACAGAGCCCTGAAGCACAATACTCTTCGCCATGGTTCCCATCCACTGCCCAGAGACACACACAGACTAACATTTTCTTGCCTGTTGTATAATAAAGTGCAAAAGGATGCTTGGGAAGAGGGTTTGGAGTCAGAAGATGGGATTATCATCTCACGCTGCCATGTTTAGGGAAGCACAACTCCAAGGCAACAACCTCAGTTGGGGGCACACCAGGCCAAGGGAGATGTTTGTGGTGGGGCTTACAGCAGCACTATGACAGTGTTCACCAGAAGCTGCTTTGTGAAGCTGTACATCACAAAGTGCAACCCCTGTCCCCTGCCTCAGGAGGGTTGTTGAAAGCTCCAGAAGCAACCTGAGCCTGGGAGCAAAGGGCCTGAAATCTCTCTGAGTCATGGCTAGCTGTAATGGTTTGAACCAGGTTTTCCCCTTGAAGCTAAAAGTGGTAACCCCCAGGGGGTGGTGACCCGTGGGGTTTGACCCAATCAGTGCTCCTGCAAAATATAAACATATCTCCAGACCAGAAAAGAAGAGTAGTACTTGTTGTAGAAGAAGTGTGGCCATGTTGTGGTGAGGCCATGAGGAGCCGGGGCAAGAGCCCTGGGGGCTCTGCCCCCCCCCAGCCCCCGGCTGGGGGGCTATGGGGACTTGGAACGGTGTTGAACTGGGCTAAGTGCCTGTAGCTGGGAAGCTGAAGGAGTTTTCTCCACTGTGAGTGGGCAGACGGAGCAGCAGTAGAACAGCAGCGTCGGAAGAGCAGTGGCAAAGAGCCAACAGATAAGGACCAAAGGAGCAGCAGAAGCCGGCATGCAGCCGAGGCAGACAGAGAGCTGTCTGCAGGAAAGGAAAGGAAAGCAGCAGAAAAGAGAACCGAGCCACTGCAGAGAGCGAGTTTCGGGGGGTAAGAACTAAATAACCAAAACCCCCAAACTCCCTGGAGACCCCTCTGAGAGAGAGAGAGGAGGGGGTGGTGGACTCCCACCTGAGAGGAGTCCTGGAGTGCAGTAAGCACTGCAGAGAGGAGCTATTAAGCTCAGACTGTCCTGAGAGCTACGCCAGGACGGCCAAAGGAATGTGTGTGTGTGGGGTGACCTTGGGCCCCCCTTGCTGCAGCTTCAGAGAAGCTGGCAGCCATCTTGAGTCAGAGCACAGAAGCTCTGTGAAGGGGCTTGATTTCCCCTGAGGATACCAGACCGTCACGAAGACCCCTGTGCTTCGTGATATGACCGTGGTGGAGCAACCTTGTCTGGGGTAATGCAGCCCACGGAAAGACCCCTTTGTTTGGAGACGAGGGGCCGAGAGAGGCTTGGAGGCCTCCCTCGTGTGTGCTGGCAGAGAGCCAGCAACTGCTGCCTGGAAGAGAAGAAGAGCCTGCTGCCTAGAGAGAGACCTGCTGCTGAGAGACTGGAAGGGGTCTTTTCTTCTTCTTCTCTCCTGGACTTTTATTTGGAGGGAGAAGAGATTTGGCCCATTGTAAATATTATTGTCATGGTAGAGATAGAGTTAAGATTGTATGTAATGTATTATACTATTTATTTGTTGTATAGTCCTGTAATATATTCCTTTCTCTCCATATTGAGTCTTGTGTTTTTGTCTGGAAAACCCATCTCACATGGGGTTGAGATGTGGGAGGGGGGCTAGGAATCAAGAATTGGATTTTGGGCTCAAACCATGACACTAGCCCAAAGGTGTAGGACCCTCATATGGAGACAAGGTGTACAGCTGCCCATGGCTGGGCTGCAGCAAGTTCAGGCATCAGGACAGTACAGTTGTCACTGTCTCAACCCCCAAACCCCCAGCTTTGTAGGAGAGCCCAGCAGGCACCACTGCAGGGGTAATGGCTTTCTTGGCTTGGAGGAGGTGGTGCAGCCCCCAGGGGAACATGTATGGAAGATGAGGGGTCTGGGGTAGCACACACCCTGCGTGGGCAGAGCTGGCCCCATGAGGGCTGTGCCATAGCTCCCACCATGCTTGTAAAGGAGAGCAGACCTTCAGCTGCACTGAGAGTGTGCCAGCCTGAACACTGTGTTTGTGTGGACAGGACAGAGGCAGCCAGGCTGGTGGCTGCTGTGCTCAGCACTCTCCTCACATGCCAGCTGGCTCCTGGCAATGCCAATGGGAGGGCAAAAATCCAGTGGTCTGCTGGGTCCACTGAGAGATGCTGAACTCCTCTGAGCTTTTCCATTTGCACCTGCAAAGGGAGAGCTGCAGTGAGAAACACCTCAGGCTGTGAGAGCCCAGGCACTGCACATACCAGGTGCCAGAGCATGAATAATGTACAGGATATGTACGAAGCCCTTTGGCAGCTGATAAGAGTATGTGGTGCAGGCTGGAGGAGGGGGAAGAGCCATGAATCCCTGCTGCCCAGCCCAGCAGCCTGCAGAGCTGGGGCTGCTCTGCTGAGCTGAAAGGCCGCAGACCCAGCACCATACCACCAGTACCAGCCATAGCTCCTGACAAACCTGGGAAAGCCAGGGTTTGCAGCCCTGCCAGGAGAGGGGTGGCTCTGTAGGAAGATGGTGCTGTTCATCAGTTAAGGTTTGTTTTGTGGGTTTTCCCCTCTTAAGACAGTTACATACAAATGTGAAATTCACATTTCTCTACAGGAGCTTGGCTAAATACTCTCACATAATCCACAAAAAATTTCAGCACAGATCTGAGCCAACTCCTTTCCTAGAGCCTTTCAGAGCAGACTTGTTACTGGTTTCACTGGGAGGCTTCAGAGCAAGACTGTTGCATCCTGACTTTGTTTTTCAAAAGGCTTCTTGAGGCTTGAAAATGAAATGCCTGTCCCTAGCTGTTGCCGTTTTCTGCTCGGCAAGTCTCTCTGCCAGCAGCCTCCACGGTGTTATTATGATGGGGTTCGTAAATGTGGTTTGTGTTGGCCTGTTTACAGGGCCCCAAATATGAAGTCTGTGGTGCAATATGTGTTTGCTCCTTGGTGTTGGCATGGTGTGTTTGATAATGGGCCTCTTTTTCCTTAAATATAGGAATGGGGAAGGGGCAGGAGAGCTGAGAGGAGACCTTTCTGCTGTTCGGATGGGACCGAGGAGCTCAGTAGCCAAGTGTGGCTGGCCAGGACCTCTGTGGCTGGATGGTGAGGACCTCTGCCAGGGGTTGCCTGCCATCTGCTGGCAAATCCCACGGGATGGATGGAGCCCAGGAGGGAGCCGGAAAAGGAAAGCTGTTGTGGTTAGGTTGTATTACTCTGGCCAGAGACAACACTCTTTTTCTGATAGGACTGAAGGCCGAGGGCCCATCACTGATGCTTCCAGCTGATGAGGCTGCATTACTGTCCAACGTGTTTCCATAACACCATTGCTCTGGCCAAGTTGCAGAGGTATGTGGCCCTCAAAGTCAAGCCCTGAAATTCCTGATTTGCCATTGCCTGGCATTCAGGTACATTCTGATGCTGACATCTTGCCTCTGCATCCAGCTTTTGCCCATCTCCAACAGGGCCCACAGTGACCACCATCCCAGGATCAGCCTGTTCTCTGTAGTTTTGTAGCCCTGAGCTGTGCCAGGTTCAGGGTTATGGCACTTTCTTGCCAAAGCAGGCATCATCAGTGCTTTTCCTCTGGGGCTGCAGGAGGATGACATGAGGATGATACCACCATGGAGCATGGCCTGTGGGGTCAACAGGGCAAGGCCACTAAGGGAAGCAGCCCCTGCGATGAGCCGCTCACCTGCCTGTCACAACGCCGGAGCTGAGGCTGACCTCTCACAGACTGGAAAGGAGCAGCTGAACTTCCCAGCTGGGTCGAGCGGAGCGGCAAGGTCTGTCTGGGCAAGGGGATGGCAGGCAGCTGGGCACTTTGGTGGCATGATGGGGCAGATGTCAGTGAGCTGGCTGGGAGTTTTGTGCCTCTGAATAGCAATGCCTGAATCTATTTACATACCAGAATACTCTTGTGGTCTGGGGCCCAGGGAACCAGGTAAAGAGGATCTGTACATGTTCCTGGGGCAGAAAGAACAACGTTGTGATTTACAGCAAATGCCTCCCTCCCCCTCTCTCTGCCGTGGAGATAATCAGTGTTTTGCCTGAGTCTTGCTGTTTGCACAGGGAACCTGTTTTCCAGATTACTTGACACGTATTTTGGCTTCTTCATGTCTGAGTTGTCAGATAATGCTGGAGACTGTTAAAGTGCAGAGCAGAGGCACTCCGAGAGCCCAGCCTGCTGGGTCAAGCACCATTAGCACCACCAGCAGACACAGCAGACTGGTTCACATGCCACAGGGCTGCTGTAGCTGAGCTGGGCTGCTCCATGCTCTCCACCATCTTCCCTCCTCAGCTACCCTGCTCACCCACTCCTCTGCTGCGGAGGCTCATCAGTGAATCCCACCAGCAGTGAGGACACCAGGCAGCCCCAGGCAGCATATGCTCGGTTCAGTAGGAGAGCAAGAACCCTCCCATGGGGTTCAACAGCTGTTTGTACTGATGACTCAGTCTGTCTTCTCTCCACCCTTCTCCCCTTCTTCTTTCTGTTCTTCTATGAAAAGACAGGCTGGAATAAACTGCTCTTCATTGCCCATCATGGCCTGAGCAGGTTGGAATAGTGCTAGACCCTGATTGTGAGCAGTGGTAGCTGTGTGAGGCAGATATTTTAGGGAGTTTTTCTGGAAGTTTGTGGCATTGCAGCGCATCCATCCACGCAAAGCGAGGCAATATGTCTGCTCAGACGGTTTTGTACATTTTGAACCACCTCTGAATTAAAGCTATGTGTGGGCAGTTCATAAATGAAGCTGGGAGCAGTTCTGGTACCAGGAGACAGGCATCCTCGGGTATCAACTCTGGTTCTTGTGGCAGTTACTTCTTTTAGCCCTGAGAGTTACAGGAGCCAGTACCTGCAATGCTTTTTGCCGCATCTTAACTTTGATTTTTTTATCCACAAATTATCCCAGGCTGTTTGACTCTCTTGTCTCACTCAGGTGTGCTAGTTATGCCTTTTTGGAATAAACTTTTAATCACTTGCAAAAACAATTGCATCCCTAACCTGGGGAGGAGATTATTACTTGTTACATGAAATCCCATCTGGCAGCAGCAAACCCCGCTGCAATCACTTCGTAACAGCACCTGGAGGCAGCATGTAGCCCTAATGTAAGGCAGGTATTTGTAGGTGGGATGGGTACCATGACTATAAAAGGAAGTTTAATGAAATGGCCTGTGCTATCTATGCATGTGACACTTGCTGTAAAGCTGTAAAAACTGTCCATCTTTCTCTCCAAGCTACTTTATGGCTCTGTTTCTGTATTCCCCACAATACGGAGCTGTTGAAATAGTTCTAAATATCAGGGTATTGCACAACTTGAGATAACACTGCTAGTCTTGCTCAATGGCAGAGGGATAATAATGGCAGGCTCTCAAAAAATACCTGCAGGGAGAGATCCTGGTTTCATTAGCTTGTTTGTTTTAAGCTGAACTGCCATACTTGCATTTGTTGGTGCCAAATTCTTTTGCTCTCTTTGCCATATAGCAGAATGCTGGCTTGGTTACCTTAAAATGTAGCCTGAAACAATTCCTGTGCTGCATCAGCTGCTGGAAAACATGTGGCTGAGGAGAAGGGAATTTAGATGTTTTCAGGAGATACTTCGGCAGTAAGAAGGGAAGGTGATACTCAGGAGATTGGCACCTCACATGCAGCTCTCCAATGAAACTCAGTGCAGGGGTGAAAGGAGCAGCAGCACTTCTTTGCTTTGCTTGCAGAGCTGCAGCCTTGTACTCTGCTTTTCCTGAGCCCCCTCTCCACCTAGCTATCCTTAGTGTTAAAAATCATACCCTACTAATTGCTGTCATTAAAAATAGAGGGTTTTCTATCCTGTGTCAATAGAGAGGGTGTCAGCCCCTGAGCCCTTTGGCCACAGTGCAAGGGCTCCCATTGACTCTGGTGGATGCTGGCACCCGGCCCAGGACAGCCATCACTGCCAAGAGCCGCATTGCCACCCGCTCTTCAAGTAAGAACCTGATACCAGGGCAAAACCCAGGACAGCTGCAGCAGTCACACACCAGTGCGCCATTTGGAGACTTACAGAGAGGCACAAAAACGAGCTGTGCTTTAATATAACTTATTACAGCCAGCTAACCCATGCTTTCCAGAAGAAAATTGCATCTTCCACAATATATTCTAAAGCTGTTGCTGCACTGAGGCGTTCTGAAGGCACCATAAAATCTTAAAAATGCATCAGACAAAATGAAATGCTTTTCTTATAGTGTCACTGTAATCCCGATTTGGGCTATAATGCACGAATGTGTGAGATACATGGTTCCTTAAACAGGGTCTGTTTATGCAAGCATTTCCTTGCCATGCCTGCTGGGAATACAGCCTCGACAGGAAAACGACATTTGCGAACAAATGAGCAGAGAGACACCAGCAAGTTCTCATCTCTGAGGGAAATTAGCATTTTAATATTCTGTGCAGGGCTTTGCTAGGCGGCCAGGGCTCGTAGGTGCTGTGTAATAATGACACTGATAATTAATAATAAATCTGATGCTGAAATACCACTGGGTTGGGGCTGTCTGCATGCCTGGAATGTGGCAGGGGTTCAGGATGAGAGCTGCTCTCATGGTAGTATTTTACAAATGGGAATAAGAGACTCGTAGCTAAAATTAAGAGATGAGAGGGATGACTAGTAAGAGAGCTGAGTGGCATGGAAGTAATGAAAAATCTTTGGTGCTGAGAGAAGGAAAAACAAAGGTATTACAGGCCTGATGCTGCTCCTGATGTTGCACTGGGACTGAGTACCCTTGAACAGGGCTGTCCCAGGTTTTCCACTCCTTGCAAACTGCCGGTCCCATCCAGACAAAGACAGTGAGGACATAGGGCTTGTGAGATGTGGAGTGGGATAAGCAAGGATGAAGGTGGGGGCAATGGAGTCCCTGCAGCTCACTCAGTGGGACAGGGGAAGGGTGGAAGGGATAGAGCCTGGCTCAGGGGACTGCTCTGAGGCTTTGTCCATCAAAAAGGGTGGACTGAGCCTCTGCTGACAGCAGGCTGGGAGGCAGCTGAAAGGAAGGCAGGAGTTACTAGCTGGCAGGTGCAATGTCACATGCCTCCAGGGAAGTGGATGCTGCTGGTCTGGGTCTGAGTGACTCATCTGGGGACTCACATTTCTCATCCACAGCCTTGTGCAGAGCTGGGAGGAGATGCTTCCTTCACTTTTGTCTGGCCTGGCTCTACCATCCATCACAGCATTGTGTGGTCCATCATCTAAAGAAGTGGTGCAGAAAATATTAATCCAGTGTGGAGCTCTTACATTGGGAACATTTCCCACAAGGAGCTCCTCCTGTGACTGGGTCAAGACCACTGATTTAAAGTGATGAAGGTTTGAAGCCTCCCTGGCACAGGCTGTTAAACCTCCACCTCTCCCAGGACTTCAGGATCCAGGCTAACTGGGAGTATTTATGCCACCAGATGGCTTCAAGGGGTTTTGTTCCTCAGCAAGCTGCTTGGAGGGATGCCCCAGTGGTAGTTTTTCACAGGCAGGGCACATCTCATAACACTTCAGTATGCTGCGTAGCCACAGTGAGGCATTTCTGGCAGCATCTGATGTCGTGACAATTAATTAACAGTGGGCACAGCAGGTGCCTCTTTAGCCTGAAGCTGCAATTTCACCACAGACATTTCTCCCTAACCCACTTCTGATATGATTTTTCTGTCAAATGTATCTGTTGCTCTCAATCTTTTTTTTTTTTTTTTAATTTTATGATGCCTTTTACTACTCCCACCAGAGCCATTTGCCAGCTGCTGCAGTCAGCTATTCCCCATACAGGCAGGAGAGGCTCAAGTCGGGGCTTCGTTTCACAGAAGGTGAGAAACACACAGGCTGGGGCTGCTGACAGGCATTGCTCCCTCCCCAGGGTGTGTTCAGAGCCTCGACTGCTCTTTTCCCTCCCTCCTGGACCTGGCCAGCATAAACTCATCCTTACTGCTCTGGGCAGAAGCTTCTGGGAACTGACTGTTCTTCATTGTTTTATCTCCTATTTCTGTACGTGTATTTTGGAGGTCTTTCTCTGAGGTCTGCCTGGGTGGCTTTTGCCTGTTTTATGGGATTCTAAAATTATTGGCTGATGTTTATTCTCTTCGTTGGGTGAAATGTTTACAGACTCTTGCTAAATCTGAACAGTTCCTCTCTAATTTGTGTTTCTGTCTTCTCAAACCCTAAAGAGAGAGAGATACTTTGAGTCCAAATTAGTTGTCTGGAAATCGTACTTTGAGGGAAAAACCATACTGCTAACTGCTGCTAACTCTGCAGTAGGCAAGGCTGGAACCCAAATGATAGCTATGTCCTCTAGCCGGGGGGATTTAACTCAGGCCACTTTCTTCTCAGATGCCCTTTTTCCTGGGCTGTGTGTACTCTTAGTGTAAGAGGGAGAACGGATTTTAGATCCCTGATTTTATAATTATGTTATAGGCTCATATTAGTAGTAGCCAAGAATGTTACTGGCTCATATTGTGAAGTTCAGAATCGTGTGAAGGGGAAGCAGGACAGCACGTGCCAGCCAGTCAAGGGATGTGATCCTGCTCCTCTACTCAGCCCTAGTGAGGTCACATCTGTAGTGTTGTGTCCAGTTCTGGGCTCCATAGCGCAAGAGACACATGGAACTCCTGGATTGAGCAAAGGGCTTTGAAAATGATTAAGGGGCTGGAGCATCTCACTTATGAGGAAATGTAGAGACAGCTGGGCCTGTTCAGCCTTGAGAAGAGACGACTGAGGGGGGACTTTATCAATGTCTACAAGTATCTGGAGGGAGAGTGCCAAGAGAATGGAGCCAGGCTCTTCTCAGCGGTGCCGAGCAATAGAACAAGAGGCAATGGGAAGAAATTGATGCACAGAAAGTTCCACCTGAACATGAGGAAGAACTTCTTTACTGCACACTGAAACAGATTTCCCAGAGAGGTTGTGGAGTCTCCCTCTCTGGAGATATTTAAAAACTGCCTGGACACAACCCTGTACTCTAGGATGACCCTGCTTGAGCAGGGAGGTTGGACCAGATGATGCCACTGTGGTCCCTTCCAACCTGACCTATTCTGCATTTCTGTGGTATCTTAATGTTAATGCCCCATGCAAACCACTGAACTGAGCCCAGCCTCTTGAGATTTGAGTTGCACCCTGCCCTCCCTACCATGAAGTGTCCACAGGTTTGGTATCTGCTGTTGCCCTTCATAGGGCATGAGCCAGACAATTCCCAAGCTGTGAAATGCCTGTACAGGCTGGTGGCACTGAAGCCACAACTTGTAGAACCTGTGGAGTGGATCCAGTCTAAACAAGGATAAGTTGGTGAGGCTGCAAACTAATTTCTTCAGGCAATGGAAATGGGGACATCTAAGAAATGCACCTGCCAAAAAATGGCTCCCAGCTGAATGAGTGAGAGTGTGTTAGCAATAGTTTCAGGACAGAAAAAATGTTCACGTATGTAACCCGCATAGCTTCTGAGAAAGGAAGATCAGGCCTGTAGCTGGAACAATAACAGGGGAAAGACCTGCTGTGGTCCATGTTTTTTCAGTCACTCCTAGCATGCCTATGAGGTGGCAGGCTGGCCATGCAGCTTAATGTTAGTCAGGGCTTTCTTACCCTGCCACTTGTACCCAGTGCTAAGGACCACATAATTCATAACCACATCAGTCTTGCCCCAAAGTAAATGATAGATCAATAAATCAGGAATGATAAAAATACAGCCATTGCAATTTCAAGCAGCAACGAGCCAGATCTGCTCTTTTTTTTTTTTTTTTGGTGATCAGGTTAGCTCTTGTAAAAGTGCAGCTCTGAAGGCAATTTCTAAGATCTGGAAGTGTGAGACTAAATTTTCCACAGAAGACTATGTAGATCAGTGATTTATATTTCACCTGTGGAGGGAAGAGAAGTCTGTAAAATAAAGGAAGCTTTTCGAGAGAATGTGATTGCCAAACACCTCCAGGATTTTGCTTTGTTAGAGATGAGGAGAATGTTATTTGCATTCTCGGAGATAAATAAATTTTATTCATCTCTCTGGTGCTCAGACTGTGCAGATTCCATGAAGAGCTGTGCCTTCAGGCTCCCTCTCATGTGCTCATTCAAATACACACAAAGGATCACACTGTGAAGCAAGTGATATAGTTGAAGTTGCAGCTTTTGTAGCTCTGGAAATCTAGCCAGGATCCCCAAGTGAGTTTGGGGATATTACTTGGATATCCAAAATCAGTGTCTACACAAGCAGAAGGTTGTCTGGAGCCTGACTTTCAGATTTATTTTTATTTTTTAATCTCTTCTCAAGCAGGCTGTCATACTGCCTCCCTCGCTCAATGCACACGTGCATCTTGGATGGAGATAAAGTATCACCATCTACTGGCGACTAAAAGGATAACGGCAGAAAATGTTAGAGGATAAGGAGATAAAAAAATTGTCTATGCTTTTTGCCAAGTGTGAGATGATGCAGAGAGCCCTGCTCCAAAGAAAGGAAGGTGTCTCACAGCCTCCTTGGCTGCATTAGAGCAGCTGAAGCCTGGCAGGGTATTTCTCACTCACCCTTGCTCTGGTTGTACCCACCTTTTGGTCTTGTGTAGAGGAAAGATTGATGCTTCTGGTGCTGTTTTCCCAGGGTCTGCATGACATATTGGGTGGTGTTTTGATGGGCTGGAGCAGTTGTGGCATCACTGCCTGAAAATGAGAAATGAAGGCTGTGCCTGTGAACCACGCTGCCCCAGCAAGGAGCCAGTCCTTCCTTACAGGACGTGGGCTCAGGTCTCTGGGCCATGAAGGACTCCAGCCAGCTGGGCACCTTCCAGGCTGTCACAGCCAGGTGTCAAGTGCAGAAAAGATCCTATTTCTGCTGTGCCCTTTGCAACAAAGTGACCAGTGAACCCAGAGCAGGGGTGTGTGAAGATGGGAAGGTGTTATTTGCTGCTCTGATCATATGTGTTGATGGATCATTGAGATCACCCAGGGATGTTACCAGCTGTGGTGACCTGGAGGACAGGCAGGAGGTGGAGTTCATCTCCTGGCATCGGGAAGGGTGCTCCACAGCCCACAACTTTGCTGCTGCTGTTGCCTGAAGAGTGAAGGAAAGCACAGCCATGGCTTGCTTTGTGCTCTCCAGAAAGGCCCCAGCAGAGGCAATGGGTCCCATAGCCCATGCACTGTGCACTGCACTCTGAGCATGGCTAGAGACAGTCATGGAGGGAACAGTGCTAGGGATGGGATCTTCTTTGCTCAAGGGCCCCCATACCTATCAAGTCCCATCAGCTGAAGGCAGTGAGAGGCAATGGTGTATAGGTAGTGGTGTTGCGCTGGACTGGTGGCATGGGCATACTTTTCCTGAGCTCATGGAGTGGAGCCCATAAGTCTGACCACCAGCAGCAGGCAATGGACCACGTGCATTCCACAGGGGAGTGGCTGACAAGTCCTAGCCCGTCTTCAGCCAGTGCTTGCCAGCACCTTCCAGGTCTAGGGAAGATGGAGCAGAGGAGAAAGGAGATGATGGGAGGAAACAGAGTGAAGGGGTATCAGAAGGCAGCTGGGAAACTGAGAGGAGAACACCCAAGGATTTCATAGTAGTGGTGGGGGATCCCCTTCAGTAACAGCAACTCTTGCTCTGTTTCCTCAAAATACTTATGTGACTCGACCTACTAATAAAACCTTACCTTTTGTTCATATAGGGAGCGTGTCAAAGTGACAGTCACCCTGTAGATTACAGTACAATGTAGGTACACCGCTTTATTTCCTACATGATCATTCATTCCATACTTGCTGGATGGGTTTTGAAGCCCGGGCTGAGCTTTGTGTTGCTGCAGCTGCCACCATCCAGTTTTTAGTGTGGACACAGTCCCTGCTGAGATAGCAGGACAGAAATAGTCTGCATATACGTTTGTGTCACTTGTCAGTAAAGCTGCACAGGAGATGTGTCTCTTCTTCCCAAGCTACTTGGACCTGTTGTTTTGAATACTACTAAGAGGAATTCCTACAAACAATAGCACCCACCAGATGGGTCATGTGGACTTCTAGAATAGACATCATCATGCTCTACTAAATCTTGACTTTGCTTCTAATTGCCAGTTAAAAGGCATTCAGAGGGAAGAGGGACTAAGAGCCACCACATCTCTAAGTGTTTTAGGCTTTTTCTTACTGAGGACATTATGAATTCTCTTTAAGCACCATCATCTCCGCCCATTTGCAAAAGGCCGTCATAAAACAAAGAGAAATAACTCTGGATTTCAAGAAAACACTGTTCAGAGTGAGCCTCTCAGTCCATCCACTACTGCTGTTTCCCTCTCTTCAATCTACTTGGCATTTGCAATGTGCCACAACAATCACAGCCCACATCCCTGCACAAGAAATGCCTGTTGCTCATGCCAGGTTGCAAGTGCCCAGCAGCCAATGTTGTGCTGAGTTAGGAGGTTTTGCTGGGAGCCTCATCTGACACCATTACAGGGCATTTTAATATTTTGGTCTAGTTCCACCTAGCTACAAAACTCCAAAACATCAGATTTTCTATGAAAGAGACTGCAACCTTGGTGCTAGGGAAAGCAGCAAGCCTTACATCCTGGAAATTTTGGGCCTGTGGACTCCTGAGAAGTAAATAGAGCAACTTGTGTTGCTCTTGCATGACTCCTTGTCAGGAGGCCAAGGAGTGGTGCAGAGGGACTGTTCGGGACATGTGTGGGCTCTGCAATAACCTTGCCAAAGTCACAGCCTTTCCACAAAATGTTTCAACATCACTGAATTGGCAAATTCTAATGAAAAATCTATTCCAGCTCATTTTTCTTCACCAGGGAAGAGACACAACTTGTTGGAATAAGCACTTTGGTAACATATCCAAAGCCACAAATTGGCTTTTTTTTTGGTCCCCTCTGTCTTCTTCATATGTGTTCCAAATCAATCATAGTTTGATGTTTCTCCAATAAATAGAAGAAAATCCAGAGCCTCATTATTTTAATTCCTTCATTTCACAACTCTTTGTCTGTTCTCTCCATCTGAATTGAAGCAGCAATGGAGAATGGCAGACTGCATTTTTCCCTCTGCCCAAGATTATGCTATGAGTAAATGTGTTGAGATGATTTTTGTTTGTATATTGGGGAATTTCAGAGAAGCATGAGATGTATAGTAAGTGCACAAAATCATTCCTTTAGTTTCCTGAGTTGCTGGTACTACAGCTGTCAAAATACTTAGTGGTTTGATTTGGTTTTACAATCAAGTGCTTACGTTAAGCCTTGTGTGTTTTAATTATGCTCTTTGGAAATCTCGGCAGTGCATCCTGTGTAATTTGCTCTGAATAGAAACAATATTTAGACCTTAAAATAATTGCCTTGAGAAGATTGGAAGTCTTTGAGCCTCTGCAGTCTTAGTTCAGTCCCTCTTGGGTCAGAAAAACAAATTCAGAAGTAACAGGAGCTGCATTCTGAATAATCACTGCTTTCTGTTTAAAATCACATAGGCCAGCATGACAGCATGTAGGAGGAATACTAAACAAACTGTTAATCCCAAAAGCTTGGAAAGAACTTGCTGAGCATACCTGCCTCACTGTGGTCTTATAGCATATAGCAGGCATCAGCATATCCAGGAAACGAACTGGGTCAACTGGGAGAAAAGAGGCTGCAAAAAAAAACCCCACCAGCGTAATACAGATAATTTCTACTGCTAGATTGAAGAGCCAAGTGTATTAAAGGGAAAGCAAAGCAGCTGAGATGCAGTGAGGATGCTGGCTTCACATTATACTTTCATATTTGTCTAAAGAGCACAGGACTCTGCAAATCTGGAACAATCACACATGCCAATTTCAGAAGTGAAAAGGAGGGACAGCT
>NW_020897691.1:35105814-35137028 GCF_003984885.1 Neopelma chrysocephalum
GACAGCTTCAGCTGGTACTAGGTTAAACTACTGGGGGTTGTTGATAGCTCCTTTAAGTGGGGGCAGACACAGGAAATGCAAAGGGTTTTTGGTGCAAGATGTGAGCTATAGAGCATGAAATGACATGTTGTGGGACTCTCTACCCAGACATAAATCACCTTGTACAGGAAATCAAAGAGTTACAGTTAAGTGCATGATACCTAACATTACCAGCAATTTTTGCCCAAATGTGTCTCTTTTTTTTACCTCTCTTGTCTAGGACCGGTGATATGCCTGCAAAGAGAGACAAGACCATCTCGTGGTAGAGTTTCTCCTGGAAGGTCCTTGCTGTAGTGTTTGCCATCTGTGCTGCTTGGCTTTGGCATTATCTTCACCTATTTCTGCCTCCCTTGCTCTGATTTTGTGTGGAACACCCCATCTGGAGTACTGCTTGATGAGAGTGGCTACTCCATACCTCTTAAGAAATCATGCATGCGGCCACAGGACTTGGTACTAGGTTTTCTCTGGGGTTGTGCTTTGACAAGGTTCTAGAATTAGAGTTTGGACCTGCTTTCTAGCCACTTGTAGATTTTACCTGGCTCAGCTTGGCAGGAAGCTTTAAATCTTTACAGTGTTTATGTAGTCAACATCAGCCCAAGATTGGACCTTCTGAGTGAGGGATGCTTGCACATATCTTTGGAAATTCAACCTCTTTTCAATTTGACTCTTCATAGCCTAAATGCAATCAGTCCATTGAATGCAAACCCTGTGGCATTTTGTATTCCTAAATGGTATGCAGAATAGAGATGCTTCTACATCTGTGTGTAGCAACAGGTTTCGAATCTGTTTGCAAAGTTGTCTAAAGGTTTTGCCTTCAAATGAGAATTTTTGGTGAGAGTATCTGATAATACCTGGCTTCATATCCATGTATAGTCAACATCTGATTTTTTGTGAAACACACACAAAATATGCCTCTCATTTTTAGTATATTTCTTCCAGTAAGGAAGTAATTATTTTCTCAAAAATTTCGGTTACACTTCATTGCTCTTCACCTTATGTTAAAGTCATCTTTCATTAAAAAATGAGTATCTCCTACTGATGTATGGAATGTAATTTCTACTTGTCTGCTTTATTAGCCAGGGTGTTATTTTGCACTATACAGTATACACAGCATGTATTCCAGATCCCTGAGGTGCTTGTTCTTGGCACCCTTCCTGCTCTGAAATCCATGCTGCCACTTCCTCATTGCTGAGACCACCAACAGACAGGATCTAGGAGTCCAAAATGCAGGGGTTTAAGACACTGCTGGCACTCAGGTCCAACCCATGTTTCTGCCAGCAGAGGGAGGTCCAAATAATTGGAAATCTGAACCTCAGCCAGCCTGTTTCACAGACCATATATTTGCTGAGGCATCAAGCAGAGGGCATGGAGCAGATGCCTGGTATTGGTATCATCTTCGGTCACTTCATCTAAATCTGTCAGATCTGTGTCCTTGGTTAATCGTGCTAAATAGCTTAACCTAACATGATATGCTGCTGGGTTTTCTGTACTGTTAAGCACTGTTAAGGACCCACAATGCTTAGCTGCGAGGTCCCAAAGAAACTCCAGTTTTCAGAAAGAGCTCCATACATTGGCATGGTAGTAGTGAAAGGAATTCAGTAACTGCCAGCATGGTTTAACTAATCAACTGCAATGAAAAAATCACCTCATCAATTTTCTCTCTGAATATATTTGTAAGCTAAAGGGCACCGTTTGCCTGCCTGACCATTTGCATCATGAAGGATAAAGACTTTCAACTTGTTTTATTATCAAACTCATTTGATAAATATTTCTATAAATGAGAATATCTCAGTGTAAGTGAATAGATAGCTATTTATCTACAAAAGAGAAAACCATCTAATTTGATGAGTAGAAATTTTCAAGGGGTAGACAACCCATCAGTTCTTTGGTTGATAGTTTCAATAATTATTTACACTTTCTGCTATGAATATGGACCTTGTTTCTCATTTTAAGAATCTGACCTTAACTTTCAGCTTCTGGTTTATCTTATCTCTGTCTCTGCTAGTGTATAAGGCCACTTGGTTATTGTATTTTTCCTTATTCAGGTTCTAATGCAGCATAAATTCTAGTCACTTCTTTATTTTACTTCTAATAAGATTACAAATTGAACTGTGAGCTCCCTTCACCCTCTTCAAAGCAATTTCTTTCCTATATGTTTTGGTAAGAAAGGTACTAAAGATCAAAACATAAGCAGTATAAAATGCAGGATATTCTAAATGACACATATTCTAAAGAGGCCTTCTCTGTTTCCCAGTTAAATACAGAACGGCAGAGAATAATTTTGTAACACTGCTGTTGCAGTCATACATGCTGCTGCTTTAGGAGGGCTTTGGGGAGTTCATACATCAGTGTCAAGGAAGCTGTGCTGAAAACCTTGGAGAAGATAGAGCTGAGACAGTATTGCCCAGACTTTGCCACTGAGCCCTCTGTCCGCTGGCATGCTTTCTGATGCTGTGCCCTGGTGAATATGTGATCACTGATCTCACAGGAAGGGAGGAAACATGTTAAAAGAATAACCATAGAATCATGGAATCATGGAAAGACTTGGATTGGAAGGGCTTAAAGACCATTTAGTTCCAACTCCCCCTGCCATGGACAGGGACACCTCGCACTAGACCAGGTTGTTCAAAGCCCCAGTTAGCCTGGCCTTGAATACTTCCGGGGATGGAACATCCACAGCTTCTTTTGGCAACCTGTTCCAGTGCCTTACTACCCTCACAGGAAAGAATTTCTTCCTAACATGTAATCTAAACCTGCTCTCTTTCATAAAGATCGAATAAAAATTAAAAATGGGATTTTGAGTGTACTGCATCATGCTTAATTAGAGCACTCTCTTTGGAATTTCTCTTTAAACTTTTGCTAAAAGGTATTTTTACAATGCCTATCAGCTTTCTTTGTCTTTTATAAGGCAGTCCTGAAGAACTCTGTTGTGAAGATACCACATAGTTTAGCTTCTGCTTCCTCTAGAAGGCAAACTCTATGTGTACACTCTGTAGATGTAGTCCAAAACTGAAACAATATTCAGATAAATTCCTACTGCCACTTCCTTATAGACTAATGGGCTTCTGTTACCTCAGAGAGTTGAGGAGGAGTAATGATCTGTAAAGGTTTAATTGTTTTCCTGCACATCCAACTTGTTTTTCTGAATTTCTGTATTATTTTTAGACTACTCAAGAAGGATATTTATTCATATTGGACCAATAAGGAAAAATTCCACGATGAAACACTCTGTTCATGCTCATTCAGCATCTGTATGGCTGCAATAACTCCAGATGAAAGGATACTGTGGAGGAAGAGCTCTTGAAAATGTGAAGCTGAAGTAACCCACACTGAAGCACCCCACAGTTAGATGTATCCTTGCAGATGTCCATAGCACAACTACAAGACACTCACTAGGCTTCCAAAATCCTGTCTGGGCCTTAATTTCACTGAATATAAATCCTGAGTGAGTTCTCTAGAGGAGCCTCTCGTGATTATTCCAGAGTCCTCTCCAGGAGACAGTGAAAGAAAAAATATAGCCAAAACCATAGTGAATGACTTCAGGCTGCTGCAACTGCCTTGTGCCTGCCTGGCCTGCTCTTTGAGTAGCAACATGGAGGAAAATAATATACATTGAATGTATTTGTCTTGTTGCTACAAACCGCTCTCCCATCAACCTTGCTATGGCTCTAGTTCTTTCAGGTTGATGAGACAGACTCATGAAAAATCAGAGAATTGCAGAGTTCCTTCCTTGTAGATCAGAAGACTCCCAAAAGTTTTTGCTTAGCTGGGTGCACTTACTGATCCACTTTATCAGCCTGCTTGCTATACTGCTGACCGTATTTTTTAAGTCTGTTAAATGTATAATGATGGACAAGCTACCGCAATATAGTTGCAAAACAGAACTCCCAAATCACCAAAGTAAGACTAGTATAATGCCTTATTTTACTTTCTAGAAGATAAAAGCAACATCTGTACTACTTCCTTACTTTCTTTAAGGACAAGCTTTCTGCAAGCCTTTTTCAACACCAGCAATTCAATGGCTGACAGACATTTATGCAAGTAAGACTCTTTTTGGGCTTACTCTCTAGAAGCTTCCATTATGTTTTCATTGACAAATACAATTGCAGTGGTCCTGCAGGTTTTTCCCTGGAAGGGTACAGAAGTTGTTAACTTCAAAACAGCAGGTGAAAGGTTACATTCAAGCTATGTTGTGGTTGATTTCAGTGAGGGTTTTTTTCACTAGTGTGATTAAAGCAGATGTCAGAGACCACTCATGGATGGACCTCACTCACATGCTTGACTTGAGTGCTGGCAGTAGGGAGATCATCTGTGTTTCTGGCTTGACACAGCTGCATTTCCTGCACTACTCCTCATCTCTGGGTTACAAGCCTTGTCAAAAGGAGTGGGGAAACAGATGGATTAGAAATTGGCACTATTTAAGAAGTCATTATCTGTGTCCATGGGATGATGCTGGCAATACTACCAGTTATCTGCCATCCACATCACTTTGGTATTTAGGGTTAAGCTGCAGTCTGAAGCTCAGTGTACATGTATGAATGTATTAGGACCGTATTACGGGCATGTTCCTCAAATACCTCTCATATTTTGATGACACTGTAATTTGACATAAAAAAGTGGAGACCGGGAACAACCTTTACCAGTAGATGTTGGATTTTTCCTAGTGGGAATGACAGACTGAAGGAGTTTATATTGTAGGCCATTTCTTCTCCTGTTACAAGTTGTTAAGATCACTTCTTCCTCAAGGATTGTGCAATATTGAATGTCTCTGTTGAACAGCCTGCTTGTGAGTGCCAGAAATGAGACTAACTGAAGTTTTTTGTGATGAGCCACTGCATATTCCCCTTGCTGGATTAAAAGACCAACATTTTAAACCTCTGGAATATCCTGGAGAGTATTTGTCTGCTGTGAACACCCTTGATGTTTCCTTCTAAAGACCTTATATGAAAGGGATCAGAACCTCCCTTCAGTTTCTTCTGCTAACAGAATTCCTAAAATTCTGAAGTGAGTAGAGCTTGGATGTAGATGGCCTCATCTTGATGCATTTTAATTATAGGAATCTGTAATTTCTTCTTTAGATATTCCCTGTATTTTCTGTTCCACAGAGTTTATCATGTAGCACAATCCTTTGGAAAGAGAGCCGTGTGCTGTATGTGAACAGTACCATGACTATTTCTACTGGTGAAAAACAACTCAGTGAGGAACAATGGTGACTAAAAGCACAGTTACTACTTCATGTAGCATTGACATAACAGGATAGAAGGAAGGGCAGACTTAAAGCATGTAGTGCATCTTCTGAGGCTTGAAAGAAACAAGGCAAATCTCTGCCCACCACATGTTTAAGAGAGCAGACTTTGCAGACTACATTAATAACCTTTGGAAATGCAAACGTGGGAGTTTGTTATTAACTTTAATAGGAGTGTGTGCAAGTCTCCTTTCTTTACTCTGATACAGGCAGTAAAGTCATGATATTATCAAAGAGGCAAGCATAAAGAGAAATGTGTGCAGGAATGCCTGTGAGAGATTCCACGAAGACTAAACTACCTATGGATCTTTTTAGGTTTAAAAAGTGGCACTGAAAAGGATTCATCTTTCTTTTGTGCTTGACTTTTACACCAAAAATAGTATATCCTACATACCATAATGCTGTTGAAAACTGATGAATTTACTTGTAGGAAGCAAGACACTAAAAACAGGCACATGACCAGCAATGCAATATTTAACCAGAATGTTTACTATTCATTGGTGTTTGTTTATGCAAATAACTATTTAACTAGTGAGGCTCTTTGAAGAAAGAAATGCTTTGTTAAAATACCTGTGCTGGGTTCAAGCAGATACCATTTTGAACCTGAAAACTATTCTCTAGAAAAAAAACCCAGAATTATTAAATTTAATGCTGATATTTACAAGGTAAAAACCAAGCAATTAAAAAATTTATACTGAAAGCAAGCAAATTTATCCTTAGACTTTCTGGCTTACATATCCTCAGAAAGTAAATGCTACAAACTCTAGATTCAGTGTTAAAAATGTCCTTTGCAGATGTATGGAGATGCATGAACAGCTTTGTCAAATGTAGCAATGCCTTCAGAACTGTTGAGTGAGGTGAGGGGCTTAGATGTGAGGAGCAATCCTCTGCTGAAATTATTATTCAGTTTCCTAGTTGTGTAACATTTTATTTGCTCATTTTGCCGGTCCGGTTAGGATTCACTTGGAGCCAAGGAGCCTGACAAACATCTGCTTTTTCCAGGTCTACGCTGGAACAGATTGATGCCCTGTGAAGCCCCGACATCTGCTCTGCACGGGGGAACAGTTGTGGTGCTTGGTGCCAGAGCCTCTTAAAGGCACATTTCCCTGCGAAGTGGTGGAGCCTGGGTGTGGTAGCAGAATGCTTTGGGTCAGGTTTTGGAAGTGGAAGGTTGACTTCAGGTGGTTTAACTGGGGTTTACTTGTCAGCCTTTTCTGTGCTTCCTAAAAAATGAAGTATCCATGTAATAAGGTTGAATTGATTGCCTCTTTTTTTTTTTTTTTTGATCTCTTGTGTTTTTTGAAAGAGCAGCCCAGAAAGAGATCATGCAAGCTGCTGGAAAAATGTGCCTTTCATGACAGAATCATAAAATAATTTAGGTTGGAAGACGTGGTCCATCTCCTCACTCAGAGCAGGGACAACTTGCAACTTGTATCTACCCTGGAAGGGAAATAAAGCGCTCTAGGGAGGAAACACCTTAAGTATGAGGAGCACCTGCAACAGTTTGTTGGGGTTTTTTCCTCTATCTTGCCTAATTCTCAGAGCCCAGAGTAACTGGCTGCTAGAGAGTATCTGTTCCAACAAAACCCATTGCTAAGCTAATTACAAAGGTCTTCTGTTGCAACTCGCTTTGCTAATCCTCAAACAATTTCAAGTTGATTATCTTGGTGTACTCTGGTCAAGGCAGAAAAATAAGGGCCAAATGTAATTGAGGCTTCATTACAAATTGGAGAACTAATGACAGTCAAGCAGATACAGGACACATTACATATTTTACCTTTATTAAATAATAATTCTGTTTTACATTGAGTGCTAAAACTTTGCAAGGGGAAAAAAAAGAATATATCCAAATAAAAGAGCAAATTATAAGGCTACTGAAAATGATTCAGATAATGTCCTGTGGAAAAAAATGGTTTTACCCTCCTTTAATTTCACGTCCAAGTGAAATACACTGGAGCCTAAATATATTGGATTATTGGATTGTCGCAGGACGATTTAAGCATATAATTGCCTACTTTAATTTAATTTTAATGCGGAAAACAAGCGCGGGCTGCAGGCGCTGCCCGATGGGACGGGCTGCGGCCCATCCTTCCCAGAGCAGCGGCCGAGGCGCTCGGTCCGTGCGGGAGGCTGAGCCGCTCGCCCCGCTGCGAGAGAGCACCGCAACGGCAGCGCGGGGGCTGTGGACGGCCCGGGGCCGCCGGGGAGGGGCGGCCCAGCTCCCCGCGCTCCGCAGGTGCTGCTCCCGCCGCCCCGCGGCACGCAGGGCCGCCGCGACTCGCGGCTCCTGGCTCCTAGTCCCCGCTCCCTGCTCCCGCTCCCGGCCGGGCGCGCGGAGCGGCGGCCGTTGGGGCGGCGGTTGGTCCCGCCCGCCGGGCGGGGCCGGGTCCCGCCGGGGCCGGGCGGGCGCAGGGGGCGGGCGGGGGGACGGACGGGACGGGACGGGACGGTGCCTCTTCCCCGCACCGCCGGGACAGGGGCGCCGAGGCTCCCGGCTAGCAGCAGCCCGGCCATGGCTCCCAGCTCCGAGCGCCTCTTCGACTCCCTGGGACACTTCGGCAGGTACTCTCATGGGCGGGCGGACACGGGGGCGGTCGCACTCCGACATCCCCGTGCAGGGACTGACGGGCACCCGCGCGGGCAGGGTATGACAGCCACCGCATGGGGAAACATTACCGTGCACTGCGCGTACTCACAGCATCGCACAGGCTGCGGGGGACTCGCACGCACACGCGCGGACCGTCACACTGACACGCACTCCCAGGCTGTCACACACACGGAAACCGACACAGGCACTACACACGCGGTTACACACACTGCGCCTCAGGGTACGAACAATATTGTACAGACAGGCGCTGCCGCGTGTATTGGCAGCACTCTACACACCCCTGTGTAAAGTGTTCCATGCCCATGCAGTGATCCATCGGTATGCTCACTCACTCCAGGCACACACCTCTGTATATGCCGTGGTCACATATGGACCCTCACAATACCCGTTCACACACAGGCTCACACACCTGTGGGCACCACGTGCATGCAGTTGCACACACAGAACCCCAGGGTATGGAACAACCTGTGCATTTCAGAGGTGACAGAAGGGCACAAGCAACACGCATGGGAGTTCTGTGTGGCATTCAGATGGGCTGTTTCTGCATAGGGGCACAGGGTTGTTGGGTGCAATAGATGACGTGTTTTTATTGGAGGTGGGTTTGTTGCATGTGATCCATGGATATGGAGTATATGTATACATCCTTATCAGCAAAGGTTTATCCATATGGTACGTGGTGTGATGTGTTGTGGAGAGTTTCCTTTGATGTGTTTTGTGGCTATGGAGTGTGTCTATACAGTTCTGGGTTTGTTAGATGGGGTACACAGATGTGGGTGTGTGTGTGTGTGGGGGGGTGTCTGTATGCTTCTGTAGATGTGGATGCAAGACAGATATATGAGACTCTGCTTATAGCAGGTAATGGAGAAGAAATGTTTGGCAAGGAAATTAAGCTTTAGAGGATATGAATTGTAAGACTAATGGGTGCACACCCTCACAGTGAGTTCTCTCTTGCACTTCCGCGATGTGCTGATCATCATGGGTTTTGCAGGCACGTGCTCCTTGAAGCAGATGGCTGGAATAAGACCCATGTGTCACAATTTGGCTACGAGTTGAAGCTGTTGAATTGCAGTGTTGTGCTTTCTAGCTCAGTGACCAGTGAGCCAGCCTAACCGACAATGTTGATCTTCTCTCAGGGGCAGGCAGGAGCGGCATTTTGGACAAAGCCAGGAGCTCCTGTTAATGGTAGAAGTGCATACCTGAACTCTGCAGCAGGAGAGGCTCTTAATAACATGTGCAAGCAGTAGTGGTGGGTATCAATAGCCTTTTCAGATGGTTAGGATAGAAAGACTTTCTTTCTTGACTGGGACCTATGCTTAAATTACATGTTTGACTAGGTTGTGACTTACAGGCATATCTATCTGAACAATCTCTCAGTCATTGTCAGTTCTGGGTCAGCAACAAAAAAATACCTTGTTCTATGTGAACTAGGAGAGAAATTCTAGCAATCAATTAATGTTGCTGTTGCTCTTCTGTCTCGTGTACTCTTTGTAGAAAGCAGGCACTTGTCACTGAATACTGAAGTAACACAAAAGTAGTTGTTTCTAATCACTGGAGTAGTTTTCCTACTTGAGAACATTCATCAATACTTTAGATAAAGTTTTTACAACCACTTTTTGCAATTAAAGGGAGAACAATTCTACAGCCATAACCTCACATCTAGGGACCAAATTATTTGATATGCAGTTCAATAGGGGTTGTTTTAGGTTTAGAAGCTTTGAGACGAACTGCAAGCTACCAAAATTTGCATAGTCCTGTTAGACTCATGGCTATTTGAGATTTCAAAGACCACATTAGTAGTACAGTATAATAATAAGTATAACAGTAGCTTATGGTGGATGGACCCATTTAAAAATATTGTAAAAAAACTCTATTTAATCCTTTGATAGTGCTAGATAAATGATCATCCTTCATATGAAAAAGTAGTTCTTAACTGTAACCATGAAGTTAGCTCTGTTCAGTTTGCATCATCCGGACACTGACAGATAGGCAATCGTTCATTTCTTCAGTTCAAGCAATTCTCATGAGGCCAATATAACCTATGCACTATATATAGATTTTGTAGATTTGACAGAGTCAGATTCTGAGCAATCCAAGCATGACTGTTAGTATTTTGAGACTGTTTTGATTTTCCTAAAATCTGACAGATGCAGTAGAGAATGAGCAGCTGTTCATACATATATAAATATGGAAATAGTATGTATGCATTTTATATATACGTAATATAATACTATATAGCAAATAAGTTATTAATATACACATAATATATAAACATTTAACATTGATTAAGACTGTGAATTTTACAGAATTGACATTCTCGGGGATGCTGACAATATTTTGCTTTCCATTTGGACTCTCTTTCACAAGTCTTAGTGATGCCATAGTTCTTACTGGGGTCTTGAGACATATATGAACAACCATAAAAATGTTATGACTTCTGTAGCCTTTGCCACTAGAGGAAGACTTTATGCCTCTTTTGAATTTGGGCATGGGCAGCATCTGTGGCCTATAAATTCAAGATGGTTGTTTGAAACATTGATCTTGAGTCTATGTGTGAGTATGAGATTACTGCTCACTATTGCAGAGGTGAATGACAAAAAACTAGTACTGTCTGCCTCAGATGGCCTCATCTCTAATGAGCTGCCAGGCCTTAAAACTCCCAATTTACCTGCAGTTAACTGCACCCTTCTCCCATGCAGCAGTTCTTGCCAGACTGTACCTCTGGGCTCTCCCTCTCAGCCCCCTGCCTTAGCCCCTTTCTGCCCACCCACTCCAATTGCAAAAACCCTCTCAGGGGCCCGTCAGGTAAAGCCAGACACAGAGACTGGCTGTCACTTGCAGGCCCATGCTGGGAAAGGGGATACATGACTAATGGGCACAAGGTTGGTAACCCAGTGTGTGCATAGTAGGTAGGCGAGCCTTAGGACCTGGCTGGCTGGCTCACACTGCTAGCACATCTAATTCCCAGGTAAACTACAGGACTATAAATAACTTCAGTGAATTTAATCTACCAGAAGGATACCAAACTTGCTTATCTGGTTGCTGATGAAAAACCGGCTATGTATTTTGTAGCTCTGATCTACACCATGGCTGAGTGCTGAATGGAGACATGATCTAATCAGGAATAGCTGTCTAGAGAGAAATCTGGTAAAGTACCCCTTATGGTAAGTGTGGATGAGTGTAAGGATTTGGTTTCCTAGCTGGAACGTCTGGTAGCTATGAGACGCAGCTTACATGGTACGTAGCGTTTTCCCTGTGATTAACAGTTTTCAAATCTTGGCTTATGCTTTAGCTAAAAGCAGGTGGTGAAAACTGTCAGGGAGAGAGGGGAAGATTGGATGTCACTGACACTATTTCCAGGTTTTGTAATAAAGTATTTCTGGAATTTTTGAAAAGATTGCCTTTTCCTTTGGAATATTCTGTCTTTTACCAAGTTGAGTAAGTTATCTAGATTTTCAAATGTTGGTTTTATAAAAAATATGTTTTACTAGCAGTTAGATTATCTAATAAATTAAAAAATTCTCCTCTTTACTGAAATGTTTATGTATTCAGGTTTTGACATCTTTACATTGTTGTCTTCTACAAACGTGTTACCTCGTCAGTGGAGTTGCTACAATTTGGACTTTAGAAGCAACCGAAACCAAGATTAGCAAGGGCTGCTGTGAGGAGGAGGGACAGACTGCCTCTTTGTATGTTTCAGCCAAACGTGGAGTTTAGTAGAGATTAATACACTTATCAGCAGTTTCAACATTTTCTGTTAATTTCCCTGGAACTTTTCTAGTGTTTATAAAGAGAAAAGAGATTCTGCTTAGCTCAAAAACTGGCTTGACTTTTGTAGAGATTCTTTCAGTGGACTTCTACAAGGCAGACACCACTGGTCAGTGCCATAGTAGCAATGTTTGAACAGCCAGTATTAAAGCCATTTCTCTTTGACCTCCTTTGTAGGGTTCTTGGTTCACTTCTAAAGCCCTACACCAAATGGTCTAATCTTTTCACACCTCGGAACTTTTTCAGGCTCCTATTTTCATGCTGCTGCCCTTATCCACTCTCTTGTTACATAGCTCACAGCTCTTGTGATCAGATTACATCTTCTGCAAATTGTGCTGTGTACATGTTATTTCCAGAAATTCTTGGTTTGTATCAAATAACAAAGAATCCTGAATATCTCAAAGATCGTGCTCACCACTTCTTTTCACAAAAGGAAAATAAGAACATTTTCAAGCAATGATTTTTCTAACTCAAGTATTTTACAGCTGTCTTGAAAGGTTCTTTCCCAACAAAAATACATTTTTTGAGTGGAGAAGTGTGCTTGCTAGACATGCAAAGAAATTGGTTTTCCTTTTCCAAGTTAGTATGGAGAAACAGGCAATCGCATTTGAACAGAAGATTAGCCTTAACTTAGAAAATGGAAGCATTACAAGATTTTTCTGAAATATGAATACATTAAGTATTTAGTACATCCTGCACAAAATCAATATTTTTAAACAATATAATGTGAATTTCTGTTTAAGCTTTGAGTAGTTTCCTGAAGATGAACAAAGTACTGTGGTTTAGAGATTGTTTTCAAAGAAAATAGGTTTTTTCCCCCATATACTGGCTACTTTATACAGTGGAAAGGTTTATTGCAACATATCTGTCATTCAGTTTTCAAAATGTATCAGTGGACAGCTGTTTCTATTTACTAGAATATGCCAGACAGAAGAATCTCAAATCTAAGTTCTCCTTTGGCTCTTAGTCAGGGGTGGTGTTTGACAGAAATGCTTTGTAAGTGTTCTTCATCTCATAAGTATGCTGTATTATAGCATCTGAGTCAGTCTGTGCTCATCTCGAATGTTCAAAGGATAAAATAAGTGGACATGGCTGCATTTCTTTTTTTCCCCCCTTTTTTGGGGTGTGTGTGTCCGGATATTTTGCAAATAATACTTAATCCTGTTGGTTGAATGGCTTGGAGAAGCGAGACAACCCATGTGTTTTCAGAGAGCAAACTCTAGCAGCTTAAACAAAGGTCTTATTATCTATGCCTGACTAGGCAAAAGTGGAAATGCTCTCAAGACTCAGAACCAAAGCTGGATACTGGCAAGTGCTCTGGGATAATGGTGACAATGCACTAACAGTGTGGTCTGCAAGAGGTACTAACAGTATTTGTTGGGATCCAGGTCATGTTGGAGGCAGTGTAAAGCAAAATCTGCATAGATAAAAATGTACTGCCTCAGAATGTGCTGGCAACCTCAGCCTGGAGGTGCCATGCCTGTTTCTGGATTGAAAACTAGAACTAGATAGAACTAGATTTAAAAGTAGATTAAAATAATAGAAAAATGACTAAATAAAAGCAGGATGAAATTGCACTTGTACTATCCATTACTCCTCTAAGGCTAAAACTTGCAGTGCAAATAACACTGAAACTTAAAGTTAGTAAATCAATTATGATTTGCAAACCAGCTGCTGAGGGTCAGACTGCACCTCTGAAATGTTGCCAACCCCCCCAGGGTGGCTTCTAGATAAAGTTGTAGCATGGACATAGCTATGGCAGCATAAGGCAATTATCACACACATCAAGGAGCTGACGATCAGCTGTTTCATCCTGAAATATTATGGTGTGAATGAAAATGAAATACATAATGCACTGGACAGTGTGTTCCCTGTAATTCAATGCCTGGGAATGGGATACCACTCCTATAAAAGCTTTGTCAATAACTTTCTCATAATAGTCATAATTTTCAGCAGTACTAAGATATCTCAAAATTGAAAGGAAATGTTTTATAAAAGGCCTTACACATAGAAAGTTTGATCAGTTTATTGCAGGAAGTAAAATCATACAAGTAGAAAACACCATTAAATTTAGAGAGATTTTTCTAAGGCCCCAGAAGCCTTTAGCACATTCTGTGGAAATTTCTGTGCCACCATTTTGCGATACACAATATGAATGGAACTGAGTACATATACAGCTATACATTTACTATATATACAGATATATGTTTAAGGTAGCTTGAGGCAGGAAGCTATAGCAGCTGAGCAAGAATATGAGAGTCTCAAGTTCTCAGAAATATGGAAAAATTAGCAAGCCAGAGCAGATAATTGCTAAGGTAGCTATATCTTGGCTGCAAGGGCAAGACTGGAAAAAGCATGATGACAAACTGTAGAAGGTGGAGATTTATAAGTACTAATAATGATGGCTGATCTGTCAAACTGCCATATACTTGGAAAGAAATCTCATCTGTCTTTGAAAATTACTGAAATTGCCTAGAGAGCTAATGTATACTTTAATATCATACATTGACAGCCAGACTGTAGTGATCACCTCACTCAGAGCAGATGTTCTTTGAAAATCACATGCAAAAAAAATATGGTTTGAGGAATTTAGAAGTACCATCCATTGGATCATAGACTGAACCCTTTCCTCAAGAAAATGTTTTTATCCAGAGGTGAAGTTAGGTTTCTTGTTCCTATTATTTGGAGGCATTAGTATTAGATAGCAGCATTAGAGGTGCGGCCACAGCAGTGGTGCCGAGGCAGGAACAAACCCTGGAGAATAGATGGAAGGGCCAATAAGGCAACAAGAAGTAGAAAAGAAGTGTTGGAAAGGTGCCTCAAGGAAATGGGAATAATTTGCTGCTCTATAAAAAGCAATCATCATCACTCTTTAGATGGAGCTCAGCACCATTTAAATGGGTTTTATATGTGACAGTCTGAACTTTTTCAGCTATATTGTGACTTTTTTCTCCTCTAAATTGTGAAAGAGATTTGGAACAATCTAAGTTTCTATCTGTATAAGTCTATTCTAGCTGTGTGGGAAATCAGCTGTCCAAATCAAGGCACTAATGAGCTCATCTCTCTATGTTTACAGGCCTGTAGTGTAAACTTCAGACATCTGTATTAATCACTTTGTCAAGAGGGACAATTGGACAGTTAAGAGCGTGATCCATTTGTCTTACTTTACATATGTGGTTTAGGACAAGGTAAATCCTATATTTGTCTGTGGTTCCTCATCGAGTGAAAAAGGGATCTATAGAAATACTGTAAACGTATATGGATTGCATACTGTATACAGGATGTTGCATCCAAGTGTACAGCATACATGCAGATTCTTTACTTTCAACCTGAATTAACTACTTAAGTCTTCACTAGAAGATTGGGATGTGGGAAATGCATGTGGCAGTACACTTTCTGTGTTACAGTATTAGCCAGTGTCTCAAGAAACTTGAAGCAGATACCAAGATCCTTGCATTTCTCTTTGTCACACATCAGAAAAACTGTCATGTATGCAACAGTACTGTCATTACTATGCTTGCTACATTGACTCTCCATCAGCAGTCCTTGCTATCAGGTTCTTGGATACAGGTAATTTCAGTAAAGATTGATTTAGGTGAATTGTAGGGAGCATTAAGATCAGAGAAACAAGAGATCAAGCCTGTTCTGAAAATGTGGAAATCCCCAATTTTTAGAGAGTGAGGGAATAAACCCTGCAACTTTCTGAGAAGGAAAAAGGAAGATTTTTGCCATCACTTAGGAGTAGGCAAAAATAGTTTTGTTTAGCCATTCAATTGTAGGCATAATGAAAATAAAAATGAAAAATGAGAAAATATTACTAATAGTATTCATTTAGCCCTTGTTTTATAAATAAATATTTCCATATCCATCACCATGATGTAATACATCATTTGGTGGATGTCTGCCTAGTGTAAGAGAGAAAGTCAATTACAAAATGTGAAAAATGAGCAATAATAGATAAGCAATATCCAAAAGCATTCTCTTACAAAAGGCCATTGGATATATGGTGATTATACTGATGATACCACATTTCATTTAAATAATTTATATTTATGTCTCATATTCCAGAACAAATTGTTGTTTGATTTTTTTTTCTGTATCTTTAGAACTGGTGAAATACCGTAAAGTTGTTGCAACTTGACCCTTCTGAGAAAGATAATTCATGTAAGTCTCAGGGTCAGAGCAACTGGGACCTTATCTCATTTACACCTGTATTTTAGGCTCCTTGGAGAACTGTCATCCTTTGTAGATCAGTGTAGCCAACCTCAGTTCTGTCTCACCCATTGAGAATACAGGGGGCAATTAGTACAAAAGTAGATTTATGTAGAAGAAACCTGGTAGGTCTGAACAGAATCCAGCTTCTTTATTCTTGTGGAGAATGGGACCTGTGTATTGTTTGCAAATATTTATGTAAAGTTAGAATATAACATTATTCCAGATCATTCCCTTGTATGAGATACCATAAGAGAAATGGTACTCAAGGAAAGAACATGACAGTACTGTGAAATTATGATCAGGTAAAAGCACATTATAGAGTATATTTAATAAGAGGACAAAGTGCATTCTTAGCCTTGGCAACAACAAAATCTGTAATTTGCATTTCTTTGTTTTTAATTTAAATTACTTCCAATTTTAATAGTTTAAAGAGGAAGGCAGTAGAATCACCTTCCTTGAATGACAGGAAAGGAAAAGGTTACTTTCCATTAAGAAATGAAGAACAATATAAAATATTGTCTGTTGATCATGGAAGAGATAAATTACCAATAAAATTAATGAAACAACTTTTCTTTGAAAAGATCAATAATGCCACGAAGACTTTTGCTTGGTTTTTTTTAGAGAAGCTGTAGAAAAACTCTTCGTCTGGTTAAAGTCAAAGGCAGTATATCAAATATCCAAGATCTATTAAATAAATTTTCTTCATTTTATACTATTTTATATACTCTACAATGTCTAAATCTCTCAGAGCAGAGAAGGCAGAAACATTTTTCTTGTCCTGTGAAGATGTAGGCTAGCAAAACCAATATTCAGGACGAAAACTAGAAGGGGATATAAATAAACAAAAACTGGACAGAAGTTCATGACCAGGCTGCTATCAAAAGAAAGCAAACTGAAAGTTCTCCAGTGGCAATTAATCATTGAATAATGTCTCATTATGGGGCAGATTCCCATGATCATTCGGAGAGAAGAATTGAGGACTTCTAGGCAAAGAGTGGATTACACATTTGCAGTGAAGAGGTACATTTTGGAGGGAAGGTGAGCTATGAACCTGCAAAAGAAACTGAAAGTCCTCTTGTGCTCAGTAACTTATGTGGGTTTAGAGATAACCTGCCTTGCCTTGGAGAGGATAGTCTGTCAGGGATACTAATCTGAGCCCTTGCAAGCATTGATGAGCTCTTGGTGGGTCATCAGTATAGATTCCTGAAAAGAGAGGAACAAAGGAGATATGTTTTACTCTCTTCCATGTCCTAACTGGGCTTTAGCAACATCTGTAAAAGATACAAGCTACTCTGTTACACAGAGAGAGAAAAGCTGTTGGTGTGGAAGCTAATTTCTTTTTGAATGTAGAACACAGCTGCTAAATATGAATGTACTTAAACAATCCATACATAAGCAAACCCAAGTTTAATAGAAGACAATACTTCGACCATACTAGACTGTGCATTAAATTGAATCCCTTTCTTTAAGTTGTGGAGCTACAGAAATGCAAGTGTAGGATTCTGTACAGGTAGAATTGCAACTGGTAATATTCTCTTTGGCAGAAAAGAATCTATGGCTGAAACTGAGTTGCCTTTTCTAAAGGGATACGCTGATTTACATGTTGCTTGTCCCAGGTTTTAGAAGACAGTATTATCTGACACTTTATTTCCTAAATGTAGCATCTTGTTAAGTGATATTTTATTTTAGTGAAATATTCAAAAAAAGCTAATAAGACAAAGGTATCTGCTTTAGCTTTTCTGTTTCGCTCGATGAAGAGTCACTGGGGTGAAAGTCAGAATTAGCAAAGAACATTGTAATAGTTGCAAACAGAGCCAGGGAGAGTAAAATGACACATTATGTAGGTAAAACAGTGCTTTATGTAGCCCATAGAAATAGGCCAAATCATCTTAACCATATTCTAGGCTGCAAAAGTAATGCTATGGATAAAATCATTGCTTATATTAAAGAAGAAAGACACAATAAACCAATCCAAAATTCCATGACATTTCTATCAAGTATTTACAGAAATTATTTAAGCATAAGTTGATCCATAGAGCTAATAGTCGTTATCATTTCTAACTGAAATGTCAGAAGATATTGGTATGTGCAGGAACGGTTACAAATATTTGCTAGGAAAGTGATGTCCAGTGTTCTTAAATTAATTACCACATTTCTTACTTGTTTTACCTTTTCCCACAAGAACTTTCAAAAACCTGTTAGAGTAAGAAATTTTACAATCATTTTCCAAGTGGGAAGGAATTAAATTTCCAATACAGAAATTTAAAGCCTTGGGTAGTATGCTTAACATTGTGTGGCATGGTATGTAGAAAATTTATGTAGAATTCAGACTGAAAAAAGCTGTCTATATTCAAATCTTCTTAGGTGTTACTATGAATAGGAAACAAGCAAAAAAATTGAGTTCTTAAAAGGCATAATATAACTATGACAACTGTAAGGCTTAATTACTTTGCAAATTAGTATTTAAAGAATAGTTTGGTGTTTGGTGACTTGCTCTTTGCTTCAGAATGGACAGTTTTCACCACTGTGAAGCAGATATTCAATCCATGCCTTTGTATCTTTAGCTACACTAGATTCAGAGTTTTGCAATAGAAATATGTAAACAGAATAACAAAGAAGTAAGAACATGATTATGACAATGAGTTAGTTTTAATTCAGGATTATAGACAGAACAAAAAAACTGGATACAATAAAAGTAAACTTTCATAGTTTGAAGACAGTCCAATGTGTCAGCAATGTAACAAGCAGAAAACATCTGATTTCCTAAATGGGAAAGGAAGAATGAAATTTAATAGTTTATACATGAAGTACTGCCTATGTCTATAATTAGAAGAAATCTCAATAAAAACATTTAAATTCTATTAGACACTTTACAGATTATAATGTGAAATGATTTGCTTACATAAACCGATGGACATGGTACAGCAGGGAAAGGAATGAAATACCTAATTTGGATTTGTCCACAAAAGAGAGGCTGACTAAAAGAAAACAGTGCTACCAGAGAAACTGGAATTGAGTTCTCCCTGTGAGAAGTAATGCTAGTAATATATCATGCAGAGTATGTGCTAATTTTCTAAATGGTAGATGTTTACAGAAATGCCATTCCCGGAATAGAAACTTCCAAGTATAGAGCCTGAAGTGTTACTACTGTTCAAGCGTAACCACTCTGCTGTGTTTAACACTAGGCCAAATAACTCCAAACCAAAGCTAAATAACTTACAAACTGCATGTTCGTGTTCTTTTTTAATTAAATTACCTGATATATACCCTTAACACATTTAAAGCGAAAAGACAAATGGGTAACTACAATAAAATAGACTTGACTCCAGCTTTGCCATCGAAAGGTGTGAGAATTGCTGCCAATAATGTGTTTCCCCTTAATCAGAGGCTACTTTCCCAGGAAAGTCAAGAGTGTAATGTTTATGTGCAGCTTGGTGCAAATCCAGAGCCTTTGTGTCTTGCCCAGTTTCACTCCATTTGAACGAGAAGGTTGAGTGCTGCACTGGAGTGGCTGAGCCATGAACACACCATCCTTCTCTCTGGCTCTCCACTGGGGGCAGTAACCCTTGGCAGAGGGGCAGCAAGAAACATCAGAGCATCTTCAACAGCAGCTGCTCTCTCTGCTGTGAGTCTATAGGTGTAAGCTGTCCAACTGGACTGAGTAACTATTTAAACTAAGCAATATTTATCAACTAGATTATTTTGTCACAGGTGATGACAGGAATCTAATGTGCCTGATTTAGATAGTCAACCATTAAGAAGTGTTCTATTTAGTTCAAAAAAAATTATTAAAAGGATGGCCCTTAATTCTGTAGCACTAATTCTTTATTTTCACACTGATTGACTTTCTTCATCTAGGCTGTTATATCAAATGTGCAGTAGTGAGCAGCCAACATATTTTTCTTCTTGACTCTAGTGAACGAATGCTGGGCTTGTCTTAATCAAAGAGAAACATGCAAAAGCTTAATGGGATAGAAGTGAATTCTTCGGAGAATCAATTTTAAATGGTTGTAACAATGATTTGGTAAGTGTCTGCTGTTTGGTGACTGCACGTTGGTGCACACATTGTCAACAGTGATGATATATAATTCCTGGGGTCTTCCTGATCTCCATAGGCTTCCTTATTCCTGTTGCATCTGTGCTGTTGATATGTTTAAACTAGACATTCAACACAGCATCTTCTACCCCTGAAAACAAATTCTGGAAATAACCATCTTTTTCATGTGGGCTGAGAGCAAGTCCTAGCATAGTTTAAACTGCCCTTAGGAGGGAAGGAAGTTTATTCTTGACACCAGAAGTCAAATATAGATGTTCGTGTTGTGTATTTAAGGCTGCTTCCAAATCTGTATCACTGCACCAAAATACTCTTGAGTCACATTCAGCTCCTTTCCTCTCAAAAAATAAATGTGGAAGTGCATCATAGCTTTTTGGTTTAGAGTGGAATGAATGCTGAATGGCTTTTCTCACATTAAAAAAAATCAGGATGAAATACAGAGTTTAAAGTGGTTACTGAACACAAATTCTTTCAGAAATAGTAAATATCTGGAAATTTCTTTCCACTGAATCCATCCTGTCGAGTGTACACTGCACAACAAAAACTTACTGTGTTTTCTGACTTGAGCAATTTACTAATGAGGTGGTTGAGAAGAGAAGCAGTAAAAATAGTTCTTGTTAAGCCGATGGAATAGTACAAATATTTTGCTAATCACAGAAAAGTGTTGTGGGTCTATTTTACAGTAAAATGATTTTCAAATGTTTCTGTTAGCTTTTGATGAGTATCTAGTAATACCCCTCTTCTCTCATTGATGGACAGACAAGGAAATGTTATCAGAACCACATTTTATTTAACATAAAGTTAGTGTTTGACAACAAGTTTTGTCCCTGCTGTACACTGCAGTAACTGACAATGGTTCAAGTACTCTGAGGCTGGGAGTTTAGTCTCCAAGATATATATGGCAATGTGTATTTCAAGTATTTTTGCACACCAGATTTGCCATCTTTCAAATAGACTGGTGCAGATTATTTGCATAAATGCAATATAAATTAGATTGAGCAACTAATCTAGCTTGTTGTTTGTGTGTTGGTTTGGGGCTTTTTTGTATTCATCATCTATTTTGACTCTTTTATTCAAGGTAGATCTGTTTCCCAGACAAAATTCACAGATGGTCCACAAAAAATACCACCGTGACTGAGGGTAGAGCACTGTGTCTCAGGGGATGAATAAACAGTGGGAAAAGAGAAGGGAGGAAATCTTTTGCAGTGACAGTGCCACAGAGATGTTGTGTCATAAGACTACAGCCAGAGCAACAGTGGTATGAGATCTAGTTCATTGCCTTTGCAGAAGAATATATCTTCAATTCAGCTACTGACATGATATTATGAGTGCTTTTCATTCTGGTGAGATCTTAAAACTTGTGCAGAGGAAATAGAAAAAGTAAAAATCATTTTTTACTATGAGCTGCAAACTGAAAAAAAAAGAAAAAAACTGTGGAGAAATTTCACAGAAATATTTTAAGAAAGACTGGAACATTTTCATGTTGTGTCTTGCTCAAGTTTTTGTGAAGATAGTTTTAGGCTCATTTGACTTCTGGCATTCATTAAGTCTCTCTATACTGGAGCAGTAACTTATAAAGTCTTCTTGACTTCTATATTTGACACTCCTGGCAAGAGTGACAAAATGTACTTGCCAAATAATTATCTCCCATGGCAAGTCACTGAAGAGATGGAAAAACACTGAGAGAAATTATCATACCTTTTAGGACAGTCATCATGTTCACAGAACGTTTTTAAAAATTTCAAAAACATGTTTTTTTTTTAAAAAAAACCCTGTAGAATATGTTATTGAAAATTACTGTTTGCAACAATATATGTTATGTAATCTAATGTGTGTATGGAAAGATGACTGGCATATATAATACCATTGTGAAAAATTGTCCTTTTTGAGATCAGTCTGGGAAAATAAATTGCAGACTTTGCTTTTTTTGATGAATTTCAATAGTAGTTATTGCTCCCGCAATGGTATTTTCTTACCATTTTGATGCATGAGCAACAGTATTTCTTTATTCAGGGAAATCTAACTTTTTAAATGGAGTTTGATGAGGTTAATAAAAGGATTACAGTACATATTTGTCTGCAATAGAGAGATTTAAGCTTTTAAGGGCTTTCTTATCAGTTTGGTGTTCTTAAATTAAGAATTTGGGAAAAGAGTTAATAATTTACAGTAGATATCAAGGACAGCATAGACTTTAACCTATGCCTCAGGGTCAGTGAAGTGTATGACCTGTATAGGTTCTGCTGTGACCTGCTGCCCCAGCACAGCCTCTGTGGGGGCTGCTCCAGGCTGCCTGACCTGGACCTGCTCTGCTCCCCCAGCACCACATCCTTCCGTGAGGATGAGAAGCTGCTCAGCCACCACATGAGCAAGGGCCAAGAAGCTGCCTGAGGGTTTTAAGACTGGGGAAGAGCATCAACATGGCCACAACAAGAGGTCTGAGATAAAACTCATGCAAAGTTCGAAGGGAGGGATCGCAGGCTAGCCATAGAGAAGGCAGCAGCTCTATGTTCTTCCTCACTCAGCACTCTCTACTGCCTCAACCTCTGTTCCAGCAAACCTCTGTCTACCATGAGGCTGGATCTGTGTCTTTGTCCGTTTTCAATCTTCAGCTGTTCTGGAAAGCAAAGTTCCATGCACCTGTAGTATTTTTCCATTCCATGTATCATCCTCCCTACATGCTTTCTATATGTTGTCACTAATGGTCTGTTAAATTCCTTTTTGGTAACCTTGCAAGTTAAGGAGTTTCTTGACCTTTATGCCATTGGTCTTTCTAGAAGAAAAGCTCTTCCTACCTAGAGAAGATCGTCAGCAGCTCCTATGACTGGACTTTTCAATCTAGCATCAGTGGCAGTGCTGTTACAACACTGCTGTAGTCAGCAATGAATTTTGCCTTCACGGCAAAACAGGGCTTTCAGGATATTTTTCGTGTGTTTTGTGTATGTATATATACTGAGAGAGGCTTAGCCAGCCCAGTGTGGAATTTTACTGGAGAGAACAGTAAATACTTTCTACAGGCAGGGGAGCAGCCCATTAGCGTGGTGTGGAATGTCTTCAGACACTGGTGCTTCCAAATACTTTTCTAACTTCATATTAGGCCTTATTCTCCCCTATTCCTGCTCCCCAGCCTGCTCCTTGGCTCTTTTGTTGAGCAGTCAGATGTTAAGAACTGCAGTGAAATCCATCCTGTAAAATTCTGCAACACTAGGGTGATTTTGCTGTAAAAACACGTTTTCCTGTTGTTAAATGAAGTCATATGCAGCATAAATTATGTCTATTAATGTCTATCTGGCATTCTGTCTGACTTTTTGTGTTTGCTTAGCATTGGTACTGGAAATTAGGGTAAAAAATAATGGTACAGAGTGGATTTCTTTGTTGGAACTGAATAAGATTTTCATAACACTGGAAAGGGAATAATGTTTTTACAATAATCAGTTGCATCTAGTGCTAAGTTAAACGCTTGAAAGATAGGTGAAATATGGCATGACACTTTATTCATTTCTTTAAAATGAATCCTTTATTGCTTTTTATAGTCGTGGAAACAAAGAAAGGACATAAAGAAAAGGAAAGGGTAATGAATTGTAATTTGTATGGCTGTAGAAAGTAACTGGAGGGGGATAACTGATAATTCTGTAAAATGAAGTGATAAAAGACAAGGAAGATTTATTCAAGGTTGCACAAGGGTGTTTTGTAAGCTAGTAATAGTTTTACATTTGAAAAGGGGACATCGAGATTAGATTTAATGAGAAACTTTCCAACAGAAAGATTTGGCAGTGGAGCAGTCTGTCAAAATGGTTACTGAAGTACGATCACAAGAAGTGTCCAGGAAGAGTTAAGATAAAACTCTCAAGAGAGTAGTTAGAGCAGAGATTAATTAGACCTGCTCCAAATCATAGCCCTGGTGATACTCTTGGGATTTGAGTTTTTAAAAATCAATGTAGTGCATTGTTTCATGCCATCTTCTTAGTCTGTATCCTTACAAGTTGTTATCTCCCTTCAAGCCTCTCCAACAAAAAAGAGTATAAAAATATTTTTCCTACTCACTCTTACTGGGCAGAAGAGAAATGATGAACCTGATATTTCTTGTATCGCAAGAACTAATTGGGAAACTCAAGAAGTATGTATGGTTTGAAATTACTTTCTTCTTCCTCTGTCTGGGAAATATCAATTGGGCTATCTGACATGGCAATTTTCTGATGCATAATGACAGATGTTGCAAATACTGGGGAACCTGGTTCCATGTGTAGTAGAAGATGTAACTGCACAGCTTCTAGGGGTTTAATTTACCAATTTTCTAGAGGTCTTCTTGTCCTTCTAGAGGCATTCTGCATACTGCAACAATAGCCCACGTTGTTGAATTTGGTTGTGCTTTGTTATTTTTAAAATGAGTTTGTGTCTTTTGATGGGAACAGTTAAAATGAAATTAGAGAGGAGAAACTAAAAAAATGTTGTTGACCATATTTGTCTGCATCAATAGGGTGACAAAGGTTACATTTTAAAATAACCTTTGCTTTTTTGTGGTCCAAGATAGCCTAAAAGCCTTTCAGAGCCATTTCAGCCTTGCTCTGGTTTATGGATAGCTACTTAGTCTGCAAGAAGCTGTTCTCTTGAGAGGGGATTGGTAGATTTGAGGGTTACTGTGGTTACATTCTGTTTCTCTTGACCATATCTCTCGGTTTCATTCTGAAAGAGCAGCACGGCACCTGTGTGAGGATTGCCTTGAGGTATCCTCAAGAGGGAAGTGGAGCCAGCTTTTGAGCTACCATGGTGGGTTTAGCAGCTCAACCCACTCCTCAGACTGCTGTGGAACAGTCTAGAGCTTTTGTTAAAGGAAAGGGGGATAAAAAGCACTGCATCAGAACAACAACAATGTCAAATGTCATTGGAAGAACAGGATAGGCAACTGGGTTTACATTTACCAAGGAAATATATAAAAATCACAAGGTAAAAGGCAAGGGAGAATGAGGATGGTGAATGGAGGTGTGTTACACAAGGGAACCATTTAACTGGAAAGGTTAATTGGACATTCGGACAATGTATCTAATAAATTCTATTTAAATACTCTGCTTAAAGATAATTTAGAAATTAATTAGAAATTGTGATGGTAGATGATTTAAAAGTCCGAGGCTATGTACTGTTGAAATCTTTATTATGGGAATTCCAGGCTAGATTAGATACCTTTTGGAGAGGAGTATCTAGAGACCACATTTGTTACAGGGATTGGAATTGCTTTGACTTTTCCCACAAGACACTTCAAGGTAACAGGGTTTTAGGCATCATTTCCTAAAACTTCAGCAGAGATAGCCTCTGGTCATTTAAAAAAAAATCTGCTTTTTGTTTCATACTATTAAGGCCTACTGCATATGCAGTAAGGATGTATATATAGAAGCTCATTGAATGCTTCTTCAAATGATTGCAATTGATTAGCCTTCAGGAAATAAAAAAGGGAGGAGAAACCAAAGCTATTTTGTTTTTTTATGATAGATGTTGTACTAATTATATGCACAATTAAAACATTTAATTCAGGAAAATACTCCTTATGCTTAAATTATCAGAAACTTTCTAGAATTTGCAGACAGTGATACTAGAGTTCATTGCAAGCCTTTGAAATTCAGAATACATGTGCAATTTTTATACTAAGATTTACTTGCATCTCAAGCACGTCTTAAAAGCTGTTTAAAATGCCTAAATTCAGGCTCTACATAAAACATTCTTTTGCCGTGTTTGCTTTATGATACAATCTTTAATGGATAACTGCACATCCTGTTTAAGCCAAAACCCAACCCATTTCATAGCTATGTTTTGGTACAAAACATTTCACATTGTTCAGATTCTATCTTCTTCTACTTGTGTCTACATGTATTCTCTCTTTGTCTTTTGGAGGCAATAAAGAGAGATGGTAGATGGAATACAATTACGGAGATACAATTAAATTAAATGAGGGGCGTACTCTGTTTATTTTGTTTTATTTGATGCGCATATCTCTAACCCTAAGAACCTGAAGTTGTAACATTTTGGTTTTTCTAACCTTTCAAGTATTCTCAGGCCCTATTTTAAGGGAATGTGCTACAGAGAATTAGAGGTAGGAAGGTTGCTTCAAACTAAGTGCTTAAGTTTAGAATTGTTTCATTTTAAATGGTCTTCTCTCTATGACTAAACACATGACTGAGGGCAACATTTATTTCCTGGCAATAGATTACTATGGATCTTTTTCTCATCTTTGGTCTCTTGCAGGGCTTAAGTAATATTGAAGCAGCACTATACAACAAAACGCTAGACACCCTAATGATGTCTCCATTTGCTGATCTTCCAAAACAATTATGTTGATTTTTTTTTTTCATGTATACAGGGCTTTTCTTCAGTAAAATTTTTTCTTTCCCTTTACAGATTTCAAGCATGTGTTTATTTTGCATCTGTCTTTCAAGCTATGTCATGCGGTATCCATTATTTAGCATCTGTGTTCATGGCTGTTACTCCTAACTTTGTATGTGGGTTCCCTGGAAATGTGAGTAATATTCTTTTCCACAACTCCTCCGCATCAAGTATACAGGACATCTGGACACTATGGACATCAACAGAAAATTACATTGTAGTCCAGCTGGAAAATGGAGAAATTTGGGAAATTAATCAGTGCAGCAGATCCAAACGAGAAGTCAGTTTGGATCTGGCATATGAATACAAAGGCAACAAATCTGTATTTTCGTGTTCTGATGGATTTCTCTATGATGATACAAAGTGGAAGAGCACTGTTGTTACGCAGTGGGATCTAGTCTGTGACCGAGAATGGCTTGCAAAATTAATCCAGCCCACATTCATGCTTGGAGTCTTGATTGGAGCAGTGATTTTTGGTGACATTGCTGACAGGTAAAGTGCTATCCTTTGAAAACTGTAACTTCAGACTGCAGTAACTCCATGTGTTTTTGTTGTTTTCACTCACTGTGTACTCATAATTATGTGCTCAAAACTCAGGAAGTTTGGATATTGCTTTATTCACAGATCTGTTTAACTCAATATCTTTTTCCAATAGCAAGTACTAATTTTAAAATGTCTTTGCAAGTCATTTCCTTTTAGAATTTTTTTTGTACTTTATGTCATCCATTGTTCTAGGCCTTGATCCCTGAAATTCCTCTGGGCAGCTAGTATTTGCCTTTATTTGTTTATTTATTTGGTTATTTATTTATTTGGTTATTTATTTATTTTTAACAGAAATAGCAATAGCTCATTGTAATAGCAATGGTAAAACCTGGGAATAGATTTTCGCCTCATTTTTCACGAGGAGAGATTCCTGGTGGAAATATTGATTTTTAATTTGTAATACGATAAGTAACAGAACACCTTCTAGAAGATTCAGTGTAATGTATTTTAAAATCATGTTTCCTAACCTCTGTCATGAATACAGCTTAGTGGGGCTGATGCAAAGACTTCAAGTGTTTGATCAAGCCCCACATTCTTAAAATAAACACCCACACGCTATTTTTCCTTGCTCTCCAATTGTAGTTTTTCCTCTGAAAAATTAGCTTAAACTTCAGTCTCTTGAGGGTTGGTCTAGATAGGAGGAAAAATGGGTGTGAGTGAGCTGCGCTGTAGTTTCACTTATTTAATAGCATGTATAAAGTTCTGTTTGAGCACAAGGAGAGTCAGCCCATGGAGGGACTCATCCCAAGCAATCTCATGCTTACGGTGCCAAGGCTGTCCTTCAGCCCATTCCTGTCCAATGCTTCCTCCCTGGATGTTATCTCAGATCACGCACTGAGATCCAACATAAGAGCTGGACTCAGAAGCAATGAGATTCAGGATGAATGTCTGTATCCTTCTGTTTCTGTTGGTTTTCTTTCTCAACACAAACAGACTTATTCCTGCCTCAGGAGAACACTCAGCCTTTTATCCATATGACAGTCAAATATCCAAGCTACATTTGTACTTGGTTTTGTACTTACGTACAGGTACTTACATACGTAAGTACAGGTACTTACGTACCTGTGTTTTGTTTTGAAGGCTGGTTTTGAGTTATTTTTCTCTTTCTGTAAAGGAGCCTGTTGACTAACATTTCTGTTAGGTGGAGGATGTGATAGTTACAACATGAGAATGCAAAAGTAATGATGACCTTTTTTTTAATTTGGCTTTTAGAACACATGGAATCAATCTACCTCCCAATCCAAGGCTTTGTAAAACCATATTTAATACAAAACCAGAATATAAAGCCAACATTTGTTTTGTGTCCCTTTAAATCATTCATAACTTTTTAAATTAATACTCAGACATGATTTATAAGGTTAGGATCATATTGTTCTCATTTTCATTAATTCAAGCCATGGACAGCTACTTAAGACAATACACACATTCTGAGTTGCAGATTTACAACTGTAGATTTTACAGCTGAAAGTTATTATTTTCTGACACATCCTGGCTTGGTGGGAAATAAGATTGTGTGTTCCTCCGATTACCAATTAACAGATTTCCCAACAGAAGAGCTCTGATAGCTAAGACTCACTGGGATCTTTTCTGGCAGGAATCAAAGACAAAATGTGCATGACTCCAGGTCAAGGTTGGAGAAGAATAGAAGGAATTTTAATGGAGTACCAAATACTCACAGAAAAATAAAATTACAAAGGAGTCCACACTCCTGGAAGTCCTCAACCTCTCTGTCTAAAAGTAATATCTCCATTTGTGAAAAGCTGTTTGCAATGGAGTAGATAGTAATAGCCCAAGAAAATATTATCAGGGAAGAAAAATGATTCCACACATTTTGTATTACAGAGCATTTGTAGATAGAATGTAATGAATCCTCAATAGAGTCTTTAGCATGTGCTTACTTGTTTAGGGACAACTGGCTCTACTCTGGATATTTTCTCCCTGAGATACAGGAAGAAAAAAAAATAAATAGAAGTTCTTTTTTACTAAATATCCTTCTTTTACACTGGAAACTACTATGTGTTGATAGGAAGCTATTATTTGACATGGGTTTTTTGCTGTTAGTATACTATCTTCTTGGATTTCTGTATTTGTATATGCATGGATGTGTGCTGTGATGCAATCAGAAAATTCAGGGGAACTGTGTGATTGCCATTTATTAGAGAATTCAATTTTAAATAACTGTATAAAGATATGTTACAGAAGCCTTTCATTACTATCCAAATTGGTTGTTACTTTGGCAAGAGATGGCATGTTATGACAGCTAACTTTTGTTAGAAATTATTAACAAAATGCTACTTAATATAAAATATCTGAAAAGTGATTTATGTCCTCATAAAGAAGACTGAGTAAATCTGCAGATCGGTTATGCAAAAGTTAAACTTGAAACTGGAGGTGAACATATGTAATGCTCACTGCACGTTCCATTCATAGGAGCTTCCTTTTCCTTGGAAGTTGGAATTACTGAAAAATTAATACAGGTAACTAAACCAGAGTTTCTGTGGCAAGTTGTTAAACTTCCACCTAGGCTCTCTGGAGTTGCAGGTGTATTTTAATAGAATGTTTGTGGTTATTCATAATTTTATTACTGCTGTGATTTTCAGGCTGGGAAGACAGCGTGTTATATGGTTCACAAGTGCTGGTCAGTTTGTATTTGGCATTGCAGTGGCCTTCACATTTGACTACTACAGTTTTGTGACTGTGCGCTTTCTCCTTGCTATGGTAAGAAGGGATGATCACCCTGGCTCTTTTTACGTGTCATTTCCTACCCCTTATCAGGAAATCCTCCCTTTTGTTATTATTTCCTCCCCTACTTCATTGTTCTAAAGCCCCATCTGTTGCACTTATTTCAGCAGAGCAGGGAGAGTCTGAATATTCTTGGACCACAGCAGTTTTCCTCTTTGAATTAATAGAAAGCGTCTGTATGAAGCAGTGTTTGGTACTTCCTCCATCCCAACCTCTGCTGGACTGGTAATTAAATACCAAGTGTGAGCAGCAAACTCTGGATTCTGCATTGCAGCTGCAGTTGCATTTCTCCTCATTGTTAGAAATGCAGTGTAGTTTTTCTTAAACTAGCAAATCTATAATAAGTATTATTTTTATCTCTACCATTTTGAGTGATGGAGGAGAGATGCACATTTTCTCTTCTATGCATCTCTTTGGTCTTTTAAGCTGTATGTGGAATACTAAATACATAGGTAGATATGTTTAACAGCTAGATGTTTTATGCTGTACTTAAGAGTATTTCAGTATATGTGTTTATGCATACCTACACACATACTTTTATGTATATGTGTGGTATATATTCCATATCTGATATATATTCAATATTTATACGTATTACACAATTTTAAATAACTGTTTTACAGCCAAAAATGTACTATTAGTAGCTTTTCACCACATAATGCATACAGAAATTAGAATGCCATCACACAAAAAAAATGATGTAACTTATTTAATGTGGGTTAATTTATTTTATTCCTGCTGACAGTCCATTAGTCAAGACAGAACCTTTCACCTGGAGCTTCCTTTGCCTGATTAGAGCTTAGAAGAATTTCCTAGCAGGAAAAACTACATAATTTTAGCCTTGAACAGTGAGATCTAAAGGAGTCCCTCTACTCCCTTCCTTGGCTGTTGATGCCAGGGACGGTGGTAGTTTAGAAAAGCAAAAAGCTCGGACCAGACCAATGCTGCAGGTTTTAACTGGCCACTGGGACTGATTTGCAAGATGCAGGCCTAAAGCTTTAGGCCCTGTGCTACTGAGATCAGCACAACTTTCCTATCAGCTTCAGTGGGTTCAGAATTGGAGATTATTAACTTTCATATTTTCAACCAGAAAACTGATTAATCAAAACAATATACTGAAATATTTTCTAGTCTATATTTTCTAGCTGTGTTTTGAAATGTTTTGAGATACCATGAATTTGATGCTGCTAGAGAAATTGAAATATATATATTCAATAATATATATATTCAATAAAAAAATACTATCATGCACAAAATGCCAGTAATTGCATTCACTGCATAACTTATGAGAACCTATAATCATATATATATAATATATATATAATTGTAAAAAATTTGATTTAATGGGATCGTTTACAAGAGCGTGGAAGGTAATTCTCAGTAAATTTGCAGTTCCTTGACATGCAGGTTATTAATAGTTTACTTAAAAGCCAAGGACAAGTGGATTTTCAGAAGTGAGGATTACTTCAGGGGACCTCATTTTCCTGAGCATCCAGTTTGTGATGTCATTAAGGGACCTGATTTTTGGAGGGGAAGGGCTTAATGACATCATCAAATTAGGTTCCTTTTCAGGTGTCTCTTGCTGGCTGTCCCCCACTACAGAGAAGCATCCAAATTCACTTCATATTTTTAAA